>NC_056732.1:677665355-677815355 GCF_019279795.1 Protopterus annectens
ATACATATAAAGTATTGGATGACTTATAGAGGAGCTTCATATGCTAGTATTTGGAACACTACTACTTGACCCACTCCTTAATTGCTGCAATCCAAAATTTTTGTGGTGAAACATATGTTCATATTAAAATAAAGAGCAGTCTCTCAGGAAAGTTTAAAATCATGACAGGCGTTTGTTAAATATGCCTACTTTTAACCACAATTGCATTTGCTGCCAACTCTTTATTACAGAAAATACAGTCACAGAAATATATCCAGGCAATCAGAGACGTGCATTAATGATGATGATAAAGCAATGATGAGGGTCACAGAAATATATCCAGGCAATCAGAGACATGCATTAATGATGATGATAAAGCAATGATGAGGAGTGAGATACTAAAAAAGAGCAGCTTCTGCTTATGCATTCAGCACCGTCGAATATATAATTATCTATGACCAATCAGAGATACAGCAACACCTTGCATATCTACAAGTGAGTTGTAATAACAGAAAAGCCATTCCAGTATTCCATACTTATGTTTTTATCTATAATATACTCTTCTACATAACCACTGGATATTTTTACATTCTTTGAATACATTGCTTGAGAAAAATGCTAATAGGTTCCTGACCCAGAGACTTCACAGACTTGGGAATAGACTGCCCATACATGTCAAGCAGAGTGCCTCTTTGGCCCCCTTCAAAAGGAATCTTGACGACTGGATGGGAGAAAGGAAATTCACCCTGGGGATCACGTCAGTCGCCCTGCTAGATAGGGGTCCAGGGAAGTAAATAGTGTGGGAAGAAATAGCCAGGGAATTGTTATGGCTAGGCTTGTATAGGCCCTAGGGCTGATACCCTAGTACCAACCTATGAACATATTAATTAGGAGAGGTGTGCATTATTAATTAGGAGAAGCATTCATTACTGGGAGGACTTAATATAGTTTAGATGATTATATTGCCTTTAATCATATTCTGACCGCAAAATGCAACACTTCCTCAATATATGGCATAATCAAATGAAATTTGTTATTCATGAATTTCTAACAGGAGGCAGTTACACAAAGGATTCCATGGGCAATGTCAAATTCCTCCTTCTCCGAGGGAGGATACTAAAAGCTACAAATCTGTAGCCTTCATAAATACTGAGGAACTATCAATATCTAGTTAAATCAATTTATAAAGTTATTAAAAATATTACTTCAACTCAGATTATCTAGTTACTACTTTAAAGAAAAAGAATGTACCTTAATTCAATATTACTTTTCATACATCAAGTCAATTTTACCTTTACTAATATATGTAAACATTCAATGGAAACATACAATAACACCTTTTCTCTACACTTAGATGCATCATTCCACAGCTTCCCCAAATAATTTTGGCTGAACTCTGTGAGAGTAATACTCCTAAAGGGGAGCTTATTCTAACTTTGGTTCATAAAACACAGGAAGCCTTTTCAACTGCTAACAAGGCCAATGGAAGATAAGACATTCTAGTTAAAAAGAAACATCTGTGACATACAGATTGTCTCACAAGATGCATTTTAATTCTACTTATCCTGGTAAAATAAAATGAAAGATTGCTTTAAAATCCAAGAGGAAGAGAACATTAAATAACATTTGTAATATTCATGACTCTATTAGGAATGCATCAGTTCAATACAAGTTTTTAGACATAATTCATTGCTCTACCAACTGATATTTTGTTTGATGCTTAAGTTATGATGCTGCTTTAATGCACGTTGATAGAACTGCCCTCACGTTGTTTGTTTTTGTAAGAATAAATATAAAATGGATAACCACAACTGTACAAAGAAATTTCAGATTTACCCCTACTGTATCAACTTTACCTATATTACATTGTTGTTTGACAAAATTAGAAATATTCCCTCAGGATGGATGAAAGCAAACTGTTTAGCTTCAGTGATAAAGTGTTTCATACCTGGAAAATGGAAAGTTAATTCAGTGCCTGAGTTATCCAAGTTTAAGTGATGGACTCAATAGTGTATCTACATTTATTGCCAATGGAACTTGTATCAAATTAATAAAAGTAATATAAATCTATCTGAATTACACTTCTCGTTTTATAGGTTCATAGGTAGGTACTAAGCTACTGGCCCAGGGGCCTATGCAAGCCTAGCCAACAAGGTTCCCTGGCTTTCACCACCCAAGAAAGTTATTTTCCTGTGCCCCTGTCGAGCATAGCCACTGAAATGACCACCAGGGTGAATTTCTTATTTCCCATCCACTCATCAAGACATTTCTTGAAGAGTGCTAATGAGGAACTTTGTTTGAAATAGATGGGTAGCTTGTTCTAGAGTATGGAAAGTCTCTGGGACAGGAATCTATCCCTCCAGCATGTTCTGTTTAATGTGGTGACAAGGTTTAGGTCCCTACAACATGTAGCTCAGAGTGATTGAAATTTCTTTAGGTGAAGCATATCCAACAGCTCTGGGTTTAACTTTGTATGTTAGGCAGAGATCACCTTGGAGTAGGCAATATGATATGGCGTAAAGCTGCAGTTTTTGGAGACTGTCAACATAGGGTACCTGTTGGAGGCTGGTAATCCTCTTTGTGAGGTACTTCGGCCTTTCCAGCTGTTGTAGATGTCTTGTGAGGTACATTCCAAAAGGGGCATTGTACTCTATAATGGGTCTAATGAGTGATGAGTAGAGGGCAACAATGACCTCTTTCTTCCTAGTTGAGAACCCTTTCATGATGAGGTGTGCCACGTAGAAGGATTTTCTGACCACTGTGGCGATGTGATTGTCAAAGGAGAAACTACTGTCCACCTGGGTCCCAAGGTCTCTTATCACACTTTTGGTGTTAAGTAGACTGTCGCATATGTGGTATTTCATGAGTACAAAGTTTTTACGAAAGGGGATGACAACGCACTTTTTGGCATCGAGTTTGAGGCCATGGCTCTGACAACAGGCATCTGTCTCAGTGAGGCCCTTCTGTAGGATGTCAACATCATTTGGGGACTCAACTACGTCTCCTAGTTTACAGTCATCTGCGAGCTTCATTAGCCAGAGACCATCTGTGTTAGCTGGTACTTAAGAGAAATAGATACCAAACAGGAGAGGACCCAGGACTGAATCCTGTGGTACTCCAATTGTCACTGGTTTGAAGTTGGATTTGGAGTCTACAACTTTTACAGTGTGAGTTTTGTCAGTGAGCCAGTTGACAACCCATCTTCTGAAGTAGGGATTTATACCTAGTTTAGTGAGTTTGTCTATAATTCCAGAATGGGGGATGGTGTCGAAAGCCTTGGCGAGGTCAAGAAAGGCTGTGTGAACCACCTTACCCTCAACTATGGCTTTGGAGACTGCTTCAAGAAATCAGTCAGGTTCAGAAGACATGATCTGCCTTTCACAAACTTGAACTGGGTGGGGTCCAGAGTTTGGAGGTTACCAATGTCTTTGTTTTATAAGTTCCATGATGATACATTCCATGGCCTTGCAGCCCTGGCTCATCAGGCTAAAAGAGTGATAGTTCCCGGGGTCTGTGGTGGTTCCCCCTTTGTGGAGTGGGATAACTGTTGCTGTGCACCATTCAGTGGGCACAAAGCCTGAAGTGAGGCTATGACTGAACATGGTACTTAGGTGGGGAGCCAGTTTGTTCTGAAGTTCATGTAAAATGCAGCCTGGTATGTTATCCGGTCCCATGGATGCTGTACTCTTGGCTTTAGAGAGTGCAGTTTTTACCTGCTTAGTTGTGATTACAGGGGCTCTGCACTGTTCTGGTATAAGTATGGGCCCTTTAGGGGGTGGGTGGGGGGTAAAGTTAGCACTGATCCTATCTGCCAGGATGTTGGCAATATCAGTTGGTTCGGTAATTTTAGTGCCATTGTGCTGTAACTAGGCGTAGATCTGGGTGTTGCCAGTGAGATTCTTGACATAGGTATAGAATGCTTTGTGGTTGTCCTTAGAATCAGTGGCAATTTTGTTTTCGTAACTAGCTTTGGAGAATTTTATGAGGGATCTCAGCTTCTTACAAAGGCTGGCCAGGGAGCTCCTTCAATCATGGGGTTTTACTCTGTTTTGCAACAGTTTCTTCCTTCTGTTGTAGAGTTTGTTTATGGCAGGGGACCACCAGATTGGCTTCCTTTTTTTGGAGGATAACATCTTAGTTCTGTTAGGGATAGCATTATCCATGCACTCATGCAAGTGCTTACAGACTGCATTTGTGTAGAATTCAGCAATTGTTACTGTATTCTCCATCGCATGGGTGTCATGAAGTTCGACACTTCTGTATTAAGAAGCATGATGTTACCTTTGGAGAAATTATTAACGGTGGTTTCATTAATGGGGGGTGGGGGCAGTATGTGGATATCTAGGGTGATTAGTTTATGGTCAGATCTGACCAACGAGGAGTTGACCTCTGGTGTGGAACAGCGGTTACTCATGTAGGTAATGACTAGGTCCAAGATATTGTTGCCCTTAGCGGGGGGGCGTGGAACAGATGATCCAGGGCATTGGAATTTATGAATTCCAGAAAGTGTTGAGCAAAGGAGTTGGTACAAGAGTAGTTTTTCCAGTTGATGGTGGGTTAGTTGAAATCACCCATTATTACGGTGTTTGGTTGAACTCTAATATTTTCCAGTATATCAAGAAAAGAGGAGTGGAAATCCAGGGGCATAGTGGGGGGATCTATAGCAAGCTTCAATTTGGATTGCAGTTTTGCCCAGAGTTATTTGCACTTGGATAATCTTGGATGCACCCTGTTATTTTTTTATTTTCCCTTGGAAATGTACATTAAAATAAGATTATAATGGAAAAAAGCCACTGTATAAAGGAAGCCCCTCAACAAAGCTTCATCAATACTAACCTACCACAGACCTTTAATCCTTTAGTAATCATTAAAATGTGCACACAGCATCAATTACTAAAACAGCTTACTACAGTAATACTTCTCAGACTGTCGGCAAGGCTTTTGTCCTGGTCATGGTATTAAAAACAGCATCTCTTATCTTCTTGCATCAAGTTAAAGTACAACTTAACTGACAACAGCTTAACATGTGCCATCGTTACAGACTTAACAAAAGCCCTGAACATGTAGAGTCATAACCTCCTTGTATCTACATTTACCTTAAACTAGTACAAAAGCTTCTACAACTGAGTGCATTCAGATTACATACTCAGATTTCACTCTTCTGGCCTGTACAACTAGGTGTGCCCACAGCTTCTTTCCTAGGCTACTACTGTGCATCGCATCCATCACAGACATAGTTAAATTCTGTCATCCAACTAAAGGCATACAATATGCAGATAACATCCCTTTTTTTACATTCAGTAGCACTACAAAAATAAAAATGCAAACCACAATGCATTCACCTAAGTTCAAAACTAGATTTGTAACTCTTCCATCCTGGCCACCAAACCTCAATCCCCACTGCCACAGCTCTACAAACTAAAATAATAATCATACCAAACCGAAAATAGTCTCCATCTTCACACTGCTAGGGGTTCATCTTCACCTCAGCTCACACATTTGTCCACCATATTAACATAGCTATATCCAAATTCAGTGCTAAATTTGTCTTCCCTTATTGTACCAAAAACTTACCAACACTAAACTCAAGACTCAGTACTGTTATGAGTATTCTACTATTCATTAATCTGCTAACCTAAACTCCTCCCTTTTGGTAAACTTAAGGGGGTTCACCATGGAGCTCCTCTTTTATATCTAACCAGTCCCTTACAACATACCATTGGTTATCTCAACATGACTAATAACTGGTTTGAATTTAAAAAAAAAAAATCGCACAGCCTTTAGGGTATCCCACAATATTGAAAGATGTCCATCTCTCTTCCTCAGAACTTGAAACCTCTCTGCAACCCCAGCACTATAAGAACCAAATGGTCACTTACACTTCATCACCACTTCAAGACATGGAAAAATCTCCTGCTTCATCACAAGATAAATATAAGTTCCTTTATAAACTTCTTAAGGAAAGATCTTACCACACTGAGGCATTTTAACTGTAACTGCTTCCTACCATCCAAAGTGAAACCCACTCAAATGTAGCTCATACTCTCTCTATTCATGGTAATCTTAACCTTATTCTAGGTGCATTTCAGCTTAGAACAGTCTGACACTATAGCAAATTAGTATTGATACAGTGTCTGCATACCTCCATACACTAGTGTCAGAACTGGGAAACATACCCTTTTCCAAGCAAGATTTCTCCATCCTGCACATCTGACAACAAAGCTACTTGCTTTTTCTAACTAATGATTTACTATTGACTGAAAAGTCTTATGTATTGTTGCATCACTAAGGAGTAACAAAAAACATTAAGTGTAGAACTGCATCACTAATTTCCATCTAGTTTTTGGATCTTTTTGTTTGTGTTGTAATAACAGATGAGACCAGACGTCTTAATGGTTAAGGGCTGCGCCTCTCATGGACAAGGGAAAAGGTTCGATCCTGACCTCCGATCAATGCCAGTTTGGAGTTTGCATGTTCTCTCTGTGGCTCCGTGGGGTTTCGCCCATGTCTGAAAAACATGCTGAGTGTTTCCATCTCAAACTCATCAATGAATGGAGCTGTGGGCACCAACCACTTTGGGCATCTACTGTGGGGCACAGTATCCTCAAGCTAGGAGAACACAGATCATATACTGCATGCCGTGGCTGGGCTAGCCACTCATCGGTATAAAATATGGCTCTAGGTGATTCATTCATGTTGACTAATGTCACCAAAAATGGGCATGGCTAGTTACCGGTGATAAGTGGGTTGAGAATCAGGCCTATTTTGATTCACGGCAGGGACCCTTGCTAACGGTGGGAGGGGTATATTTGCTTCTACTGGCCAGTGTGTGACCACCATAAAGCCCAGCAGCCTTGGGTCAATAAGCTACTGGCTAGCCGATGTCTAGCTGCCCAGCCTGGATTATATTGGATAGCTCTATTGAGCAAAAGATGGACGTAAAACTAACCAACCTGCCAAACATAAACTGATAATTGCTAGGTTCACTGACAGGATGCAGCTTGGGAGTGGATGCTATGATGATACAGAAGAGGGTGGACATCCTATGTATCCAAGAGACAAGATGGTAGGGAAGTGCAGCAAAACCACTTGGCTTGGGATCCAGACTCTACTACTCAGGTGGACAGGCTAGAAATGGTGCAGGAATTGTGGTGAGAGAGAGGCTTCAGAAGGCAGTGAAGGATATCATCAGAATTAATGCCAGACTCATGGGAATCCGACTCCAGTGTAATGAGAGGGTGGTATTCATAACCTCAGCCTACGTCCCACAGCAGGGTTGTAAAAATGAGGAAAAGAGTGCATTCAGACACCAGTTGTAGGACCTACTAGAAAAACAGGACAACATGAACTGGTGTTGATAATGGCTGACTTGAATGCACATATCAGGACAGACAGAACAGGATATGAGGACTGCCTGGATCCTCATGGGTGGGGCAACAGGAATAAAGAAGGAGAAGTCATTCTAGACTTCTGTCTGGCAAATGGCTTGATAGTAGCCAACACATGGTTCAGAAAAATAGATCACGACATTACATAACCAAGCAGCCAACATGCAACTCAGGTAGACTTCCTCTGAAACAATCGGCCCACAGCATAAACCACTAGTTGCTACAATCAGCTGCAGGCAGTGGTCAGAGAAGGCTCTAAAGTCAACAGTGATCAGGCTAAAGACTTGGAAGATGACTGGAGACACATTACATCAGTTCAAGAAATTACTCAGGGCTCTAGCACCCTAAGAAGAGGAGGAAATAGGTGGAGTTGAACAAGAATAGCACTGCCTAAAATAGCATGTGTTAGGACAACAGAAAACATATATGGCCAAGCCGAGTATGGAAATAAGGTACATAAGGAAAGCTGGTGGTGGAAAGCAGAAGTCCAGGAAGTCATCAAAAGAAAGGAGGAGTGCAGGAAGAAGTGGTAGACAGAAAAGACTGACCAGACTAGGAAGGATTATCGGTTGGCTAACAAAGAAGCTAAGAAAGAAGTTGCAGTAGCAAAGAATAGGGCATTGGAAGCACTCTACCAGCTTCAGGAAAGTGACTCAGTAAGGGGCACAAAAAAGCTATATCGGGTTGCAAGGCAAAGACAGAAAGATAAAGATAGTCAACACCCTTCATAAGGGATGCCAGGAACAAGCTGCTCACCAGTCCACAGGACATCAAAGGCAGATGGAAGGAACATTTCCAGCAGTTTCTGAATGAAGAAAAACCCCACAGAAGCTGTACTGCCCCAGAAACAGCCTACGATGAGAGAAGAAGAGGAGCCTACCCTACAAGAAGTAAGAACAGCGCTAAAGAAAACAAAGTCAGGGAAAGCAGCAGGGTCAGATGAGGTCACAGCAGATATGATAAAGATGCTGGGTGAGACGGGAGAAATGGCTCCTGAGGGTACTAATAGCAGTATTGAGAGAAAGACATATCCCAGATGACTGGAGAATAAACATACTTGTGCCAGTGTACAAGAACAAACGGTGCATCCACAACTGTGGGTAGTACAGAGGCACAAACTCCTATCACACTGTATGAAAGTTCTGGAGATGGTGATTTATAAATGGATACGCAGAGAAATAGAATGTAAGATGGGAGATGGATCAGTTCGGATTCAGATCAGGACGCAGCACACTTGACCCGATGTTTGCAGTGAGACAGACACTTGAGAAGAAGTTAGAGATGAGGAGAGAGTTCGACTGGGCATTCCTAGACTTGGAGAAAGCATATGACAAGGTCCCAAAAAAGCTGATCTGGGTAGTACTGTGGTGTTTTGAAGTCCCAGAAAAATTGGTAGAATTAGTGCAGGCTATGTACAAGGACCCAATGACTCAAGTGTGAACAGTGTTCGGCCTCAGAGAGGGGTTCCCAGTGGGAGTGTGTGTACACCAGGGTTCAGCTCTGAGCCCACTGCTGTTCATACTGATTATGGACTACATTAGCAAACAGGTTGGATGGGATAGATCAACCAAGCTGCTGTATACAGATGATGTGGCAGTTCAGGCAGAATCTTGAGCTTGAACTTCAGCGAAGGATAAGAGAATGGAATGCAAATCTGAAGGCACATGGGATGAAACTAAGTGTAGACAAGATGGTAATGGCAGCAAACTGGGAAAATCAGAAGAAGATGGGAATAGAGACAGAAGGGAAGATAGTGAAACAGGTAAACAGCTTCAAGTATCTGGGTGGGGTGGTTGAAGAGAAGGGTAGTCTGAATGAAGACGTCAAAGCTAGTAACAGAGGGGCTGCAGCCAACTGGCATAGAGTATCAGGTGTAGTCTATGACAAAAGAATGCCAAAGAAGCTGAAAAGTAAGGTGTACAAGACAGTGGTGTTACCAGTACTACTGTACGGTACAGAAACTTGGGCAGTAAAGGCAGAACAGTTGAAGAAGCTAGAGCTAATGGAAATGAAGTGCCTGAGAAAGGTGGTAGGATGCACATTGTGGGACAGACCAAGAAATGAGGACATAAGAGCAGAAGCCAACATAGCTACAATTGCAGAAAAGATCAAAGAGAACAGATTACGGTGGTTTGGGCACATCTGTAGAAAAGCAGAAGGCAATCTGGTGAGGAAGATTTGGGACAGACAGGAAGAAGGTAAGAGGAAGGGAGGATGTCCAGCAGAGACGTGAATGGATTGTGTGAAAGAAGATCTGTGACAGGCATGAGTGTTGAAGAAGGCAGGAGTGTGGCATTGAACTGAGAGAGTTGGCAACAGTTAACATGATACCCTATCCCCACGTAGAAAAATGGGGAAAAGGGGGTTGATGATGATGATGATGATGATGTTATATTAACATAGTGGAGCTCATCTCTTTAAACCTCCATTCACAATGGGCTCTGACTGGCCAACAAAATCAAGAAATAATTAAACAAAAATCAATAATGCTTTTTATCCCAGCTGTCACATTATTCCACTTTCTAAAACATGAAAATAAAAGCAGAAATAAAAAAATATGCTTACTGTTAGCAAGCCAACAGGTTCTGGTTGTCTGATCTCCACGTTGCTGTGACTAATGCCCTTAATGGCCAGAGCATCACTTTCAATAGATTTAACATCTTCTTCCATTATTTTCAGGCTGTCCTCTTCTTTAATCTTGTCCTCCAAGTTGCCATCAGAGTCTGTCACAAGGTAGGTAACGATCTCTTGTTTAATGCACTCAAGACTTCCTTCCATCCATTTTAGAGTATTTGCTTCTTCATTCTTCAGCAGCTGGATGAGTTGTTGTTCCTTGTCTAGGAGAAACTGGTGCAATTCTGCAAATTCTTGTTTAATGTATTTCTCCAAATTAAAAACATCTTTCTAGGAAACATAAGAATAAAGCAAAATAAGTATAACAAATAGCTCTGCACTGCAGCTTAACTTGTACTTATGCATTTCCCTTAAATAAATAAAATGAACAACTGGCAGCCCGTCCATTACATGGTAAAGGCATCCATCTGCAACACTGGTGATCTTGGGATGGACTATACTCATAACTCTCAACTTTCTTGTACAAGAAGTCTGGATAAAGCCAGAAATAACTAGGGGTCGAAGACCCAAAATCAGAGTAAGGCTTTTAAATATTGCTCTTACAAAACAAACATTTGACTTAGCATGCACTTTCTGAAGTATTTGGAATCTGAACTTCAAATGTCTGTCCTCAATAATGTGTCAGAAAACCTTAAATTTGATGAGGAACAGACCAAAAATATGAGGAAAAATTTTGGACCTGCTGTGAAATTCTGAATAGTTGAGAGGTATGGCAAGCTTAGAATGAAGGGCAACCATCTAAAATGTTCTCCTTTCTAGAGGAGAGGTACTGAGTGGGGTACATAGCTAAAAAGATGACACTCCCAAACATATAACAAGACTCGCTGCAGATTGATGGATGCATATTTAGGTATGTGAAGTCTGAAAGGGAGGAACATACTGCCAAAAAAGGAGAAAACAGGTGCTTAATGGACTACCATTTAAGGTTCTCATCTAAAACAGTTTTAGAGGCAGTAAAGTCTACTATGAATCAACCATCTCTTAGCACACTTATCACAAGCAACAGCCCTTCATCGTAGGAGAAGCAAGATGCCAGATACAAAACATCAAGTGAGACTACTCCCACTAGCAAAGCCAGTGACTCTGGTAGAAGAGAGGCTAGCAAAAGTTGCAGTGCCTGGGATATGACCCCAATCAAGGTGGAATTGAAAACCTAGCTCTATCTGCAAGACTGCGGTCTCTTGTAGTACATACTAGGTTTGGAAAGGACTACATGAGGCTGGCAAATCCAAAGCTCACCTCTACAATGTGAAAAATCAGCACAAACATTACTGAAATAACTGTACTACCATTCACTCAATATCTTGCAAGGGTTACTACTACTAAAATGTTTACAAATTCTGTACTGAGCCAATATGTCATCAGTGTTTAAAGTCTTGAAGCTGTCATGTGACAGAGAATGACACTTAAAATATGTGGCATTGGAGAAGGCATTTGGGAAGCAGAATGTATCTTTTAAGACTAGACTGTTAAGGGAAATCTATTGGAGATACAGATGGACTCATATCTGTCTATGCAGTTAAGAAAAAGATCAGTTATGTACAATAATTTAAATGCATCTATAATGATGAAGGTTGCACCTGTCATGCAAGATGGTGCAGGTGAGTCCAGGTGAGTAATACAAGTATAATACAGAGTAACAAGTGAAGGTAGGTCCATGTGGATGGATAATAGCTCTAGAAAATTTTGCATACAAATATGGGATACTGAATAACAGGTCTGTGACAATACAGCATCCATTTGGATTGTAAAACAGAGCTGATACAACATGTTTCTTGGGTTTGTAAGACTGAGGAGCAAACAGATGATACAGAACTCCTTGTACAGGTGTATGGGTCAGGTGTGTCTGTATGTATGTGAATATTGGAAATGGTGAAAGTATAGTTGTGTAAATTACACTTACCTACAACTATAGATATTCAAATTCTTCACTACTGCAGAAGTCTACGGGATGTATCCTGCCAAGGATACAACAACTAAGGGGCTTCCGAAAACTTTAATTGCCCGTTCCATACTGTCACTTTGGCTGATTATAGGCTAATCCCTTTTGAAGAGCTATATAACCAGCCAGAGTAACTAAAAATCTTCAGGACATTTTGACCCTAAAGAAAAATGACAAAGTCCTCCTGAGCAACCATTAAAATATATACAATATAAATATATATAACCATACAATATATATACATATGTGTGTGTGTGTGTGTGTGGGGGTCTATTTTGTTTCATTGAATCTCATTTCACAGAATTTCATTTCACCCCAACCACTTCGCTGAAAACACAAATTACTGGAAACTCATTTCACTGGATCTCATTTCACTGAACTGCAGTTAGTATATATGGCACTGTGTAGAGTATTGTAAGGCAAGTAAAAGGTATATGCCCTTTTCCCCACTGTAGTGCGATCCTGGAGTTACTATATACAGTTAGGAGGGTGTGGGGGGCACAGCCCCCTACCTAGTTTAAGTATATATTGTCTTCTGGACAGAGTTAGTCATTGCTGTTGCAACTATGCATGTCTATTGTTTAAAATGTATTGTTTTGAAGTTTTTGGTAAAATACAATACAAGGCAAACAAGGTGGGGGCCTGTGCCCCCACACCCCCAACTATATATACTGACTCCAGGATCGCACTACAGTGGGGAAAAGGGCATATACCTTTTACTTGCCTTACAGTACTCCACACAGTGCCATACATACTAACTGCAGTTCAGTGAAATGAGATTCAGTGAAATGAGTTTTCAGTAATTTGTGTTTTCAACTAAGTGGAGTGGTTGGGGTGAAATAAAACTAAGTGAAATATATATATATATATATATAAACACATACACACGTGCACATACAAACAAATACATACACACAACCCACAACAAAAATGTATGGTGCTTGGGTGCAACTAATGCAGCAGTGGAGAATTTGAATATCTGTACTATGTCCATTACTCAGACTGCTGCAGTAACCTATGGGTAGACTAGATAGCTTATACAACCTGGAGGAGGTAAGTATAAGGGTCCAGGAGTCCCTGGAGAATGGTCCAAGCAAATCTAGCTGTGGACCTGGAAAAGAAATCCAGCTTGTAGTACTGTGCAAATGTATGGATACAGGACCAGGTTGCTGCCTGTAGAATACTTCTAGAGTCCACCCTATTCCAGTACACCATCACAGAAGCTAAAGCTCTAGTAGAATGTGCCTTAATACTGCCTAGATTAGATGGTGGGAATAATAAAACACAATAGCAGGGGCCAACCATCTATAAACAGGTTGTTTAAATGTGGGTGATTCTTTTTATTCCTAGAAAAGGAGACAAACAGTTGGTTAGCTTTCCTAAAGGACTTACGACTGTCACGACAGTACCCAAAGTTGGCTACACACATCCGGAGTTTATAGAGTGTTTTCTCCCTTGTGTTTTGGTTCTAGATAGAAAACAGGGAGATTGATGACTTGATTTAATGTGAACTCTGAGACCACCTTAGGCATAAAAGAGGGATTTGTGCAAGAGTGACTCTTTATGGAAATCCGGTCAGGATTCTACCGCCATGAAAACTTGCAATTCAGATTCTGTTCTTGCAACTGTAAGAGTAATAGCAGCAGCAGTTTTCCAGGTAATGAATCTTAAATATACCTGACAAGCTGGTTTGAATGGTGACAGTCTGCATTTCTAACACAAATTTGTGATCCCAAGGATGAGGACCCATCTACAATTTCATCTCAAGTGTAAAACACGTCTTAGAAACTCTTTAACAATAAACAGAAAGGTGAGAGGGGGATCCATGGACAGACATGCAGAAATGGCTACAAGACGTACCTTTATAGAGGCTCAGGATAGTAAGTCACAAAAATATTTAAGCATCAGTGGTCCAAATCCTTGCTGGGTGTCTGGGTATTGGCTAGACACCAACTCAAAAATGTCTTCCATGTGCTAATATATGATTTTCAAGTAGCAGCCTTTCTGGTAACCATTTGAAATGTTGGGACCCATTACAGTGAGTCCTGAAACACTGAGACAGAATGGCCAAATAATTGGACTTATATGTATTAAGTCTGTGATGCCACTTCTTGGAATATTCCCTTTTCCCAGAGTATGGTGATCTCTGAGTTGGTATACATAGTATGGGGGATGTTGGGGGTTGCCCCAATGTGGGGGGAAGGAAAAAGAAGTTTTAAAGAGAACAGCGAGTTTTGAGATTTTCTCTTCTGCCGTTTCTCTGTTGTTTTTTTTTTCAGCTTCTCGTCACTCAGAATTTTACGTGCCAATATTTCAATAGGGAGACAGGATTTCTTGCCTCGTTCAGTACCTGCGGCACATCTTCTTGAAAGTGGAAGTCATCAAAAATGAATCACCCAGGCAGTCAGTTGCAGTGGTTTGACCACGGGGTGTATCTTACTCCACTTGCCCGGTGTGAATATATCCAATCTCTGAGAAAGCTTCTAGTAATTGCCCCTGGTCAATTCCATAAGGGAGAACCAATTTTCCTTAGGTCAAAAGTGAGCCACTAAACTGATTCGGGAGAGACTTGCCCAATCTTCAGAAATAACCTGGAGATTGCTGGAAAGAGTAGAAATACATAAAAGAACACCCCAACCACAGGAATGAAACAGCACATGTTTCCCAGGTGTGTGTGTGTGTATATGTGTGCATATATATATATATATATATATATATATATATATATATATATATATATATATATATATATATATATATATATATATATATATATATATATATATATCCAAGTATATATATGTATATACACACAGAAATATATAAATTATATATATATATGTACACATACACACAAAAAAAAAAATATATATATATATATATATATATATATATATATATATATATATATATGGGGTGGCCTAATGGTTAAGGTGTTTGCCTTACAAACACAAGGTGCAGGGTTTGAATCTCACAAGGGATAATTGGCTAGGTTTAAAAAATGGCTCGCAAGGGCACTTAGCTTAGTACTAATCTATGAACCTATATATATATATATATATATATATATATATATATATATATATATATTTAGATACATATATGTATATACATACACACACACACACATATATTTTATATACACACACACGCACACACATTTATTTTATATACACACACATATATATTTTATACACAAACACACACACACACAAAACTCATTAAGCTGCCTTCGATTCTAGCAGGTTTTCTTTTTGCCTCAACTTCATACCCATTAATAACCTCATTTATATCAAAATCCAGGTTTCTTGAACATGTAAAATTAAAAACTGTTTAATATGCTCTCTGAAGTTTTTTTCACATTTATCTTTATTTTTGCCATATTCCAATATAACATATTCAAATAACCTCACCAGAAAGTCATTTTTTATGGTCATTTTCATTTCATACAAATTTACTATGTACAGTCCAACTTTAAACATCCTTTCTATTCTAATCGCATATAGCAATATATATATAATATAATATATAGCAATTGCACCACATACCTATTTGTGTAGTTAAGTATAACTTGCTGAACCACCTCTCTCTCCACACACACACACACACACACACGCACACACGCACACACGCACAAACACATTCCTTCCGTGCATAGAACAAAACAATTCTATAAAGATGGCAATGATAAAGAACTGACAAAATTATAATAGCAATAAATTAAAATCAATGACATATACACCAATAGACCAGTTAAGCATGCAAATTAGAAAATCTTTAGTTTTAGGTCTTCAGCAAGTTGAAAGCAAGAATATAAATTGGCGATCAAAAACAAGAGAGATCAATCTCTGGACCTAACTGGGTAATAAAATAAAAAAAAAAAAAAAAAAGAAAATTAGAAATGTCAATATGTGGATGACAGATAACCTTTGACATTTTAAAAAAGACTCCTAATTCACCCTCAAAAATACAATATATCACATTAAAATTTCCACAGATCCTAAAATTCATAAAATATTAGTTTTGAGGCTGAAAGAGCAATAGAAAAAAACAAAACAAGAATGTAGTTAATTTCAGCCACACACAGACTGCAAAAGGAAATGGTTTTCCTACAGTCATAAAAGCCAATAGGGTACTGAAGAAAAAAGGAAGAAAACCAGCAGTGAACAGTCAGAAATAAGTTTTGCTCCCTTGGTGGTCTTTCTTGTCATATCTTCTCTCTGTTATCCAGGAGAGATTTCTCACAAATCCTCTTTCTTTCCGGCTCTCTCTGCATGTATCAAATGTTGGCATCTGTTTTTATTATGTCTCCTTTCCTTGGAAGAAAGGGAAATTCTCTGACACTACATTAGAATTTAGCCCACGATTCTTATAACCATGTATAATCTGTAAATAGTACTTGTAAATGATGGCTTACTTAAAAGCAGAAGTCATTCTACTGAACCAGCAGTATGAAACGTGAAGTTCAGCAAGTCGTGAAATTAGTGCAAACGCACCATACAAACTCACATCACTTATACTGCTCAGTGTCCACTTTATTCATACATTACAATAAAATGTACTGACCTTTCACTTTCCTCTTTTATCTTCCACAACTCCTCCTTCAACTGCCTTCCCAGAATGCTGCTGGTGACTTAAATGATGGAAAGAATCGAAGCAGTTGCTAAATGCTTGTGCCCAAAGTTATTATATAATAACTTTGGTACTGATAAATCAACAAAACGTGCGACTGTTGATGTTTATTATTACCAACTCACATTGATGACTTTAATATTACAATAGGCCTGTTTAAGAAGACCAAAGTTTTTAGATATTATGGCTGAAGATTTATAGTCTTATGGGTGGTGACTGGAATGCAAAGTTAGATGTGAATTTTGAAAGGCCAGCTTTATTGCTAAATTCTATTTTCCATTTATTGACAAAATTCTTCTTTATTTGTATCAATTAATGCAATATTTAACTAATGCACAGAGAAAAATACTAGAAATAAAGGATTTGGATAAGGAAATATTGACCTGTACATGTGAAAAAATGGAATGAAACCAGTATATTCCCATTCTACATCAATACTGAGCACTGTCTATCAAATAATAGTGAAAACTCTTAACAGGTAAAAGGGGAATATTGATGTAATGGTTAAGGTCTTTACCTCACAGACACAATGTACAGGCTCAATTCTAACCACTACTCATTGGCTAATGCTGAAATCGGCAAATACTAGGCTCTCAGTCTGAAAGACTATCAATCGAAAATGCATTACCAGCTATAACATATATTGACAGTATTTTCTCAGTTTGGGTTAGGCCTAGTGAGACCAACAGATGATGCTAATAAATATCTGTATGCTGTAATTTATTATACAGAACACAGACTAAACAATTATAGCAATACTGATGTAATTAAACCTGATACATATAAAGTCTTGGATCACTTATAGAAGAGCTTCATATGCTAATTTTTGGAATAAAACTCCTTGACCCACTCCTTAATTGCTGCAATCCAAAATTTTTGTGGTGAAACATATGTTCATATTAAAATAAAGAGCAGTCTCTCAGAAAAGTTTAAAATCATGACAGGTGTTTGTTAAGTATGCCTACTTTCAGCAACAATTGCATTGCTGCCAACTCTTTATTATAGAGAATACCGTCACAGAAATATATCCAGGCAATCAGAGACGTGCATTAATAATGATGATAAAGCAATGATGAGGGTCACAGAAATATATCCAGGCAATCAGACGTGCATTAATGATGATGATAAAGCAATGATGAGGGTCACAGAAATATATCCAGGCAATCAGAGACGTGCATTAATGATGATGATAAAGCAATGATGAGGGTCACAGAAATATATCCAGGCAATCAGAGACGTGCATTAATGATGATGATAAAGCAATGATGAGGGTCACAGAAATATATGCAGGCAATCAGAGACGTGCATTAATGATGATGATAAAGCAATGATGAGGGTCACAGAAATATATGCAGGCAATCAGAGACGTGCATTGATGATGATGATAAAGCAATGATTAGGAGTGAGATAATAAAAAAAGAGCAGCTTCTGCTTATGCATTCAGCACCGTCGGATATATAATTATCTATGACCAATCAGAAATACAGCAACGCCTTGCATATCTACAAGTGAGCTGTAATAACAGAAAAGCCATTCCAGTATTCCATACTTAAGTTTTTATCTATAATATACTCTTCTACATAACCACTGGATGTTTTTACATTCTTTGAATACATTAAGTAAATAATATCACAAGCTGAATGCGAGATGAAAAGCACAAAGGTAATAGCGTAATCAGTAGTTTAATATCCGCTTTCGTCAATGGACTTCATCAGAATACAAAAGCAACACAGTTTAAAACATTTAAATACTCGAACAGTTGACGTACAAATTGATCAATTAAAAATCAATTAATTAAATTGTTAAAACATGATAAAAAACCTTATTCATTTTAAACTAAAAAGCTCAAAGGAAACAAGTCCCTTATTAACGTGTAATTTCCTATGTTTTAAAAAACATTTGATATTGATGTAATCATTTAAACCGGGAAACTTGTCTGCGTTAAGTTTTATTTGCCACATGGTTTCACGCTGTTCTAAAAAATTCTTATAATCTCCTGCTCTGAGGTCAGGGTGCACAACTTCTAAGACAGAAAATAAAAATTTTTTATATGAACTACAAACTTTGGTGTGTTTGTAAAGGGCGTTATTCTCGTCCTTGGTCTTAATACTGTAAAGGTGCTCCCTGATTCTAATGTTTAAACAACGTGTGGTCATACCTATATAGAAGGCAAAACAACCTGAACATTGACTAATATAAACCACCCCCTTTGTTTTACAATTGACATACCCAGGAACCTTGAACGTATTGTCAATTGTTTCTATATTAATGTATGGTCCTTCTGAAATAAATCGGCACATGTTGCAACTGTGGCAACAGTGCATCCCAGTCTTATTGGTGTTTGTGTTCGAAACTACCATAGTCTTACTTTCCAAAATCCCTTTTAAATTGTAATGGTTCCTGAAAACAAACGAGGGACCCCCACCTAATGTCTTTCTAATCTCTTCGTTACCCTCAATGATTTTCCAGTTATCAATTATTACTTGTCTGATTAATGGACCATCAGAGCTGGTCTCAAGGGAACACATAATATGTGTATTAACATCGTTTCCATTATCTCCCTCTTTGACATTTCCAGTTGTTGAAATAGGAAAGTCCATGATTGGTCTGAAAATGCTTGGGCGTTTCCGTAAAACTTCATTCATTGTCAAACTCAGCTTATTAATATCATACCCCCTCTCACAAAATAGGGAAACAATGATGCTAAATTCCTCAAGTAAATCATTCTGTTTAGATGTCATCCGACTTGCCCTTATGAACTGTCCACGAGGAATATTTCTAATGACATGCCGTGGATGGTTACTAGAATGGTGTAAATACCCATTTGTGAAGGTCTCCTTACGGTAGATCTTACTATGTAACCGTCTGTCCTCATCATCCCAGTACAATAGAACATCCAAAAAATTCACCATCGTTCCCACATTACCCTTGGTGAACTTCAAAAAATCAGAGGATGAATTAATGTCTACAAACAACTCATTAACTGTGATAGAATCACCTTCAATTACAAAAAATAAATCATCAATAAATCGGCAAAAAAACTTGATGTTAAATTTTTGCTTTAGTGTGGGTATCACTTCAGACTCCCACCAGGCCATGACTAGATTTGCAAAAGCAGGAGCGGCCGAAGAACCCATGGCCACCCCTTTCTTTTGCCTGTAATATTTGTCACCAAAAAGAAAAACGTTGTTTTCCAAAATTAGTTCCAAAAATAACCTGATGGTGGAAATAACTCCAGCTGTAAATCTGCCACCTTTTTTAGACAAGAGTTCACAAACTACTTCAATTCCTTCCAAATGCGGAATGCACGTGTACAAAGAAATGACATCAACAGTGAAAATAATATGTTTTAAAGGGTCAAAACCATGTTCCTGTATAAAGCTCCCAAATCTACTTAGAAAATGCCAAGAATCCTTGACATAGGATAGTTCCTCAGCCAAAATAGGACCCAAAATGACGTCTATCACCAAGGAAATGCCTTCCGTTACTGAATGTGGACAGGAAACGATAGGTCTTAATGGGGGATTTTCTGTATTCTTGTGGGTTTTGGGTATCCCAAAAATTACCCCTATACGTGGCTCCACCACTACACAAAAGTCATATACCTCACGTGTTATTTCCCCTGTCATAAATAAACCATACAATTCAGAATGTATAAATCGCACTCTCCGTTTGAAGTCACAAAGACTTATAATTTCATATTCCTCTTGATTGTTAATAATTTCTAACATTTTAGTTTGATAAGCCTTTTGACTCATAATCACAATGTTTCCACCTTTGTCGCTCTTCATGAACCTGAAGTCATTGCTCATTGACTTCAGGTTCCTCAGAGCTTGTCTTTCCTCCCTGGTGAGATTGTCAGTAATATACCTATGGTTATTCAAAACCTTACTGATGTCCACTATACATTGTTCCTCAAATACTTTAATGGTATGATGTAAGTGAGGAGTAAAAATTGAAGGTTTTACCAAAGACTTATTCTGTTGGTCTTGTTTGGTTAAAAAATCTAACACATAATGTACATTAAGTTTTCTAGAGAACTTCTTGATGTCAACAATGGTGTTGGTAACATTTGCCCTAGAAGTGGGAATAAAATTTAAACCATATTTTAAAACATTGATTTCATGATCAGAAAAACAATGGTCTGTGAGATTAATAATTTTAAATTGATCAAATGTCCTTTCTAGGTCTCGTCCCCCGAAGAATTGGACCCTAGGAAGGTCCGACTGCGGGTCAAAACAGTGTTCTTGCTGCTTTGATTCCCTTTTTTGTTTAAAAAAGTAGATGTGGAAATTGAACCAGATGTGACCTTCCCTCCAATGTTGTTACCAGTCTTTACTTTGGGTCGAACTGACCCGTCGGTGTTGGTGCAATGTCCATTGGTCTCTGTGTCATTACTGTCAAAGTCAATGACTCCTTTCTCACCAGTACCATCATTGTCCCCGATAGTTATAGTGGTAGACTCCTTGTTTGAACTCCTGTTAAACTCATTACTAGTTAATTGGTTTTCCGTTTGTTTCACTTTTCCGCCCTTGGCCTCATCTGCCCCAACCAACATAGGTTCGTTAGACCCGTTGGTAGTGTTAATGTGAGTCCCAGTACCCCACTGGTTAAAGACCTTTCGGCGATTCATATCGCCTTTCTGTGCCGTGTAGCTACTTCTGTTGGCAAAATTATTATAAGCAGAACCATTGTCATAAGCCGTTGTATCACGGGTTAATTTAGCCCGTTTTCGGCTAGTTACCTCAGCCGTATGTTGTTCCAACTCGTCATGCAATGCTGTGAATAATTCCCCTGATTTGTGTAAACCCAACAGATCTTTTAGTTCACTTTCCACCTGTGTTATTTCAACCTTTAATTCACCCATTTTTTCAATGTTGTTTTCAATGAGTAAATTTAAAAAGTTAATTCCAGCTGTATTGAAAAAATTAACTAATATCCTGAAAAATGGTGAAGTGACAGTGACCCCATTGGGACATTTAAAAAATCTAAGTCCCTTTGGGACTATCCCCAAATCAATACAATGCTTAAAATAACAATTTTCTAAATCTAGTGAGCGATGTCTTTTCAAGAGCCTCACTAGAAAATTACGTTTGTTGTTAACCTCGTTGTAATTAAATCCTCGATGTTCTTTACCTGCCTGTCCAAATGGGTTTCGCACTCCATCCAGAAATGTTTGTACTGATTTGCAACCAGAATAATGATCCAAAGTAGACTTTTCCCGTGAAACAGACGCCGCAACCCGGCAATAATCCCTCTCACGCTTGTCCCCTGCTTCAATGACAGTATCGAATTCAAGAAAAGACGAGTTCGGACTCGATGCCTCATCGGTACGTTGTCTCGCCACGTTGGTGCGTTCATTCTGGTTGGCCCTCGAAACCAAAATCTTTAACGAACTCTGTATATCCAATAATGTAACCGTTAACAGCTCACACAAAGAAGTTGCTGCCGAAGTCGGCGTTGGGTGTACTGTGAGGTTTAAAAGTTCATCATCTCCCACTTCAGACATGGTGCAAGAAAAAAACAATGAAATACGAAGCACAAAAAACCAAGTGAACCAAGTAAATAATATCACAAGCTGAATGCGAGATGAAAAGCACAAAGGTAATAGCGTAATCAGTAGTTTAATATCCGCTTTCGTCAATGGACTTCATCAGAATACAAAAGCAACACAGTTTAAAACATTTTTTTGTTTTTTATTTGTTTTAACAATTTAATTAATTGATTTTTAATTGATCAATTTGTACGTCAACTGTTCGAGTATTTAAATGTTTTGAACTGTGGTTTTGTTGTATTCTGATGAAGTCCAGTGCATTCAGCTACTTGGTTCACTATTTCATTGGTCTTTGAATACATTGCTTGAGAAAAATGAAAATAGGTTCCTGACCCAGAGACTTCCCAGACACAGGAATAGACTGCCCATACATGTCAAGCAGAGTGCCTCTTTGGCCCTCTTCAAAAGGAATCTTGACGATTGGATGGGAGAAAGGAAATTCACCCTGGGGATCACGTCAGTCGCCCTGCTAGATAGGGGTCCAGGGAAGTAAATAGTGTGGGAAGAAATAGCCAGGGAATTGTTATGGCTAGGCTTGTATAGGCCCTAGGGCTGATACCCTAGTACCAACCTATGAACATATTAATTAGGAGAGGTGTGCATTATTAATTAGGAGAAGCATTCATTACTGGGAGGACTTAATATAGTTTAGATGATTATATTGCCTTTAATCATATTCTGACTGCAAAATGTCACACTTCCTCAATATATGGCATAATCAAATGAAATTTGTTATTCATGAATTTCTAACAGGAGGCAGTTACACAAAGGATTCCATGGGCAATGTCAAATTCCTCCTTCTCTGGGGGAGGATACTAAAAGCTACAAATCTGTAGCCTTCATAAATACTGAGGAACTATCAATATCTAGTTAAACCAATTTATAAAGTTATTAAAAATATTACTTCAACTCAGATTATCTAGTTACTACTTTAAAGATCAAGAATGTACCTTAATTCAATATTACTTTTCATACATCAAGTCAATTTTACCTTTACTAATATATGTAAACATTCAATAGAAACATACAATAACACCTTTTCTCTACACTTAGATGCATAATTCCACAGCTTCCCCAAATAATTTTGGCTGAACTCTGTGACAGTAATACTCCTAGAGGGGAGCTTATTCTAACTTTGGTTCATAAAATACAGGAAGCCTTTTCAACTGCTAACAAGGCCAATGGAAGATAAGACATTCTAGTTAAAAAGAAACACCTGTGACATACAAATTGTCTCACAAGATGCATTTTAATTCTACTTATCCTGGTAAAATAAAATGAAAGATTGCTTTAAAATCCAAGAGGAAGAGAGCATTAAATAACATTTGTAATATTCATGACTCTATTAGGACTGCATCAGTTCGGTACAAGTTTTTAGACATAATTCATTGCTCTACCAACTGATATTTTGTTTGATGCTTAAGTTATGATGCTGCTTTAATGCATGTTGATAGAACTGTCCTCACATTGTTTTTGTAAGAATAAATATAAAATGGATAACCACAACTGTACAAAGAAATTTCAGATTTACCCCTACTGTATCAACTTTACCTATACTACATTGCTGTTTGACAAAATTAGAAATATTCCCTAAGGATGGATTCCCTCAGGATGGATGAAATCAAACTGTTTAGCTTCAGTGATAAAGTGTTTCATACCTGGGAAATGGAGAGTTAATTCAGTGCCTGAGTTATCCAAGTTTAAGTGATGGACTCAACAGTGTATCTACATTTATTGCCAATGGAACTTGTATCAAATTAATAAAAGTAATATAAGTCTATCTGAATTACACTTCTCATTTTATAGGTTCATAGATAGGTACTAAGCTACTGGCCCAAGGGCCTATGTAAGCCTAGCCAACAAGGTTCCCTGGCTTTCACCACCCAAGAAAGTTATTTTCCTGTGCCCCTGTCAAGCAGAGCCACAGAACTGACCACCAGGGTGAATTTCTTATTTCCCATCCACTCAAGACATTTCTTGAAGAGTGCTAATGAGGAACTTTGTTCGATATAGATGGGTAGATTGTTCTAGAGTATGGGAAGTCTCTGGGAGAGGAATCTATCCCTCCAGCATGTTCTGTTTAATGTGGTGACAAGGTTTAGGTCCCTACAGCATGTAGCTCAGAGTGATTGAAATTTCTTTAGGTGAAGCATATCCAACAGCTCTGGGTTTAACTTTGTATGTTAGGCAGTGATCACCTCGGAGTAGGCAATATGATACGGCGTAAAGCTGCAGTTTTTGGAGACTGTCAGCATAGGGTACATGTTGGAGGCTGGCTATCTTCTTTGTGAGGTACTTCGGCCTTTCCAGCTGTTGTAGAGGTCTTGTGAGGTACATTCCAAAAAGGGCATTGTACTCTATGATGGGTCTAATGGAGTGATGAGTAGAGGGCAACAATGACCTCTTTCTTCCTAGTTGATAACTCTTTCATGATGAGATGTGCCACGTAGAAGGATTTTCTGACCACTGTGGCGATGTGATTGTCAAAGGAGAGACTACTGTCCACCTGGGTCCCAAGGTCTCTTATCACACTTTTGGTGTTAAGTAGACTGTCGCCTATGTGGTAGTTCATGGGTACAAAGTTTTTACGAAAGGGGATGATAATGCACTTTTTGGCATTGAGTTTGAGGCCATGGCTCTGACAACAGGCATCTGTCTCAGTGAGGCCCTGCTGTAGGATGTCAACATCATTTGGGGACTCAAGTATGTCTCCAGGTTTACAGTCATCTGCGAGCTTCATTAGCCAGAGACCATCTGTGTTAGCTGGTACTTAAGAGAAATAGATACCAAACAGGAGAGGACCCAGGACTGAACCCTGTGGTACTCCAATTGCCAATGGTTTGAAGTTGGATTTGGAGTCTACAACTTTTACAGTGATTAGTTTATGGTCGGATCTGACCAACGAGGAGTTGACCTCAGGTGTGGAACAGCGGTTACTCATGTAGGTAATGACTAGGTCCAAGATATTGTTGCCCCTAGCGGGGGGGCGTGGAACAGTTGAGACAGGGGATTGGAATTTATGAATTCCAGAAAGTGTTGAGCAAAGGAGTTGGTACAAGAGTCGTTTTTCCAGTTAATGTTGGGTTAGTTGAAATTGCCCATTATTAGGGTGTTTGGTTGAACTCTAATATTTTCCAGTATATCAAGAAAAGAGGACTGGAAATCCAGGGACATAGTGGGGGGGATCTGTAGCAAGGTACAATTTGGATTGCAGTTTTGCCCAGAGTTAGTTGCACTTGGATAATCTTGGATGCACCCTGTTATTTTGTTTTTATTTTCCTTTGGAAATGTACATTAAAATAAGATTATAATGGAAAAAAGCCACTGTATAAAGGAAGCCCCTCAACAAAGCTTCATCAATACTAACCTACCACAGTCCTTTAATCCTTTAGTAATCATTAAAATGTGCACACAGCATCAATTACTAAAACAGCTTACTACAGTAATACTTCTCAGACTGTCGGCAAGGCTTTTGCCCTGGTCATGGTATTAAAAACAGCATCTCTTATCTTTTTGTATCAAGTTAAAGTACAACTTAACTGACAACAGCTTAACATGTGCCATCATTACAGACTTAACAAAAGCCCTGAACTGGCCTGTACAACTAGGTGTGCCCACAGCTTCTTTCCTAGGCTACTACTGTGTATCGCATCCATCACAGACATAGTTAAATTCTGTCATCCAACTAAAGGCATACAATATGCAGATAACATCCCTTTTTTTACATTCAGTAGCACTACAAAAATAAAAATGCAAACCACAATGCATTCACCTAAGTTCAAAACTAGATTTGCAACTCTTCCACCCTGGCCACCAAACCTCAATCCCCACTGCCGCAGCTCTACAAACTAAAATAATAATCATACCAAACCGAAAATAGTCTCCATCTTCACACTGCTAGGGGTTCATCTTCACCTCAGCTCACACATTTGTCCACCATATTAACATAGCTATATCCAAATTCAGTGCTAAATTTGTCTTCCCTTATTGTATCAAAAACTTACCAACACTAAACTCTAGACTCAGTACGGTTATGAGTATTCTACTATTCATTAATCTGCTAACCTAAACTCCTACCTTTTGGTAAACTTAAGGGGGTACACCATGGAGCTCCATTTTATATCTACCAAGTCCCTTACAACATACCATTGGTTATCTCAAAATGACTAATAACTGGTTTGAATTTAAAAAAAAATAATCACACAGCCTTTAGGGTATCCCACAAATCTGACAGATGTCCATCTCTCTTCCTCAGAACTTGAAACCTCTCTGCAACCCCAGCACTATAAGAACCAAACGGTCACTTACACTTCATCACCACTTCAAGACATGGAAAAATCTCCTGCTTCATCACAAGATAAATATAAGTTCCTTTATAAACTTCTTAAGGAAAGTTCTTACCATGCTGAGGCATTATAACTGTAACTGCTTCCTACCATCCAAAGTGAAACCCACTCAAATGTAGCTCATACTCTCTCTATTCATGGTAATCTTAACCTTATTCTAGGTGCATTTCAGCTTAGAACAGTCTATGACACTATAGCAAATTAGTACTGATACAGTGTCTGCATACCTCCATACACTACTGTCAGAACTGGGAAACATATCCTTTTCCAAGCAAGATTTCTCCATCCTGCACATCTGACAACAAAGCTACTTGCTTTTTCTAACTAAGGATTTACTATTGACTGAAAAGTGTTATGTATTGTTGCATCACTAAGGAGTAACAAAAAACATTAAGTGTAGAACTGCATCACTAATTTCCATCTATTTTTTGGATCTTTTTATTGTGTTGTAATAACAGATGAGACCAGGTGCCTTAATGGTTAAGGGCTTCGCCTCTCATGGACAAGGTAAAAGGTTCAATCCTGACCTCCGATCAATGCCAGATTGGAGTTTGCATGTTCTCTCTGTAGCTCCGTGGGGTTTCACCCATATCTGAAAAACATGCTGAGTGTTTCCATCTCAAACTCATCAATGAATGGAGCTGTGGGCAACAACTACTTTGGGAATCTACTGTGGTGCGCAGTATCCTCAAGATAGGAGAACACGGACAGCATGCTGTGGCTGGGCTAGCCACTCATCGGTATAAAATATGGCTCTAGGTGATTCATTCATGTTGACTAATGTCACCAAAAATGGGCATGGCTAGTTACCGGTGATAAGTGGGTTGAGGATCAGGCCTATTTTGATTCACGGCAGGGACCCTTGCTAATGGTAAGAGGGGTATATTTGCTTCTACTGGCCAGTGTGTGACCACCATAAAGCCCAGCAGCCTTGGGTCAATAAGCTACTGGCTGGCCGATGTCTAGCTGCCCAGCCTGGGTTACATTGGATAGCTCTGTTGAGCAAAAGATGGACGTAAAACTAACCAACCTGCCAAACATAAACTGATAATTGCTAGGTTCACTGACAGGATGCAGCTTGGGAGTGGATGCTATGATGATACAGAAGAGGGTGGACATCCTATGTATCCAAGAGATGAGATGGTAGGGAAGTGCAGCAAAACCACTTGGCTTGGGATCCAGACTCTACTACTCAAGTGGGGGACAGGCTAGAAATGGTGCAGGAATTGTGGTGAGAGAGAGGCTTCAGAAGGCAGTGAGGGATATCATCAGAATTAATGCCAGACTCATGGGAATCCGACTCCAGTGTAATGAGAGGGCGGTATTCATAACCTCAGCCTACGCCCCACAGCAGGGTTGTAAAAATGAGGAAAAGAGTGCATTCAGACACTAGTTGTAGGACCTACTAGATAAAACAGGACAACATGAACTAGTGTTCATAATGGCTGACTTGAATGCACATATCAGGACAGACAGAACAGGATATGAGGACTGCCTGGGTCCTCATGGGTGGGGCAACAGGAATAAAGAAGGAGAAGTCATTCTAGACTTCTGTCTGGCAAATGGCTTGATAGTAGCCAACACATGGTTCAGAAAAAGAGATCACGACAGTACATAACCCAGCAGCCAACATGCAACTCAGGTAGACTTCCTCTGAAACAGTCGGCCCACAGCATAAACCACTAGTTGCTACAATCAGCTGCAGGCAGTAGTCAGAAAAGGCTCTAAAGTCAACAGAGATCAGGCTAAAAACTTGGAAGTTGACTGGAGACACATTACAACAGTTCAAGGAATTACTCAGGGCTCTAGCACCCTAAGAAGAGGAGGAAATAGGTGGAGATGAACAAGAATAGCACTGCCTAAAATAGCATGTGTTAGGACAACAGAAAAGATATGTGGCCAAGCCGAGTATGGAAATAAGGTACATAAGGAAAGCTGGTGGTGGAAAGCAGAAGTCCAGGAAGTCATCAAAAGAAAGGAGGAGTGCAGGAAGAAGTGGTAGACAGAAAAGACTGACCAGGCTAGGAAGGATTATTGGTTGGCTAACAAAGAAGCTAAGAAAGAAGTTGCAATAGCAAAGAATAGGGCATTGGAAGCACTCTACCAACTTCAGGAAAGTGACTCAGTAAGGGGCACAAAGAAGCTATATCAGGCTGCAAGGCAAAGACAGAAAGATAAAGATAGTCGACACCCTTCATAAGGGATGCCAGAAACAAGCTGCTCACCAGTCCACAGGACATCAAAGGCAGATGGAAGGAACATTTCCAGCAGCTTCTGAATGAAGAAAAACCCCACAGAAGCTGTACTGCCCCAGAAACAGCCTACGATGAGAGAAGAAGAGGAGCCTACCCTAGAAGAAGTAAGAACAGCGCTAAAGAAGATAAAGTCATGGAAAGCAGCAGGGTCAGATGAGGTCACAGCAGATATGATAAAGATGCTGGGTGAGATGGGAGAAATGGCTCCTGAGGGTACTAATAGCAGTATGGAGAGAAAGACGTATCCCAGATGACTGGAGAATAATCATACTTGTGCCAGTGTACAAGAACAAACGGGGCATCCACAACTGTGGGTGGTACAGAGGCATCAAACTCCTATCACACTGTATGAAAGTTCTGGAGATGGTGATTTATAAATAGATATGCAGAGAAATAGAATGTAAGATGGGAGATGATCAGTTCGGATTCAAATCAGGATGCAGTACACCTGACCCGATGTTTGCAGTGAGACAGATACTTGAGAAGAAGTTAGAGATGAGGAGAGAGTCCGAATGGGCATTCCAAGACTTGGAGCAAGCATATGACAAGGTCCCAAAAAAGCTGATCTGGGCAGTACTGTGGTGTTTTGAAGTCCCAGAAAAAATGGTAGAATTAGTGCAGGCTATGTACAAGGACCCAATGACTTAGGTGCGAACAGTGTTCGGCCTCAGAGAGGGGTTCCCAGTGGGAGTGGGTGTACACCAGGGTTCAGCTCTGAGCCCACTGCTGTTCATACTGATGATGGACTACATTAGCAAACAGGTTTAAGGGGACAGAACAACAAAGCTGCTGTATGCAGATGATGTGGCAGTTCAGGCAGACTCTTGAGCTTGAACTTCAGCAAAGGATAAGAGAATGGAATGCAAATCTGAAGGCACATGGGATGAAACTAAGTGTAGACAAGATGGTAATGGCAGCAAATTGGGAAAATCAGAAGAAGATGAGAACAGAGACAGAAGGGAAGATAGTGAAACAGGTAAACAGCTTCAAGTATCTGGGTGGGGTGGTTGAAGAGAAGGGTAGTCTGAATGAAGAGGTCAAAGCTAGTAACAGAGGGGCTGCAGCCAACTGGCATAGAGTATCAGGTGTAGCCTATGACAAAAGAATGCCAAAGAAGCTAAAAATTAAGGTGTACAAGACAGTGGTGTGACCAGTGCTACTGTACCATACAGAAACTTGAGCAGTAAAGGCAGAACAGCTGAAGAAGCTAGAGTTGATGGAAATGAAGTGGCTGAGAAAGGTGGTAGGATGCACATTGTGGGACAGACCAAGAAATGAGGACATAAGAGCAGAAGCCAACATAGCTACAATTGCAGAAAAGATCAAAGAGAACAGATTACGGTGGTTTGGGCACATCTGTAGAAAAGCAGAAGACAATCTGGTGAGGAAGATTTGGGACAGATAGGAAGAAGGTAAGAGGAAGGGAGGATGTCCAGCAGAGAGGTGAATGGATTGTGTGAAAGAAGATCTGTGACAGGCATGAGTGTTGAAGAAGGGAGGAGTGTGGCATTGAATTGAGAGAGTTGGCAACAGTTAACATGATATCCCATCCCCATGTAGAAAAATGGGAAAAAGGGGGCTGATGATGATATATTAACATACTGGAGCTTATCTCTTTAAACCTCCATTCACAATGGGCTCTGACTGGCCAACAAAATCAAGAAATAATTAAAAAAAATCAATAATGCTTTTTATCCCAGCTGTCACATTATTCCACTTTCTAAAACAAGAAAATAAAAGCAGAAATAAAAAATATGCTTACTGTTAGCAAGCCAACAGGTTCTGGTTGTCTGATCTCCACGTTGCTGTGACTAATGCCCTTAATGGCCAGAGCATCACTTTCAATAGATTTAACATTTTCTTCCATTATTTTCAGGCTGTCCTCTTCTTTAATCTTGTCCTCCAAGTTGCCATCAGAGTCTGTCACAAGGTAGGTAACGATCTCTTGTTTAATGCACTCGAGATTTCCTTCCATCTGTTTTAGAGTATTTGCTTCGTCATTCTTCAGCTGCTGGATGAGTTGTTGTTCCTTGTCTAGGAGAAACTGGTGCAAGTCTGCAAATTCGTGTTTAATGTATTTCTCCAAATTAAAAACATCTTTCTAGGAAACATAAGAATAAAGCAAAATAAGTAGAACAAATAGCTCTGCACTGCAGCTTAACTTGTACTTATGCATTTCCCTTAAATAAATAAAATGAACAAATGGCAGCCCATCCATTACATGGTAAAGGCATCCATCTGCAACACTGGTGATCTGGGGATGGACTATACTCATAACTCTCAACTTTCTTGTACAAGAAGTCTGGATAAAGCCAGAAATAACGAGGGGACAAAGACCCAAAATCAGAGTAAGATTTAGATATTGCTCTTACAAAACATTTGACTTAGCATGCACTTTCTGAAGTATTTGGAATCTGAACTTCAAATGTCTGTCCTCAATGTGTCAGAAAACCCTAAATTTGATGGGGGACAGACCAAAAATATGAGGAAAAATTTTGGACCTGCTGTGAAATTCTGAATAGTTGAGAGGTATGGTAAGCTTAGAGTGAAGGGCAACCATCTAAAATGTTCTCCTTTCTAGAGGAGAGGTACTGAGTGGGGTACATAGCTAAAAAGATGACACTCCCAAACATATAACAAGACTTACTGCAGATTGATGGATGCATATTTAGGTATGTGAAGTCTGAAAGGGAGGAACATACTGCCAAAAAAGGAGAAAACAGGTGCTTAATGGACTACCATTTAAGGTTCTCATCTAAAACAGTTTTAGAGGCAGTAAAGTCTACTATGAATCAACCATCTCTTAGCACACTTATCACAAGCAACAGCCCTTCATCGTAGGAGAAGCAAGATGCCAGATACAAAACATCCAGTGAGATTACTCCCACAAGCAAAGCCAGTGACTCTGGTAGAATAGAGGCCAGCAAAAGTTGCAGTGCTTGGGATATGACCCCAATCAAGGTGGAATTGAAAACCTAGCTCTATCTGCAAGACTGCGGTCTCTTGTAGTACATACTAGGTTTGGAAAGGACTACATGATGCTGGTAAATCCAAAGCTCACCTCTACAATGTGAAAAATCAGCACAAACATTACTGAAATAACTGTGCTACCATTCACTCAATATCTTGCAAGGGTTACTACTCCCAAAATGTCTACAAATTCTGTACTGAACCAATATGTCATCAGTGTTTGAAGTCTTGAAGCTGTCATGTGACAGAGAATGACACTTAAAATATGTGGCATTGGAGAAGGCATTTGGGAAGCAGAATGTATCTTTTAAGACTAGACTGTTAAGAGAAATCTATTGGAGATACAGATGGACTCATATCTGTCTATGCAGTTAAGAAAAAGATCAGTTATGTACAATAATTTAAATGCATCTATAATGATGAAGGCTGCACCTGTCATACAAGATGGTGCAGGTGAGCCCAGGTGAGTAATACAAGTATAATACAGAGTAACAAGTGAAGGTAGGTCCATGTGGATGGATAATAACTCTGGGAAAAGAAAATGTTACATACAAATATGGGATACTGAATAACAGGTCTGTGACAATACAGCATCCATTTGGATTGAAAAACAGAGCTGATACAAAATGTTTCTTGGGTTTGTAAGACTGAGGAGCAAACAGATGATACAGAACTCCTTGTACAGGTGTATGGGTCAGGTGCGTCTGTATGTATGTGAATATTGGAAATGGTGAAAGTATAGTTGTGTAAATTACACTTGCCTACAACTGTAGATATTCAAGTTCTTCACTACTGCAGTAGTCTACGGGATGTATCCTGCCAAGGATACAACAACTAAGGGGCTTCCGAAAACTTTAATTCCCCGTTCCATACTGTCACTTTGGCTGATTATAGGCTAATCCCTTTTGGAGAGTTATATAACCAGCCAGTGTAACTAAAAATCTTCAGGACATTTTTGACCCTAAAGAAAAATGACAAAGTCCTTCTGAGCAACCATTAAAATATATACAATATAAATATATATAACCATACAATATATATACATATGTGTGTGTGTGTGTGTGTGGGGGGGGGGGTCTACTTTGTTTCATCTAATCTTATTTCACTGAATTTCATTTCACCCCAACCACTTCGCTGAAAACACAAATTACTGGAAACTCATTTCACTGAATCTCATTTCACTGAACTGCAGTTAGTATATATGGCACTGTGTAGAGTACTGTAAGGCAAGTAAAAGGTATATGCCCTTTTCCCCGCTGTAGTGCAATCCTGGAGTTAGTATATATATAGTTAGGGGGGTGTGGGGGTCACAGCCCCCTACTTAGTTTGAGTATATATTGTCTTCTGGACAGAGTCAGTCATTGCTGTTGCAACTATGCATGTCTATTGTTTAAAATGTATTGTTTTGAAGTTTTTGGTAAAATACAGTATAAGGCAAACAAGGTGGGGGCCTGTGCCCCCACACCCCCAACTATATATACTGACTCCAGGATCGCACTACAGTGGAAAAAAGGGCATATACCTTTTATTTGCCTTACAGTATTCTACACAGTGCCATACATACTAACTGCAGTTCAGTGAAATGAGATTCAGTGAAACGAGTTTACAATAATTTGTGTTTTCAACGAAGTGGAGTGGTTGAGGTTTAAAAAAACTAAGTGAAATGAGATTCAACGAAACAAAGTAAACCCATATTATATATATATATATATATATATATATATATATATATATATATATATATATATATATATATATAAAAACACACACATGTGCACATACAAACAAATACATACACACAACCCACAACAAAAATGTATGATGCTTGGGTGCAACTAATGCAGCAGTGGAGAATTTGAACATCTGTACTATGTCCATTACTCAGACTGCTGCAGTAACCTATGGGTAGACTAGATAGCTTATACAACCTGGAGGAGGAAAGGATAAGGGTCCAGGAGTCCCTGGAGAATGGTCCAAGCAAATCTAGCTGTGGACCTGGAAAAGAAATCCAGCTTGTAGTACTGTGCAAATGTATGGATAGAGGACCAGGTTGCTGCCTGTAGAATACTTCTAGATTCCATCCTATTCCAGTACACCATCACAGAAGCTAAAGCTCTAATAGAATGTGCATTAATATTGCCTAGATTAGATGGTGGGAATAATAAAACACAATAGCAGGGGCCAACCATCTATAAACAGGTTGTTTAAACGTGGGTGATTTTTTTTATTCCTAGAAAAGGAGACAAAGAGTTGGTTAGCTTTCCTAAAGGACTTACTTCTGTCACGACAGTACCCAAAGTTGGCTACACACATCCAGAGTTTATAGAGTGTTTTCTCCCTTGTGTTTTGGTTCTAGATAGAAAACAGGGAGATTGATGACTTGATTTAATGTGAACTCTGAGACCACCTTAGGCATAAAAGAGGGATTTGTGCAAGAGTGACTCTTTATGGAAATCCGGTCAGGATTCTACCGCCAGGAGAACTTGCAATTCAGATACTGTTCTTGCAACTGTAAGAGTAATAGCAGCAGCAGTTTTCCAGGTAATGAATCTTAAATATACCTGACAAGCTGGTTTGAATGGTGACAGTCTGCATTTCTAACACAAATTTGTGATCCCAAGGATGAGGACCCATCTACAATTTCATCTCAAGTGTAAAACACGTCTTAGAAACTCTTTAACAATAAACAGAAAGGTGAGAGGGGGATCCATGGACAGACATGCAGAAATGGCTACAAGACGTACCTTTATAGAGGCTCAGGATAGTAAGTCACAAAAATATTTAAGCATCAGTGGTCCAAAATCCTTGCTGGGTCTCTGGGTATTGGCTAGACACCAACTCAAAAATGTCTTCCATGTGCTAATATATGATTTTCAAGTAGCAGCCTTTCTGGTAACCACTTGAAATGTTGGGACCCATTACAGTGAGTCCTGAAACACTGAGACCGAATGGCCAAAAAATTGGACTTGTATGTGTTAAGTCTGTGATGCCACTTCTTGGAATATTCCCTTTTCCCAGAGGTATGGTGATCTCTGAGTTGGTATACATAAGTCTGGGGGATGTTGGGGGTTGCCCCAATGTGGGGGGAAGCAAAAAGAAGTTTTAAGGAGAACAGCGAGTTTTGAGATTCTCTCTTCTGCCGTTTCTCTGTTTTTTTTTTCAGCTTCTCGTCACTCAGCATTTTACGTGCCAATATTTCAATAGGGAGACAGGATTTCTTGCCTCCTTCAGTACCTGCGGCACATCTTCTTGAAAGTGGAAGTCATCAAAAATGAATCACCCAGGCAGTCAGTTGCAGTGGTTTGACCATGGGGTGTATCTTACTCCACTTGTCCAGTGTGAATATATCCAATCTGTGAGAAAGCTTCTAGTAATTGCCCCTGGTCAATTCCATAAGGGACAACCAATTTTTCCTTAGGTCAAAAGTGAGCCACTAAACTGATTCCTGGAGAGACTTGCCCAATCTTCAGAAATAAACTGGAGATCACTGGAAAGAGTGAAAATGCATAAAGGAACACCCCAGCCACAGGAATGAAAGAGCACATGTTTCCCAGGCATGCTTGCAGGGGTCTGTTTAGTCATCTGTTGTGGAAGAAGGTGAATAGATCTACTTGGTGTGTTCCCCACATCTGGGAACCTCCTGGGAGGCCTATGCATTGCGTCTCCACTCATGAGGATCTGCCCAGGATCTGCTTAGCTTGTCTACCACTATGGTCTGCTCTTGTAGTATGCCAGAAGCTAACTCCCAAGGTATCACTGCCAGCCAGCACAGGGGTATGGCCTGGTGTCCTCCTAGTTTATGTACCACATTATGGTGGAGAGAAAACAAATTAAGAAAAAAATGTCCCAAAGTGTACTCAAGCACCAAACATAAAATACATTTCTATTCCTGAAATACACTTCAAGTGCTTAAATATAGCGCCTTCAGGCAAAATGACAAACAGTAAAATGAAGGCAAGTAGTCATGAAGTGTACATAAGCACCAAAACACCCAAGTACATAAAAACAATTTCTAAGCTTAAAATCCTTGCACTTTAGTTAAAATGCAGTACATTTTTCTCATAAAACAGTCCCAGTATTCAATAAGAAGCCCTGTCTAAAACAAAAAATGCAGTCCCAGTATTCAATAAGAAGCCCTGTCTAAAACAAAAAATGCAGCTCCTCACAAGAAACTTATGATGTTAATAAAATTGCCAGAATTTTTCAGAAAATAGAAATACATTAAAAATATTTTCTGTGTGGAAAGTTTCTGCTATGGAGACTTGTCTATCAGAAATTAAGCCTGCAGTCAATTGCTGTGTACTGTGAAGCCTCTCAAGAGTTTGCTCCTTGAGGCAGTAGGAAAGATCTGAAGATGTTTAGCCACTCTAGCTGTTTATATAGTAACTTTCTAAAATAGGATCATTTTAGGGGTTACTATATGGGCAGCGAGACTGGCAGTGTGTGTAGGGATGATAGCTTTTAGAAGCTGACCAGTTGTATCTTTGGCAGGATCCAAACCACAGGCTACTGTAGCAGTCAGAATGAAAACTATGCCTTTTCCCCACTGTTGTGTGATTGCAGAGTTGATTTACATATATTTAGCAGGGGGTATGGGGGGTTGCCCCCTACAATAAATAGGTTTTCAATATTTCGGGTTTCAATATTTTGAAGTTTCGATCAAATGATAGGAATGCAAATATATCTGCATTTCACACACACACGTACGTTTGCAGGGTCTGAGAATTCACATCAGTGATGCCTTGCATAGGTTTATGGGTGTCATCTATAAAGCAGATCCATAATGAAAAATTATTTTGTGTTTCTATGGGTTAGTGAGCAGATCTGTAATGCAAAATAGCTCATGTGAGTCTACAGCAAAGGAATATATCTATAATGTTGAACAGCCTGTGAGCTCTTTGAGAAAAGAAAATGTATTTATGAAGTGGAATGGCTTGTGTGGCCCTGTGGCTTGTAGTACACATCTGTGGTACAGAATGACTTGTGTAGACCTATGGCATTGGAAACAGATTTGAATTACATAATGGCAGGTTTTTACTCTCACTAATGTGCAGTGAACTGCATTTTAAGAGTTAATAAACTTGATAAATCCCACAAATTAGTTTTTTAACTGCATTGAAATATGGATCAGTACAGCTACCAAAAACATAATTTTCTTTACCATTAAAATGCAAAATCTATTTAACATATCAATCCTATTTTAAACAATTTCAATTTTTTTTTTATTTTACTGACTGACATTTGATTACTGGAAAGGTCCGACTGTGCATGAGCCCATCTTCACCAGAGGTCCAGAGAGAAAAGCTCCAAAGTACTACAAAACATTTAAAGAACAATAATCTTACATTCAAAAAAACAAAAAATCTCCAGTTTAAATAATTACACTAAATTGGACATAATATGAAAACATCGGTTAAGAATACATTCAACATATATGACAATGATTTAATATTCAGAGAAAGTTTAATTTTTCTATAAACTGGCTAAAGCTAAGTTAGTATAATACAAACAATAACTGCAATATGAAGTCAGAGAAAAAAGGGTTGTGGTATATTTAGAAAGAGAGTCCTTTGACAGAATTAAGGAAGTGAGTGAAGAAGGGAGAGTAAGGAGGTATAAGGGATGAAGAGGTACTTCGTGACATACAGGGATATAGTACATATATTTTAATAATCTTTTGTTCTTGTACTACATGCCCAACGTCCTGTGTATTCAACACCTTCATATTAACTCAGTTCTGACTGCCACACTTACAGTATCATAAGATACGTATTGTGCACTGAAAATGCACTGTTCCATTCACTAGTGTAAGTATATACAGTACATCAGTAAACACTGCTGTGGATATACAGGCACATAAATACTGGACTAAATGGACTGTAAATTAAATAATGGTATAATTTTCAAAAAGTAAGACATTTATGATTAAAATAACCACTGTAAAGTGACAGCACATCACTTCAGGACAGTGGGTAAAACATTTATTATCAACTCTTTATCATCATGCACTACTGTAAGACGATACCTTGAATGGTCGTGCAGATAAATGCCTGCACAAATCAATTTCACATATATGAGTAAAGTATTACAAAACAACATTTAATCACTGATTACAAGATACTGCCTGACATAACAGTATACCTTCCTGAATTTTAGATTAAGAACATTTCCACTTTTCTTCATCACTACTCAGACTCAACAGAAAATATGAAGGTATTGCCAACAGGGTTTTCTCAAATTCTTCTCACAGATAACCAATAAATTACATGCAATAAAATTAACTTTAAATAGGAGAAATACCAAGATGCTGTATGCATTTCTCACAAATTATTTATCTTTAAGACATTTGGAATTAACCATTCACCTTACTTACTTTTATATCTCCAATTTCCTTCTCATGATGGTTTTGCATGTATTTAAATTCTTTCACTTTGGATTCTAGAGATGTTAAAGTTGTTTTTATCTTGTCCTATGGATTGAACAAAAAATAATAAAAAACAAAAACATAATTAAACCATGAACAACAAGACCATGAGCTGCAAATGTACTTTGATGACCTTCCATTACAAGGACAGTGTAAAACACCAAGATGGTTACTATACCCATCACCAATCTCTGTAAAGTGCCAGGACAGGCGTACAGACACCGCTATGAACTTTAAGACCGATTAGTGCAGTGCTGGGTATGCAAAACTATAATTAACTTTTTAAAGCTTTAATTATTCAATTAATAGAACTCTTAATCGTACCTTTAAATAAGAATGAAGGCATAAAGTCTTAGAAAGTACAGTTGTGTACACTTACCATAAATGTAGATAGAGTGTCTTAATTGTTGCAGTCATCACTGTAGGGTTCTTCCTGCTGGCAGGCAGCCCTCAGTCGGCAAGAGTCCCAAAGTCTGGGTCCGGCGTCGGCTGAGGTCGCTCCCTCCCTGACGTCAGTGCGCCAGGGGTACAAAGCCTCCAGCCGACGCCATTTTCTCCAGTTTTTCTTGCCCCAGATGTCAGGTGCCCCAAAAAAGGCTAACATATTAGACAAAACATAAACAAGTAAGTAACATAAAACATTCCCCATTATAATCAGCAAATACACCTCAGAAGAAGGGTAAAGTGGAGAACAATCCAAATAATAGTAAATGAGGGGATAGGAGGGAGGGCAACCCAGACTGCAACAGTGAAGACACTCGAACATCTACATTTATGGTAAGTGTATACAACTGTACTATGTTCATCGTGTTTCACTGTTGCAGTCATCACTGTAGGGTTGAATCCCAAAGCTGAAAAAGGGGTGGCTGGTTATTGAACAGAAGGAGCAGCTATAAGGCCTTGCAAGACTGCAGAGGCAAAGCCTGCCCTAGATTTAAAGTAAAGAGGGAGATTGTAGTGCTTAGAGAAGGTATACACAGAACTCCAAGTTGCAGCTTCCAAAATATCTTTGGTAGGTACTCCTCTGAGAAAGGCTGCCGAAGTAGCAGCAGCTCTACTTGAGTGTGTCCTTATGTTACTAGGAATTTGCTTTCCATGATGAGAGTAACAAAATCCGATACCATGAGCAATCTACTTTGAAATGGTCTGTTTTGTGATAGCTTTGCCTTGAGAATTAGCAGCATAAGCCACAAACAGTTAGTCCGTTTTCCTGAAATTCTTTGTTCTGTCCAGGTAAAAGCGAAGCTGCCTGTGTATTTCCAAAAGAATGTAAAATCCTCTCTCCTTTATTCTGAGGATTAGGGAAAAAAGTAGGAAGGTGAATAGTCTGGTTTAGGGCCACTTTTGAAAGCACCTTAGGCATGAATGTAGGGTTAGTCCTCAAAGAAACCCTATCTTGGTGAAAAATAATGTAAGGTTCCACAGCCATGAGTGCTTGTAACTCCGAGACTCTTCTGACTGAAGTAAAAGCCAATAGAATAGCAGTCTTCCATGATAAGTATTTTACATCTGTAGTGGCAGCAGGCTCAAAAGGAGGCTGAGTAAGCTTTTCCAGCACATAACTGAGATCCCAAGCAGGTATTGGAGCTCTTCTAGGGGGCCTTAAGTTTTTTGCCCCTCTGAGATATTGTTTGAGTAGCGGATGTGAAAAAATTGGTGGAGCCGTGTTATAATGAGCAGAGATAGCTGAAGCATGTATTTTTATGGATGAAAAAGATAAGCCCTTGTGCAACATCTCTGTAAGGTATTGTAAAATCAGAGGAATATTTGGAGTTATAGGGTCCAAACCCTTAGCCCGCATCCAGGAGCAAAATCTCTTCCATTTTCCTGCATAAGATTTTCTGGTGCTAGGCCTTCTGGCATCTAAGATAACATCCATTACCTGTTTGGTAAGAGTAGAAGTGTTTAAAGGCCCTGGATAAGCCAAGCTGCCAGGCTGAGAGTTTTGATATGGGAATGCAAGATCTGGCCCTGTTGTTGAGACAGGAGATTTGGAGTTAGAGGTAGAATCCAAGGAGGTTCCTGGGATAGATTTATAAGAGTTGAGTACCAAAATTGTCGAGGCCAATTGGGGGCCATTAAGATCATCTTTGGTTTGTCCTGCTTTATTTTTAATAATACTCTTGGAAGAAGAGGCAGTGGAGGGAAGGCATACACTGAGAGGTTTCTTCAACTGAATGAGAGAGCATCCACCTTCCATGCTAGTTTGTGATAAGTCCTTGTGCAAAAGGTTTGTTACTGGTAGTTCTGGTGAGATGCAAACAGATCTATGTCTGGCACCCCCAAGCCTTTATAATCATCTTGAATATCTGAGTGTCCCGCATCCATTCAAGTGGGTCCAACAGGTTCCTGCTTAGACTGTCTGCCAGAGTGTTTTCTTTTCCTGACAGGAATTGAGCTTGTAAATCCACTTTGTAGGCCAGTGCTGTGTTCCATAGAGTCATGGCCAGTCTGCAAAGGGGGTAAGAATGGGAACACCCCTCTGCTTGTTTATGTACCACATGTTGTCTGTCTGTATCCATAACTGCCCCGGCTGTAAAAAGATCCTTGAAAGCCGTCAGGGCATTCTGCACAGCTAACATCTCTTAAGTTGATGTGAAGATGCATCTGATCCTCCGTCCAGGTGCCTTGTAAGCCTTTTCCCTGCATGTGGGCTCCCCATGCATAATCCGAGGCATCTGTAGTTATAACTTGCTTGGCTGGAGTGGGGCAGAAGGCCTTTCCCTTGTTTTGAAGACAGGCCGTGGCCCACCAAAGAAACTCCTTCTGTAGGCAAGGCAAGACTGCAATCACTGTTTCCAGACTGTGACAATGTTGAGACCATACACTCTTTAGGTACCACTGTATCTTCCTCATATGCAGTCTTGCATATGGTATTAGCAGGATGCAGGATGCCATGTAACCCAAAGCCTGCAGACATTTTCTTGCAGTTAGCTGAGAAACTGACCCCAGTTGTTTGAATGTTGAAGCCAGTTGCATTTGTTTTTCTGGTGTCAGGTATGCCATCTGGGCTGTAGTGTTTAAAAGTGCACCCAGGAACGTTATCTGAGGGTACCAAATTTGACTTTTTTAGGTTCACTGCGAATCCTAGACACCTGAGGAGATTCTGTACAAAATCCAGATGCTGGAGCAAAATATCCTTGCTGTCTGCTTGAATAAGGCAGTCGTCCAGATAAGGGTATATTTGAATTCCCTTGAGTCTGCAAAATGCCATAACTGGTGCCAGACACTTGGTAAAGACCCTGGGCGCAGTAGATAAGCCAAAGGGCAGCGCAGAGAATTGGTAATGCTTCAAGCCTGCCTTGAATCTGAGGAATCTTCTGCACTCCTGTCTTATTGGAATGTGCAGGTAAGCCTCCTTTAAATCCAAAGTCACCATCCATGCATTCTTGCCCAACATTGGCAGCAGTTGTTGCAGAGTGAGCATTTTGAATTTTGGTATCTGTAGAAAAGTGTTTAAGATTGAAAGATCCAGGATAGGTCTCCATGAATTTTCCTTTCTGGGTACTAGAAAGAGTCTTGAATAAAAACCTTGCCCTGTCTCTGAACTTGGAACCAATTCTATGGCTCTCATAGCCATGAGGGACCTCCGCTGTTTTAGTGCCTCTGCCCATTGATTTTTTGGCAGATCCGGCCATCCGTTTGGTTTTGGGAAGGTGTGAAAGTGAAATGTGTAACCTCTTAAAACTATGTCCAGAACCCACTTGTCTTAGGTTATGCAAGTCCAATTTTGATGAAAAAGAGAAAGCTTTCCTCCCAAAGGAGCTTCCAGGGTCAAGAGTCCTGGAGCTACACAGGGAGAGTCATTGAGCCTGTTTTCTATAAGGTTGCGACCTTTCCTCTCCTCCCCTGGGGGTGGAAGCACTCCACTGTCTGGGTCTATAAGAGGTCTGTGTCTGGGCCCTCCCTCTGGGGCATCTGTACCTGCCCCTTTGAGGCCTGTCCGAGCTGGGAAAGGACCAATTTTTAGCTGGCCAATTCCTACTGAATCTAGGTGGCTGTACCTGTAAATAATCCTTAACCGTTTGCATAGATTTTGCCTTATCTTCCATTTTCTTTAAAACCTCTTCAGCCTTAGACCCAAATAAGAAGTTATGTACCTACCATAACGTTCCATGTTAGTTGTCTTCTTCTCGCCTTCTTTCTTGCTGGATGGGTTCGGAGCCGATCCTCGGCTCGACTGCCAATACTAAAGCTCGAGAGCTAATTCCACTGGCTCGAGGCTCCCCTATATCCCACAATGCTAGGCGGTAACTACTCAGATCTCGTTTGATAGCTATACCAAGCAATCCTAGTCTCCATAGAATGGAGTCGGGAAACCCACCTCAAACAATCTGCGTAAAGGAAAGGCAGACCTCAGTAAAGATAGAAGAGGTGGGAGAATGTGTGGGAATAACAACTTTCGGAAGAAAACACAAAAGAATTCCGGTCGGTCTGTCCAGGCTTGGGGAAGGAGGGATGAAAGAAGGCGAGAAGAAGACAACTAACATGGAACGTTATGGTAGGTACATAACTTAATGTTGTCAATGTCAAGTTGTCATTCTTGCTGGATGGGACCGCATCCCTAGCACCTTATCCCGGGTGGCCTATCGGAACAGACTCTTGAGAACAGTGGAACCAAATTTGGCACGGCTTCTGGAAACCATGTCCAATTTGTAATGTGAAATGAATGTATGAGGAGAAGCCCAGGTGGCTGCTGCACAAATTGAATCTATTGGCAACCTGTCCTGAAAAGCTACGGATGTAGCTAATGCCCTAGTTGAATGAGCTCTAGGTCTTGAGGGTAGTTTTTGATGTCTGATCTCATAGATGAAGGTAACTGTAGAGGTGAGCCATCTAGAAAGGGATACTTTAGTGACTGGAAGGCCCAATTTACCTTCCACATATGACAGAAATGATTGATCAGATTTCCTGAATTGTTTAGTCCTGTCTAAGTAATATCTCAGTTGGCGATGAACATCCAAAAAATGTAGCTTTTGTTCTGACCTATTTGAATAGTTAGGGAAAAAAACGGGGAGATCAATAATTTGGTTTAGGTTAATTTGAGAAGAAATTTTAGGCAAAAAGGATGGGTTAGTACGGAGGGATACCCTGTCTTTGTGAAAAACTAAGTAAGGAGGACGACTGCACAGAGCATGGAGTTCGGATACTCTTCTCGCTGAAGTTATAGCTACCAGAAAAAGTGTCTTCCAAGAAAGCAACTTCAGAGAACATGAAGCCGCCGTTCAAGGGGAAGAATTAAAGTTGCCAGAACCAAGTTCAAATCCCATTGAGGCGGGGGGTCTTTGATTGGAGGTTTGAGAAGAAATACACCCCTTAAGAAGGCTTTACAGAGTTTGTGAGCCATGATGCTGGATTCTGAAACACCAACATGAAAATTTGATATGGCAGCCAATTAACTCTAATGGTTGATGCAGAAGATCCTAAATGAAAGAGTTCTGCTAGAAAGTCTAAAATAGACTGGATAGGTGCAGTAAAGGGATCTATGTTTTTCGATAATGCCCAAAAGGAAAAACGTTTCCATTTGCTACTATAAATCTTCCGGGTAGAAGATTTATGAGAGGCTATCAAGATATCTCAGACCGAGCGAGATATTGAGGGAAGCCTGGCTAAGGTTGGAATCGGAGAAACCACGCTGTGAGGTTTAGAGAAGACAGAGATTGGTGCAGCTGACCCGATTGATGGGTGATCAGATCTGGTACTGGGTCCAGATGCCAAGGCTGCTCCAAAAGGTAACGATGAAGAAAGGGAAACCATATCTGTAGAGACCAGTAAGGGGCAATGAGGATCATTGTCACTCTCAAGGCGATGGCTTTCTGATGGCTTTCTGAATTAGTTGAGGTATCAGTGGAAAGTCCGGAAAGGCCAACAGAAGTCCGCCAATCCCGGACTAGAGCGTCTCTGGTGGGATGGCCTGGTAACGGGAAGAGAGTGAAGAAGTCGTGACACTTGCTGTTTTGGGGAGTAGCAAAAAGATCGCAGCAAGGCTGGCCCCATCTTAGGAATACTTCTTCCAGAACTGACTTCTTTAGAGACCACTCGTGTGGCATGAGAATTGCTCTGCTCAATTTGTCTGCAATAACGTTGGATTTCCGGGAATATCGTTGCTATCAGAAAACGCTGAGAAGAGATCGCCCATTGCCAAAGTCTGAGTGCCTCTCGACATAAAGGGTATGATCTGGTTCCGCCTTGTTTGTTGATGTACCACACTACGGACATGTTGTCCGTTTGAATTGCAATAGTCCCCGTGGGAAGAGAGTCGTGAAGGGCTTGCAACGCTAAAAGCACTGCTCTCATCTCTAAGACATTTATGTGCAAGTGGCACTCGAAAGGTTGCCACGTGCCCTGGACTGTCCTGCCCTGATAATGACCCCCACCCGATCAGGGAGGCATCTGTTGTCAACGTGGCAACTGGGGGGGGGAAGAGTGAAGGGTCTTCCTCGGAGAAGTTGAGGTGATGTGATCCACCAAGACAGTTGATTCTTGCATGCTTGAGTTATCAAAATGGTATGGGACATTGGGAGTTGTTGAAAGGACCATTGAGTAAACAGCATCCATTGGAGGATCCACATGTGAAAGCGAGCTAAGGGGAGAAGGGGAATAGCTGCTGCCATGAGTCCTAGTACCTTCAACACCAGTCTGGCTTTGACTTTGACACATTGTAAGAGAAGGGACACTTGGTTCCAAATGTCTGACACCCTCTGCTCTGTGAGTCTGGCTGAAAGAGTCCGTGTATCTAAGGTGGCGCCTATAAAAATAATAGACTGACAAGGCGACAAGGCAGATTTTTCGAAATTTATTGAAATGCCTAGAGCTTGGCAAGATTGGATGGTGAAGTCCCTGGATAGGAGAAGCTGATGTCTGGTGGTGGCAGTAAGGAGCCAGTCGTCCAGATACGGAAACACCTGGAATCCTTGACGTCTCAAGTGAGCCGTGACCACTGCCATGCATTTGGTGAACACACGGGGGCTGTAGTGAGACCAAAGGGGCAGGGCCCTGAACTGGTAGTGACTGGCTCCCAGCCTGAAGCGGAGATATCTCCTGGGCGTCTGTTCATTTTGATGTGGTAGTGCAGCGTCCTGAAGATCTATCGAGCACATCCAATTGTCCTGACCCAAGACGGGTAGAATGGACTGTAGCGTGACCATCCGAATTTCGCTTTTTGACAAACTTGTTTAAGTAGCTGAGATCCAGTATGGGTCTCCAGTCCCCTGTTTTTGGTACCAAAACGAACTTGGAGTAGATTCCGGATCCTTGCTGGTCTGCCGGGACTGATTGCATGACTCTTTTTGATAGCACCTTTGAAATTTCTAATGCTGCTTGTTCCCTTAGACCGGGTGGAACATCTGGAAGGGATCTTTTTGGTTGGGTTGGAATGTGAATGAAGGGAATTTTGTAACCCTCGGATATGATCGACTGTACCCATTTGTCTTGAGTAAGGGAAAGCCAGGCTTTTGGGTACAGTGATAACCTTCCCCCGACTGCCTCCGAAGGTGGACAGCCGGGCAGCCCCTCAGGGGTGCTGAAAGGGTTTGTCAGAGAACATTTCTCTGCTACCCTGGTTTTGTGGACCTCCTCTGCCTCTAGGGCGGCGTCTATTATTATTCCCCTCTCTGCCTCTAGAGGGGAATCGGCTGTCGTCAGATGAGACTCCCTGGGATTGTTTGGAACCACATCTTTCCTCCCCTTTGACCTTTGGGATAGGGTCTAGAAGGGGTAGAAAAATGGACTCCTACAGCAGAGAGAGTCTTACCTTCTACCTTGCACCTGGTCAATGTATCCTTCACCTGTGGACCAAACAAGGATGATCCATCAAAGGGAGAATTGGTGAAGGACGCCTTGAAAGGGTCCGCAAAGTTGCATAGCCGCATCCAGGCGTGCTGTCGTAAGGCAACACCTGTGCCTGCGGCTCTACTCGCCCCATCTGCTGCGTATGAGACCAGCCGCATGGAGGAGTTAACGATGGAATTTAGGGTTGCCAACTGGGAGTTCATTGTGTCTTTGAACCCCTCAGCTGTAGGATCCTTCATCAGTTCACCCATATCCTTGAGTAAGTCTCTTTGGAGACGAGTGAAGTGGCATAAGTAGTTCAGCGACCGCATTGAAAAGGTCGCTGACGAGAACATCCGCTTGCCGTATCTGTCCATGGTCCTAGATTCCTTATTAGGAGGATGGACAGGAACCGAAGGATCAGCTAACTCCTTCTTTGTGGCCGCAGCCACCACCATGGCATCAACAGGGACACCTTTGGATAAAACTCTTTGTCTTTGGGGCAGTAATAAATTTGGATGGTCTCCTGGGGTGGGTTCCACGAGTCAGGAGCTGTCCAAGCCTTCCTTGCCACCACTTCCATAAGGGGTCAAAGGGAGGGGACACCCAGGAGGTAGAAGGGCGAGAACCAAATGCCTCAAGATACACTGACTCATCCTCCAAAGGATTAAGGGCTGGCCAGTTCCCCCTTTGTTTCAGGATCTCAAGGATGTCAGCAAAAGAGACATCCTCAGAGGGGATCGAGGGACCCTTCGATTCCTCTAAGTCAGTGTCAGAGGTGATAGACTCAGGAGTCAATGTGCTTCCTCTTGCACTGCCTCTTCCTTGGGGGATCTCCTGCAGGGTCAGGAGAGGCCTTGGAAGAGGAGGAAATTCCCAATGGGGAATCTTGAGGAGTTGGCTCTCTGCGGTCTGGGACAAGGGGGTGAGTAGAAATCACCGCAGGCACTGTAGATGGAGGGGCTGAAGGAGCTGACTGTGGGCAGAACCTGGTTCTAGCACGCCCGCATGACCTCGGCACCCCTGTCAGGCAAGGCTCGAGGCCCTCGCTCTCGAAGAGACAAGGACTTCCCCGGCACCGACAGAGACGGCTCGGCCGATGTCGGAGCCGAACTCACCAACGCCGAAGCCCCGAGAGGGAGAGCGGGGTCGGACAAGGGTCCGATGCCACTTGCCCACTCGGAGCCGACGAGGGAAGCTCGGCGCCGAGATCCCTCCAAAGAGGAGATCGGGGCAGACGACGGAGCCGAAAAGGAAGGTATCGGATCCGACGCACCGACAGTCATGACTCCAAGCCTTGGCTCCGAACTCGAAGGAGTCGGAGGAGGAATGTATTGGGGAACGGGAATAGCCACTGACTGGTGAGTCGGGCTATGTAGCATTTGGGCCAGTGCCTTGGATTTGAGAAGTCTACTCACCACCCTTTGCAAATCATGGTCTGATAACCTGGAAGACCGAGAGGAATGAGTTTTGTGACTTCGTTCTGAAAGGAGAGGGGATCCTGGTGCCGAGTGCACGGATCCGATAGAGGGGGACCTGGACCTCTTTCTCGAATGTGGCTCCGATAAGGGTATCGGAGCCGACAAAGTCTTATCAGCCTCGGCTCCAGCCGGAGCCGAGGTAACAGCATGAGGCTTAGAAACATCGGCTCCAGCCGGAGCCGATGTCGAAGCCGGCTTAGACTTCTCAGCAGTCGACTCAGGAGCAGGAGCCGACTGCTTGGAAGTTTTTGAAGGCTTCCCCGACACAGATTGAGTCGGGGGGCCTTCAGGCTTTAATAAGCCCCGCAAGATAAGTTTATTCTTGCGTTCCTGCAAGACTCTAGGGCTAAACCCATGACAAAAAGCACAAGAGTCCTGCAGGTGCAAAGGCCCCAGGCAATACACACAAGAAGTGTGACCGTCTGTCAGAGACATTTTCTGACAGCACAAGTCACACTTCTTGAAGCCTGAGACCTTGTCTTTAGACATAGTGAAAAAAAAGAGAGGCTAACACACACAAACACAATTCAAACACTCTCTAAAGAAAAAATATTAAAATAAATTAATATTAATATTAATACAAAAAACGCACACACACAAGCCCCTACAACACTAATCTAATAAGGGACTAGGGTAAGGGAAGGGCCAAAGGCCTGGAACAAGGGTAAAAAGAGAAGGGGGCTCGACAAATAGGGGTCGATATATCTAAAAGTTAAAATTAAACTAAAGGATATGTATTAGAACTAAAAAGGGGGGTTATTAGCAGTACCTAAAAGTAAATTTGAACTAACCTGCCTGAGCCGGTAGAAAAGCACACCTCGTCAGCTATAGCGGCAAACGAGATCTGAGTAGTTACCACCTAGCATTGTGGGATATAGGGGAGCCTCGAGCCGGTGGAATTAGCTCTCGAGCTTTAGTATTGGCCGAGTCAGAGCCGAGGATCGGCTCCGAACCCATCCAGCAAGAATGAAGGCGAGATTGACAACTTAACATCAAAACATTATGTTAAACAGGAGCATGCAGCAACTTTGCTTTAACCTGATCAGGAAAATGTTGTTCCTTTAACCAAGCATGTCTTCTAATGACTGTGCCAATGGCTGCTGCCTGCAAGAGGCCTCCAATGAATCAAAATCACAATGTAAAGTATGCTTTCCCACTTGCTCAGTAGCATGCAACAAATCTTGCAATTCCTTATTTTTGGCACAAGCAGAAATAACCAACATCTTTTGTTTCAAAACAGACGAAAGGTACTGCTGATATTTCAACATATGAAACTGACAATTCAAAGCTCTAATAGATAAAGTTGCAGAAGTATACACTTTTTTGCCCCATCTCTCCAAAGCTCTGGAATCCCTGTCAGAGGGGATAGGGTTCTTAGCAGTGGCAGCCTTAACACCCTTAGGACCCTGCGATATGGTTTCTGGATCAGCTGTAGGATTTTTAAAAAGAAATTTGTGAGAGTCAGGGGCCCTATAATATCTATCCGGTTTAACAGGGGCCGGAGGAAAAGAATCAGGAGTTAGACTAAATTCTGCAAAAACATCATCCACAATATCCAAAACAGGGGGGAATAGCCAGGGGCCTATGCTGGGAAAGAAGAAGAAAATCCCTGAGCCTTCTCTTAGATTCAGAAAATTCCTGGCCCTCCCAGTGAAAATGTTCCCTCATTTCATGCAAAGTCTCCCCAAAAGAGTAATCTTCAGGAGGGGAAGCTGAAGCAATGGAATCTTCAGCATCAGAATCCTCATAAGGAGGGAAAGTATAATCCTGTTCAAAGGAAGAGACAGAGGAAATAGACACTTGATCAGAAGATTCATAGTTTAACTCTAGCCTAGGTCTTTTGTCTGGAGGGGGATGGGAACCCCTGATCATAGTCAACAGATCTTCGGCCATTTTGAGCATTTGTTTCTGAGATCTAGGCCACGGATCAGAGAAGGCCTGGGCTTGTTTCTTTGCCTTAGTGGGAGTCTTTGCCTTTGTCTTTAAAACTGAAGCCATCTTTACCTGAAGCTGTGTAGGCCTGAAGACCCCCTCAGAAGCCGGTACCTGCACAGCGGATCTGGACCCATCTGAGGGAGCATTAACCAAAGGTCCAGTACCTTGAAATTCTGAAGGCCTCATCGGCTCCTCGTGGGAGTCGGTATCGGCAAGCGGTTCTAAAATGGCGGACATCAGGGGCTGCAAAAGCACCTCACTGACGACTGACGAACCGGCAACTGGCTCTGGCTGAGAATAGTCATCTGTTTTGGACCTCGGAGGCCTATCTTTGTCCTTGCGTCGTTTATGAATTCCGGTAGTCGGATGGGTATCCAACGACATGTTATAATTAAATCTTCTTCCAAAGTAATGAAAGGCAAAATCATACCGCCTTTTAATAGTACATTGGTTAAATCTAGCACAAAACCGACAACTAGCTACGTCGTGGTCAGGGCCTAGGCAAGGAATACAGTAAGAATGAAAATCCTTATGAGGTATTTGCTTCCCACATGAAATGCAATTATTAATTTTTTTCTGACATCGGACTGGATCAAGAAAAAAGTTTCCCCAACGGGGTACTTAGCTTTGAGAAGAAGAAAGTCTTCGGTTTGAATCACAAAAATTTCACAGGAGTTGGCCGACCGGCACTTGCGAACTGCTTCTGCTTCCGGCACCGTGCAGCAAGAAAGACTGGAGAAAATGGCATCGGCTGGAGGCTTTGTACCGCTGGCGCACTGACTTCAGGGAGGGAGTGACCTCAGCCGACGTCGGACCCAGACTTTGGGACTCTGGCCAACTGAGGGCTGCCTGCCAGCAGGAAGAACCCTACAGTGATGACTGCAACAGTGAAACACGATGAACATAGGGAGTGGTCTTGGTCGCTATCAGGCAACTAAGATAAAATGGGGCAAAACATTGGAAAACGACTGCAAATACAGTTTGGTGATAATTTATTATATTTGCAATCAATGTCTGGAAATGTTTTTTCTCTGTGTTACAGATGACCTTAACCCCAAAAATCAAACAGTGTCTTCTTTGGGTACATATTTCCCTTAAATGCCATTTATGTTTGTACTTTATCAACCCCATTGATGCATTTCTGCCATGTTCCCCATGCCATACTTTTCTAGTCCAGTTCTGGTTGTGAGGTAAAGCAGAAGGCACCAAGACAATATAGTTATAAGGGATAAAACAAACACAAATAAATCTGAAAGAATGTCCTAAAACAGACGACACTGACTGATTACTGGTTAAAAGAATTTCCAGTGATCACTAAAAGAAACTGCATGAAAAGATTAAGGAGGCAAAGAAACAAACCAGCTAAAAACAACGTAGGAAAGGAGTCTTGTAAACCAGGGAAACTGGCTGAGGAGACAACTTCCAGTTATAGAATACATTCTGGTAGTTCCACTCTACTCTAGACCGCAAAAGTACCTCACCAAGAGGATTACTGGCCTCAAACATATGTCCTATGCAGCCCGAATGAAAAAACTCCGGCTGTACTCAGTGGCATATCGCTTACTCAGAGGTGATCTCTGCCCGACTTACAAAGCCATGTCCAACTCAAAATTGATGGACATGCTCCAACTAAAGAAATCCAAGTCACTGCAAGCCAAGCGCTCTAGTGAACTAAACCTTGCCACAACAATAAATAGAACATGCTGGAGGGATAGATTCCTGTCACAGAGACTCCCCATGCTTTGGAACAAAATTCCAAACCACATCAGGCAGAGCCCCTCACTAACACTCTTCAAGAGAAACCTTGACGAGTGGATGGGTAACAGAAAATATACCCCTGGGATCACTTCATTGGCTCTGCTTGACAGAGGATCAGTTAATTATTTTATTTATTTGTTTTACATTTGTTGACCGGGCTAGTCTAACTGGATACATTTCCATTTTCAGTAGAGGCCCGGGGAGAAAAGCTCCAAGTCAGATACACAAATACAATATAGGAAGTTGCAACAGTCCAAGTATATTAAAAGCTGTTGTTTATAAAGATACAATACTTGTAGTGAGCAAAACACAAAACAGTACAAGGTATTGTGCAAGAGATAGTACTATTTACATATATACATATTTTAAATCACAATAACATGGTCTTTAGGTGTGATAGATTGATCTGGGTATAGTAGTTTGTTAATGCTAGTCCAGAACTTTTGTGGCTTCTTATGGTAAGTTTGTTGAAGTTGGAAGTAAAAGTTCTTTTTATCTACGAGGATAGCTGTTTTAGTATTATTTCTAAGTTGTCGGAAGGTTTGGTGATCAGTGGGATTTTTTGTAGTACGCCATTTTGCCCAGGATTTGTTTCTAAGAAGGATTTTTTGCCTAGTAGCATTAGAGAGCCAAGGGGCAGGTTTAGCTTTATGTCTAATAGATCGAGTTGGGGCATGATGGTCAGGGATGGCTAAGAATGTAGAGTTAAAGTATTCCACTACTTCATTTAGTGGGAGGGATTTTAGAGGTGACCAATTACTCTGCCTAAGTTCTGCTTGGAAAAGTTCTGGGTTAAAATGCTTTTTGGTGCTAATTATCCTGAAATTGTTTGGGTAAGATGGGTTTGTTTTGTGTCTGATAATATAAGTTAGTGAGTGGTCACTTAGATCATCTGGGAGGGTTCCTACTTGGTATGTTTGATGAGGAGTATTAGTAAGAATCCAGTCTAGTATACTTTCTTTGTTACAGGGTTTATTAATTCTGGTTGAGGAGTTAATAGTTTGTGAGAAGCCATATAGGTTAATATGGGTGGTGGGGTGTTCTGTATTGCAGGACTTCCAGTTGATATTAAAGTCTCCTAAGACAATAGTTTCTTGTGGGAGATTGACAGAAAGCCAGTTAAGGATATTTTCAAGGACTGTAATTTTATTTCCTGGAGGAAGGTACATGCAAATGATGCAAATAGGTTTACTTGGGTTGATCTGGAATATAGAAATGAGGATTTCAGCATTATTGTCAGAAGGGGGTCTAAGGTTTGTAGTGGTAACTTGAAACTATGATTTATAAAGGATTGCTACCCCGCCTCCCTTTTTGGTTATACGGTTTAGTCTAAGGATATTGTAACCTGGTGGGTTGACTTCATTGTCTTTAGTTGTGGGTTTTAGCCATGTTTCAGATAGACACAGGATGTCGAATAGGTGAACATCTAGGAGGGCGTGGAGGTGTGCAAGTTTGTTGTTAATGCTACGTATGTTGAGATGTGCTATATAGAGTGACTTAGCAGGCTTAGTAGGGGCATGGGTCCTAGAGTTATAAGGGTTGCTCTCTTTAGTGGCAGGGATATTGATTGGGCCAGGGTTAGGATGAATGTCCCCATCTATGAAGGAGAGGAGGTGTATTCTGTTGATATGGTGATGAAGGTTACAATAATAGTCAAGTGTTTTTTTAATATATAGTTTGAGATATTTAATGTGAGATTCCCTGTGGTATTTAGCTAGCAGGTAGCAGGGTTTGGCTGTGAGGTTTATGTAGTTTTGAGAGATAGCTATTATTGGTGTAGAAGTGTGTTTGGTGGGGAAGAGAAAGGTGGGGTATAGTGGTTGTTCATAGGATGTTAGTAGATAGGCAATAGCTAGAGCAGGTATAAGTGAGAACAACAGTGATAGTTTTATTTGGTATGGGATGGGTAATTTAGCCATTATAATAGATTTATAGAGTGTAATACTTATGCGGGATAAGTATGTGAGAACAGGTGAGGAGGTATATTAACAGGAGGGTGATTGTTACAAGAAGGGATGGGAGGTCAGGTAATAATAGGTGTGTAGTTGAGACAAGGAAGGGTGGGAGGAGTTAGAGCTTTGGAGTGGTGCAGAATGTGATGGGGTGTGGCTACAGAGGAATAAATGTAGGAGCACTGGGGATGGGTGGAAATTGGGGGCAGTGTAGGGGAGCGGAGTGAGCCTGCAGGGCGAATGGAGTGGGTAGAGACAAGTGAGTGTAGCAGGAGAACAATCAGTGGAATGCTGACTGATGAGGTAAGTTAAGTTAAGGAAGTTGAAGAGAGAAAAAATAAGTAGAGAAGCAGATTTTCAAGGCTGATAGTGGGAGAGTACAGTAAAGCAGGAGGTGTGGGAAAGAAAATAGTAACAAGGTGAGGACAGCAGTCTGTTAAGAGGGGAATTTCCTGGGGTTTGGGATGGAGAAAAGATAGAGACAATGTGAGGACGCAACCTAGTTGCCAGGAACTGGTATTACAGTAGTAGTAATTTCAGGGGAAGGCTGGCCTAGGGCTGAAAAAAGATGATCAGTTCAGTTAGAGAAGGTAGTGAAAGTCCAGACAGGGGCAGCTTTTAAACTATAGGTTAAAAAGGGGAGTATGGCTGCTGGCTGACCAGGATGAGAAGTATTTACTTACATAAGTGAGGAACATGCATACTACAATTTAGCTATACAGCAAGTTTGAGGACCACACATACTGTCTTCCTTCCTTCCTTTGGTAGAAGAGTACAGGGGAGGACGTATAGGGTGTTGAGACAGCTGATAAGTTGGGAAGGGTCCTTTGTTGCCAAGGAGGGTTTTTAACCCTGTTGGAGCGTAGGCCAGCTGGAGTGTTTCTTCCTTCCTTTGGTAGAAGAGTACAGGGGAGGACGTATAGGGTGTTGATTAATCAATGGGGCGGCGAAAGCCAACACACTCTGACTAGGCTTATAAATGCCTATGAACCTATGAACAATACAGAATATGAATAAAAAACACAAGAGACTACAACAAAGATCATCATAAACTGTGCAATGACTAGAAGGAAAGATGCTTAAAACAACCAGATTATACAACCTGCACTCAAGAATCCCCCAAAATATAGGCTACACTAAATAACAAAAAGTTTTGATACTGGAGCCCAGAATGAGATTTGCATAACGTAGACACGAATTTAAAATATATATATATATATATATACTGTTTTTTTGTGCTAGATCAGAAGGTTGTCAGTATCTTCTATACACTAGGGATATGGGTTCATAGGTGTGTAGTGGACTACCATCGATGTGGTAATTCATGGGAACCGGCTTTTTTCCAAAGGGTATTGGAGAATATTAGGGTCCAACCTAACACCACTGGGAACTACCCCTCCATTAACTGGGAAAACTACTCATGTACCAATACACTTGCCCAACATTTCGAGGAATTCATTAATTCAAATGCCCTGGACCAGCTCATTCTTACCCCCACTAGAGGTAGCAACATCCTTGACCTGGTCATTATTAACATGGGCAACCGTAGCTCTACACCAATAATTAACTCCTCCCTAGTTAGAGCCGACCCCAAATTGCACTGGAGCCTTTACAAACCTTGCCCATAAGACTACCCTGACATTGTGCAACCCAGCCTTAGTTCCCAGTGCCTCTGTCTAGTAGAGCCACTGGAGTGATCCCAAGGGTGAATTTTCTATTTCCCATCCACTCATCAAGATCTCTCTTGAAGACGGCCAGTGAGGTGCTCTGTTTGACATGTATGGGAAGTTTACTCCAGAGCAAGGGCAGTCTCTGGGTTATGAACCTGTCCTTCCAACGTGTTCTGTTGACTGTGATAATGAGGTTGAGGTCTCTGGAGCATGCGGTGCAGAGGGATTGGGATTTCTTTAGATGTAGCATTTCTAACAGAGCTGGATCAGACATGGCTTTGTATGTCAAGCAGAGATCGCCTCTAAGCAGGTGATACGAGACAGAGAATAGCTGGGGTTTTTTGAGTCTGTCCATATAGAACAAGTGTTTAAGGCCTGGGATCCTCTTTGTGAGGTACTTTTGAGGCCTCTCCAGTTGTTGCAGGTGTCTAGTGGAGTACATACCAAATGCAGCACTCTACTCAATGATTGGCCTAATGAGGGAGGAGTAGAGGGAGACAATGACCTCTTTCTTCCTGGATGCAAAACCTTTAGTAATGAAATGTGCCATACAGAAGGTCTTTCTGACCACAGTGGCAATGTGGTGGTCAAAAGAGAGGCTGCTGTCAACCTGAGTTTCCAGATCTCGTATAACACCTTCTGTGCTCAGTGGACTACCATCGAAGTGGTAATTCATGGGAACCTGCTTTTTCCCAAAGGGTATTGGAGAATATTAGAGTCCAACCTAACACTCTCATACTGGGAACTACCCCTCCATTAACTGGGAAAACTACTCATGTACCAATACACTTGCCCAACGTTTCCTGGAATTCATTAATTCAAATGTCCTGGACCAGCTCGTTCTTACCCCCACTAGAGGTAGCAACATCCTTGACCTGGTCATTACTAACATGGGCGACCGTTGCTCTACACCAATAATTAACTCCTCCCTGGTTAGATCCAACCCCAAATTAATCACCCTGGAAAACCACATCCCTCCTACCACCCCCCCCCCCGCAAAGTTAACCACCATGACCATTCATATTCTAATACTGACCCTGCATTGCACTTTTGGGGGGGTGCTGTATTCTGAAGGATCATCCTTTAGAGTAAATATTTAATCATGGTCCCATCTGTATGGGTTGATGGTAATCTAGTCGGATGTTAAGGAGTCTATCATATTCCTGAAGGCCATAGGAGGTTTTATTGTTTAGATATTTACACATTTAACATGTTCTATATATGTCTACTATAATGTACATTATTTACAATCCTAACTTCTTTCTCTTTACTCCCAATGTTTTTGCTATCAAACTTTTACTCACTTAAATTCTTTATTATTCAGTTTATTACATTCTTCACCACCATCTCAATATATACCACAAACATGCAAACTATCTTCTTAATTTCTTGTTTTTAATCTGCATTATGCAACTTAGACAATACTGAGTCCATACTTATCCCATGTAAATATTAATTCTTAAACACGTTCATTACAGTAGAGAGTCGATTATCCAAACTAATTGGGACCTAGGGTAGTTTGGATAATCAAACAGTTTGGATAATAAAACATACAGTGAACCGGATAAACAAACTTCTAAAATCTTGTTTTTTCTGCATGCAGGGAATACACTTTTCAACCATTCAGTGATTCCAGTGGACAATAAAGAATATTTTTCACACATGAGCGGACAACAAGTTCAAAAAACATTCACAAGCAAATACGTATAACATCTGCATATTCAGACTTTGATTTTTTCCTACCTAAAAACTTTGGAAGACTGCATTCAGATAACCGAAATTTCAGATAATCAAAGTTCGGATAATTGACTCTCTACTGTACTTTTTTCCACAAATCATTAATGGTTTTACATTTTGAAACCACATTTAATATTTTCTTCTGCATTACAAAAACTACAATTTTTTCTTAGAGATCTCATTTAGCATTTACTTTTTCACTCTTTTTTGCCCCTGCTTCCTGCTCATCATTCATTCATTTCTCAGAAAATTGGTCCAGCCTAGCCCATCATCACGGCAAGGATAAGGGGACAACAAACATCCGAACATCATTTAAGGCAGGAGTTAGGGATTGTTTGAAATTTTTACAAAACCTTCAGCTGGTAACCACCATGGCACCAATAAAGGGTACCCAATCAGGATATAAAATAACATTTATTCATGAACCAGCAAGTGATGTAAAGCACATTTAGAGCATTCATTTCCTACCTGGAAACTTCATCAGAATCTGGTCAGCAGCTGAAGGTTTTGTTTTCTTAGTACTGATTTTCCCTTATCGTTTTCCACAGGAACTGGTTTATTTGAAATTTTTACACTTTGACTCCCTAATCCCAGTGCATATATCTCATGAAATGCCAGGATTTGTTGTGCACTGGGTGTGTCAATTACAGCATCTCATTTACTTCTACAGGTGATGTAACCCCCAAAACAGCTCTAACTCCCTGAAAACCAGCACTCCTACATAATCACAGATTGTCATCACATATTCCACTACAGGAGCAAGCATCAAGAATAAATTTACTTTCCTCCTTCACCTCAAAGAGCGGGGAGCTGACAAACCCACATAATGTCTCTCTTCCCACACACTCAAATCTGTGCTTTTAACCATCTGTTTGTTACTAACCTCTTAATAAAAATCACAAAATTACTATATTTGCTTACATTTTTGATGCCTCTCACTTACAGCTTTTCTTTACTTCCATGTCTTAAATAATCACTATCCAATAAAACCCATTCATAACACTTTTATAACCCTCCTTTTCAGTTATTGAGTATATTTTCTGTAACAAACTTCCACAATAACATATTTTCTTATATTATGATAAATCATTCTGCATCTTTCTTTTCTCATTTTATATTATCTCAATACTCTTAAGTAAATTATTCTTATGAATTCTGGTCATTCATCTTTAGCCAGCATTATTTTATTCAAGACCCATAATAAATGTAACAATTTCAAATGAGCCACTGAATTTAAAAACCCCAAACTTCTGTTCTTGCCATTATGAATCCTCCTCTTAAGAGTTTCTGAATGTAGCATATTCTCAGACGTCCAGTATATTTAGTTTTTCCCCAAATGCTTCATATTTTATTTCTGTTAAAGGGTCTTTCCGTTATCTATTCACCACTTTTTTTTCTTTACACACCCTATCCATAATAATAACGCTTCTTTTTTGTGAAAAATATACTCCTCCAATTTTAACCTTACACATTATTTATAATTTTCTTTACTTAATTTTAAGCTTACATTTAGCAATTATAATTAAAACTAAATCAGTATAATTTGCATCTAGTAGAGGATGAACCCCTTCCATAATAATTCATCTAGCTGTTTATAGTTTTTAGTACAACTCTCAATGGTTGTATTCTTTATCAACATAAAGACTATAGCACTCTTAGGTCCATCTTTGTCAGGCTTCTTTTTTTTTTATCCAATTTTTGTCTTGAACTATTCATTAATCAAAGCTTTCATCCACATTGTTTCATAGTCTTTAAACCCTGTTCATAACCTTTTCTCCAACACCATAATTTTCCATGCTTGGTCATCCATCCATCTATCCATGCACAACCCATGCTTGGTCATGACAGACAATCAATGCAACAGATCAGTTTTGCCTTTTTGTCTTTTATTCCCTTATTACACTATCTACACGTTATTTTACTGTAATCAACATTCCCTTCGCTTTTTGCACCTATACAATAAATGCCATCACTTATTATATACATTAAACAAATCTCTTACACAATATTCACATTACTATTCATATAACATAAAATTCAAATTTTTTTATCTGCTTTTTATTTCTTTCACACAAAACGTATTACTCCAACTCAAACATCTTCCTCATTTATTCCATGACTAAATGTTTCATTCACAACCTGCACAACACATTCTTTTCCCATCCTTTTAAACAGGAATATGCAATACTATATATTTCTGGTGAACTACGCTCTCTCTTACTTCCTTCAATATTTTACTCATGTATGATACCATTTCTTTTTGCAGCTTTAGTCTTTTTACCAGTTTAAGTTTAATGCCATACTTCATTTTTACATTTTTCTCAATTTTCAGCATACATCGTTCTTACATATTTATAATGCAAGACTGGCTATTTTCTACATATTTCTTCCACTATGCTAAATTTTTCAATTCTTTTACTTTACACTCTTCATATTTAGCTTTCTGTATGAAAAAAGATATAAACCGTTTCCTTTTCAGAAAAGGAATTTTTGTCTACATAATATTTTTTACAACAAAAACTTGGATGATTTATTAAGTCTATTATTTTTTCTTTAGAGAGTTTACAATTTTCCTCTTTCTTAGAACAGCCTACATTCCTAAACTCCTCTGCTCTATGAACTGGTCAAACTCTTCTACCAATATCTTGTTTATTTTCTCTCCTCGAGTCATTCTTTTTCTACTTCCATATACACACTTTCCCATATTTCTTCTTAAATATTCTCCACCATTTCATCCAGGTGTCATAAAAAGATGCCATATTAATAGGTTCATCCTATAACCATTTTCTCCCTCTCTGTTAATTCTCCTTTCCCTTATTTATACTTCCCCAAAAGTGGCCTCAAATGTCAGACTATCAGAATATACAGTTATATCTACTTAACACCAACTGTTTCCAAACCTTCTGAAAACAAGAAATGATTTATTTCCATTTTAAACTTATTCCCCATCTGTCCTTCCTCCAATGCAATTAGTCACATTTTAGCATTTCTTTACATTTATCGTCATCTAAACCTTTATTAGCATTCTTTTTCAAGCTACAGTTAAAATCTCAGAGTATTACTGTATCTATGCTTACTAGTCGATAGTAGCATTTCGTTAATCATTCCAATCTCTCGGTTAAAACAATTGACATTACAAGCGTTTGGCACAGCCTGAAATCCATTATGTATCTTCTCCTCACTCTCCCTATTATCACATCCACTTATTATATCTCAGTTTTTATTAGCTTCACTGTTACTTCATAACATTTATAAGATTCAAAGTTCCCCCTTCCCCATAACCTTTGAAACTGATCCCTTTGTATATAGTTTAAAAATACAGTATCTAGTAAAAATAAAATATCTTCAACCCTCTTACACCCATCCAGTACCACAGATGCCTTAAATCTCCCTTAGCACTCATCACACTGACTGAAATTGTAGCACTAACTTTTTACTTTTTGTCTTAGTAACTTACATTTTCAATTTCCTCTTTCTACTGAAAGTCCCTTTCCTATCTGTAGGTCAGTGTGTGTATTGTGTCTTTAAGAAGCTTAACAGTCAGTGGCCATGTGCATATAAATAAAGAGCATGCGCAGGCAACAGTGCCACTTTGAGTGAACAGCCAGAATGTCAATGTATAAGTGCAGTAGTCAGTTTATTAGTTGGTTTACTTTTAAGTTGCTAAGTCTCAATCTTGATATGTTTATATGTAATAAAGCTGCTTGAACCACACCCATGGATGTTCATCTGCTTTATCCCGACCAGATGAGTGACATGGTGTCAGAAAGTGATCCAGAAGTCAAGCTATGAGGTACACAGCTAGAAATGGAGGTATACAGACAAGTGGATCATTCTGAAGTGCTCAAACAACTCATGACAGGTCAGAAGCAAATTTCAGGTACTAAAACTCACATAAATTGTTTATTTCTCAAAGAAAATGAGATGTAGTGTTCAAAAAGCACAAAATGCATTATTAATAAAACAAATAGCACAAAACACATTATTAAACGAAATGTTTGAAACTACAATATTTGATAAAATTATTTGAAATACTTATAAAACATTTAGAGTTACTTATAACTTGTGTAATGAGCATGATAAAATCAAAATGAGCTCAAGAAAAGTATAACAAGCATGATAAAAGTAAAACGAGCATAACAAGCATAAAAAAGGGGAAAATGAGCATAAAAAAGGCAAAACAACTGCATTTTTAACAAATTACCACCTTTTCAATATAAGGTACTTTTTCACGTTAATTAAAGCTATTCAAAGTATAACTAGAGTTGTTAGAAGTATCTCAAGGTAAGCAAAGTGTTGCAATGTGTGTGCTTTACTACAGTACAGTTATTTTGCAAAGTAGAGTTATTTTGCAAAGTGCAGAGTACAGTCATTTCAAAAAGTTTCTTGTGCTACAAGCAGTTAATTCACAAAGTACAGTCATTCTGAAGTGTTTCTTATGCTGCAGATGATTATTTCACAGAGTACAGTCATTTTCAAAGTGTTTCTTGTGCTACAGAGACCTATTTTACAAAGTTTCTGGCATAAATTTCTTGTATATCTGTGTATGTTCATATATAATTCGAAGGCTCTTTATTTCTGTGTGTTGGCATGGCAGAAGCATTTTACAGACCCAATCCACTTGTGTGTCATAATAATACTGCAGACAACTGGAGATTGTTTGAGCAGGAATACAATATTTTCATACAAGCAGCTTTTTCTGACAAAGAAGCACGTATGAGGGAATTTATTCTGTTTAATCCAGCTGGGTCAGAAGACACTGAAAGAGAGCATTCATTTGTATATGTACCAGTAGTATATGCATTAGAAGGGGAAAACCATCATACTGTGGTACAAGCTGAATCAAGGGAGGACCCCCAAATGCTTAATATGTAAATTTAGAGAAATGTGTAACCCCCCAAACAAATGTTACTTTGGAGAGGCATTTATTTTACACAAGAGACCAAATGCCAGGGAAACTTTTGATGCTTAGATTACTGACAGGAGAAAGAAAGCTAAAATGTGCAGATCTGGTGATTTGAAAGATGAGTTAATAAAATACAAGCTTGTGTGTGGTGTTAATAATGCTGCAGTGAGAAAGATTTTGCTTCGAGACAGTGATTTCATATTGAGCAAAGCCATAGAGATTTGTCAAATACACAAGCCTACAGAAAGGCACACCAATATGCTTGCAAGTGACAAGAGTATTGTTTCAGTAGCTTCCAGAGGAAAACACAGCGTACAACACATGGTTAACAGAAACAGGACCAAGCACATGGCAGCTGTTACAGCCCCTGCAGGGTTTTCAGGGAAAGCCTACACCTTTACAGCAAGTTCTAATACAAGCTTTGTAAAATGGACATGCTCAGTGCAGCACAGGGGTGAGTCTGAAAAACCCATGTCAAGTCTCAGTTAACTGTCGTAATTGTGGTACCAATTACGAGCATAAAAGAGAAAAGTGCTTAGCATTTGGTCAACAATGCCATAAATGTAAAAAATGGAACCACTTTTAAAAGCTTTGCAAATCAAGCAAGCCTCATTCAGTTATTAAGAAAGGTTACTTAAAAAAGCAAGTCACTCATGTGGACGGTTGCTGTCCTACTCTCTATGTAGATGGTGGTTGGTGAAAAGGTTTATGCAGTAAATTTGTTGTTAAAAAAATGAAATGTTTTGTACTGTCCTGATCAATGGTAAACCCACAGAGCTCAAAGTGGATACTGATTAAAAGTGCAAAGCTATGTCAGCAGAAACATTTGCTAGAGTAAGAGCTGGCAAACAACTTAATTTGGCCAACTGTGTGAAGCTTGCTGCTTACTGAGGTGAAGAGATTCAAACTGAAAGCTCATTTATGCTTTCATGTTATTCTGCTGGAAACAGTTACGACCTCCAGTTTTAAGTACTCAAAAAATAGTACAGTCATTATTAGGTCTCAGAGAGTTTAAAAATGAAACTGCTTTCCTTTAACAAAGAAGTCCATCATGTAATCACATCCCAGTTCCAGTTTTACCAATGCTATTTTCTCAGAGTATGCTGATATTTTCGAGGGCAAACTAGGTAAACTTCCAGTTGTGTACTCCATGAAGTTAGACCCAGAGGTCAGTCCTGTGATCAGACCAGAAGAAAAGTTTTGATAACTATGCATGACAGAGTCAAAGCTCAGTTAGACAAAATGGAGCAGCAAGGAGTGATTTGTCCCGCCACAGAACATCTGAATGGGTATCTTCCATAGTAGTTGCTCATAAGAAAAGCTCAGATGAAATCAGAATATATATTGACCCAAGACACCTGAACAAAGCATTAAAGTGACCCCACCATTCTATGCGTACAGTCGAGGAAGCTGCTGCCTTCATGATAAATGTCACTATTTTTTCTGTCTTACATGCAAAGAGTTCATATTGTCAAGTAATGCTTGAAAGCAAATCTTCACTACTGACTATATACAATATGCCATTTGGTAGATACAGATTTCTAAGAATGCCTTTTGGAATAAATTCTGCCAGTGAAGTCAGCATGCAATGGAGCAGATTTTTTCTATCAGTGTGCTAGAACAGTAGATGATTTACTAGTAGGAGGTAACGGTGAAGCAGAGCAGGACAGGAAACTCAGGAAAGTTCTGGAAAGAGCATATGAAGTGAATCTTAAGAGCAATCCTCTGAAATGCAAATTCAGGCTGAGAGAAGTTAGTTATGTCGGCCATTTATTTACCAGTTCAGGCTTATGACCAAATCCTTTGGCCATTTATTTACCAGTTCAGGCTTATGACCAAATCCTTCTAAGCAAACATCCATTCTTGAGATGCCAGCTCTAGACAATGTCCAAGCTTGTAATGTTTTCTTGCTATGGTCAACTATTCAGGCAAGTTTATACCAGATTTTGGTGAATTAATCAGCACCCTTAAGAGAGCCAACATGCAAAAATGTTACCTGGTCCTGGTTGGACCACTACCAGAGAGCATTTGATGACCTGAAACAGAAAATGCCAGTCCATAAATATCTTACTGTCAATAACTTTAGTGAGGAGATATCTCTTTATGTTAAGTCATCTTCTTCTTGTTTTTTCAGTAGTTTACGTAATAAATATTCTTGTCTTATTGTCAGTAATTCTAATGATGCAATATCTCTTTATGTTTAGACTTCTTGTCATTTTAAATTAAAAATGTATCATTCAAAAAACTTTGATATCTCAGTTAGTCTTGTAATACACTAATTACTTCCAAAATAACTAGCTAAAAAAAGGCTAGCAATTAATAACTGCCATTTGACTTTATAGCTAACTCTAACATAGACTAACACAAGTAGTCTCAATGATGTCATGACAACAGAAGTGAGAGGAAGCGTACTACATTAATCTGCCATTGCACATACTGGAATGCACATAATATCCAAGATATTTTATTTACTAGGAGTTTTGGTTCATTCATAGTTAAAAAGGTGCTAAATAAATTTCAAACTACTGAAATTAATCAGTAAAGCCCCCTTTTATTCTGGTAAGATTAAATTCCCTCTTACAATTCCATTATAAACATTAACAGAACATATAAAACTCAGCAATTGATTATGTTAATATATCTATGGGATGCATAAAGACCGATGACCATCTCCTGTTATATTACTTCTACAGCAAAAGAAATGTTACGGCCATAAAAAAGGAATCCAATCTGTATGTTTTAACAATGTAGCTATAATGATAATCACATCAATATTGCATATGAGAAGATCCTTTGAAATAAAAACCTTGTTATCCAAACTACATGTATTAGTTGTTAAATTTATTAAACAGAAGCAATCTAAGTTTTTAGTACACTGATGTCCCAAAAACTGTTTTTTTTAGGTTCTATTTGCCCCATGACTAATGACCATCAAGCCTCCCCCACTGTGTGTGTGTGTGTGTGTGTGTGTGTGTGTGTGTGTGTATATATATATATATATATATATATATATATATATATATATATATATATATGGGTCTATATTAGAAGCACGAAAACCCTAAACCGCAAATACTCACATGAGCGAAAATGTCGGTGATTCAAGTTGCTATTGTGGGGGGCTGTGCCCCCCACACCCCCCGCAAACTATATATTCTAACTCCAAGGTTGCACTACAGTGAGGAAAGGGCAAATATCCCACCCCTCACTGTAACACGACCCCGAAATTCCACTTTTGATTCCCAGCATTTTCACTCATGTGAGCGTTTAACCTCCTCGAACACATACGCCAACATTGTGGTGGCCCAATGGGAGAAGGAGATGGTATTTGTCTCTGACATGTTCAAGCAACACATTACATTTTTCAAGCGTTTTGTGGATGACATCTTTTTTACTTGGCATGGGAATGAGCAAGATTTAGACAGTTTTGTTAACTTCCTTGAGAATACTACATCTTACCTCTCTTTCTCACTTAAATTTTCAAAAGAAAAGCTGGACTTTCTGGATGTTCTTGTTAGTAAGAGCATATTAGGAGATGTATCTACTAAAATACACAGGAAAGATTGTAGGAAGAGTAACTTTCTCCATCGCTCCAGCATGCATCCCAGGCATATTATGAAAAATGTGGTCAAGAATCAAGTGCTACGCTGTAGGAGACTTCACACTGATAGGGCTGACTACACTGCTGCAGTCCAGGGCCTTACATCAGATCTCCTAGATAGAGGATACAAGAAGTTTGACATACATAGTGCAACAGAGGAGGTTAATTCCTCCAATATCTGTAAAACCAAGCCCTAGTTTTCTGATAGCTGTCGAGTTGAAGTACAAAGTGCAGGAAGGAAAGTTAATCAACCTGTGAATAGGTTGTGCTTGACTTAGTCTAACAATATCAATGTAGTATGTGATATTGTTAAAAAGAATTGACCTATGTTGTTGACTGATCCAAGTATTAGCCAGGTACTGGGAACTAATCCGAGCTTTGGCTTCAAGAATAATAGAAACTTGAAACAAAGGTTATGTTACAAGCACCATAATATATGTGAGAGGTTTAACTCACAGTGTAGAGGTACCCACCCCTGTAGAACTTGTAAAGCTTGTGCCTATATATGGTCTGCTTGGATGGTCAGACATCCACTAAATGATAAGCATATAGAGAGTTTTTTTTTTATGCTGATTGCTAAATAAACATGGTTTCTTGTGGAACAAAGTGTAATTTATGTAGTGCATTTTACATAGGCAAGACTAATCGCATGTTAAAAGAAAGAATTTTGGAACATCTCAATGACATACGTAACAGCAAGTGCACAAATGCACTAGCTAAGCATGTAATTGATCATGATACACAGCATAATTTTAAATGTTTAGTTTTGCAGAAAGTGAATGCCAGTTTGCATGAGGGGGACATTAAAAATGATAAAATGACAGAATATGTTGAATTAAGATGAATTGTGGATTTCAAGGCATATTTTCCACCTGACCTCAATAGTACTGTGTCTTTAAAACCTCTTTTGAAGAGAAGAGGTTTACCACATTAATTAATTAACTTTTTGTGATGCATTCCTAAGCCTTTATGATGCATTCCTAAGCCTTGTTTTTATTGGTCAGTGCTTGCATTTAAATCCAGGAGTTTTATTAGTTTGTATTTAGGTCTGAAGAAGAGAGTTACCTCGAAAGCGCTTACCTTTTTGTTATTTTTATTTGTATTAAAGTGTTTTTATCTCCAGCCAAAGTGTCTTTTCTCTATTGATATTGCCAACATCCTGGCAGATAGGTTCAGTGCTAACTTTACCCCTCTCTCACCTCCTAAAGGGCCCATCTCTATACCGGAAGAATGCAAAGTTCATGTAATCACGGCTGCACAGATAAAAAAACACACTCTCCAAAGCCAAGAACACAGCATCCATGGGACCTGACAACATCCCAGGCTGCGGTCTACACAAACTACAGAACAAACTGGCACCTCACCTAAGTACCATGTTCAATCATAGCCTCATCTCAGGCTCTGTGCCCACTGAATGGTGCACAGCAATGGCAATCCCACTCCACAAACGGGGAGACACCACAGACCCCAGGAACTACCGCCCCATTAATCTCACGAGGCTGGTCTGCAAGGCTATGAAATGTATCATCATGGAACTTATAAACAATGACATTGGTAATCTCCAAACTCTGGACCCTACCCAGTTCGGGTTTGTAAAAGGCAGATCATGTCTCCTAAACCTGACAGACTTCTTTGAAGCGGTCACCAAAGCTGTAGATGAGTGTAAGGTGGTACACACAGCCTATCTAGATCTCGCCAAGGCTTTCGACACCATCCCCCACTCTGGAATTATAGATAAACTCACTAAACTAGGTATAAATACCTATGTCACAAGATGGATTGTCAACTGGCTCACTAAGAGAACCCACACTGTGAAAGTAGCAGATTCTAAATCCAACTTCAGGCCAGTGACAAGTGGAGTACCACAGGGTTCAGTCCTGGGTCCTCTCCTGTTTGGTATCTACTTCTCTGAAGTACAGGCTAACACAGAAGGTCTTTGGCTAACAAAGTTCACAGATGACTGCAAACTAGGAGCCATAATCAAAACTCCTAACAATGTGGACATCCTACAAAAGGGCCTCACTGAGACAGATGCCTGGTATCAAATCTATGGCCTCAAGCTCAATGCCAAAAAGTGCATTGTCATCCCTTTTGGTAAAAACTCGGTACCCATGAACTACCACATAAGTGGTAGTCTACTTAACACCGAAAGTGTGAGAAGAGACCTTGGGACACAGGTGAACAATAATCTTGCCTGTGATAATCACATTGCCACAGTAGTCAGGAAATCCTTCTACGTGGCACACCTCATGACAAAAGGTTTGTCATCCAGGAAAAAAGAGGTCATTGTTCCCCTCTACTCATCACTCATTAGACCCATTATAGAGTACAATGCCCCTTTTGGTATGTACCTCACAAGACATCTACAATAACTGGAAAGGCCACAGAAATACCTCACAAAGAGGATTACCCACCTCAAACAGATGCCCTACGCAGACAGTCTCAAAAAACTCCAGCTTTACTCCGTCGCACATCGCCTACTCAGAGGTGATCTCTGCCTAACATACAAAGCTAGGTCAAACCCAGAGTGTTGGACATGCTCCACTTAAAGAAATCCCAATCCCTCCGAGCTACACACTCTAGGGACCTAAACCTTGTCACCACAAAAAATAGAACATGCTGGAGGGATAGATTTCTGTCCCAGAGACATCCCATACTCTGGAACAAACTACCCATCTATGTCAAAAAACCTCCTCATTAGCACTTTTCAAGAAAAATCTTGATGATTGGATGGGAGATAGGAAATTCACCACGGGGATCACTTCTATGGCTCTGCTTGACAGAAGCACAGGAAAATAATTTTCTTGGGTGGCGAAAGCCAGGGTACCGTTTGGCTAGGCTTATATAGGCCCTAGGGCCAATAGCCTAGTACCTACCTATGAAAACCAAAAATAAAACTTACTTCACTCAAAAGTGAAAATCATTTTTAAAATGGAACTAACCACTTATATTTGGATCTTCCCATCTAAGTATGAATGGGATGGCTAAAATATTTGTAAATATATTCAACAAGACTATGAAAGAGATACTCCATCCAGAAAACCACTGCAAAACAAAATAATAATGTTGTTTTAGCTTACCATAATGTTAAACATAAAGACATGCTTCTGGAGCATTTCTCCCCGGGCCTCCGCTGAAAACAGGATCTGTGGAACCTAGTCGGACATTCCCGGTCAACAAATGTTAAAATAAAAAATAAAAAACATTGCAGCACTTCACTACACTGTTACTCTTGCCCAGAAAGCTGCAGTCTAGATTTAACACAGTGAAACTAGGCATGCATAGACAAGTGAGGCAACATATAACTAACATATGAATAAAAAACTGAAAAGTTTTACCACACAGCAGCAAGTGACCAGAGACTATACAATCAACAAAAGAAGAACTGGATCAAATTATTAAAAAGACTGTAGCTATAATGTGTCAGGATGACAAGAGGAATGAAGAACACAGACAGGACATGCAAATCATTTAATCAGTGCACAATAACAGTCCAGAGTCAGTTATTAGACAGCCAACTTCAAGAGAGTCACTTGAAGAATAAGACAATCCACAGGATTTAATAAAATCCATGTAGGCATAGTGCAGGGCCTACATGGAAGGTACTGTGTCCATGTATGCGGATCCCCCTCACTAGCACATCATGCATATTAATGAAGGCACAGTACTGAGGGACAGCCAGGGGAGGTATTATTGAATCAGTGTGTGACTGTGTCTGTAGATGAGTAACACACACCCCTGCACTGTCAACGTGCCTGATATCAATACATGTAATCTAATACTTGCTTAAATTTATTTAAAGTTTCCGTGGCACACAGCTACAGACATGTGCCAGACATCTAAATATAGAAACTGGATGCATTTAATTTATAATTCAAAGCTCAACTTTAAGCACAGTTTAGCATGTTTGCATGGCGCCATGCTTAGTGGTACTTAAACTTGGCTCAGAGGTATATGTAAAGGTTTAGCAGTATTCCTTATATCCAAGTAAAAAAGTGGTTAGAGTCCCTGCCTTATGTGCAGTAGCTGTGAGGTTTGAATAAAGGGAAGGAAAATTAAGCATTTATTTTCTAAATATTAATTATGCCAATTATTTTGAAATCATGGTGTGCTGTGCTCGTCTAAGTGTTGCCAAGACAAGCACTGCTAAAACACATTCTCTGTTTAAGGCCCACTTAGCTGGTTTACGCACTGCTAAGCATTGTTAAGCAGTAGCAGTTTAAGCATGACTCAGCTAAGCTGGTTTGTGCACTACTAAGCATTAAGTGTTGGGAGTTAAGCACTGCTCAGCTCAGCTAAGCTGGTCTGTACAGTGCTAAGAGACACTCTGCACATTTAAAAATGGCACAATAGTGTTTATGGGTGGGTAAACAGGTGTATTTAAGTGCAACGGGCAGGAATACAGTACAATCTGTTGGAGCTTGAATTGTACAGGAACTATGGCAGGTATTGGAGAGGGTGTGAACTTCCGGTCATTGTGGTGGGGCATTCTGGAGTCCAGGATCAAGGTTGGACTCCTTGTGAAAAACCATGACATCCGGCTGCTGCAGGGCTAGTTCCATGGATCGGAGTACAAAGCGCAGGCCTGGGACCGGCTAGCATGCAATCTCACCAGTGCAGCAGGTGTCCCCCACATGCTTGGAATGGGAATGTCCCAAATGTTTGTAAGTACTGTTAGCATTGTTTTACCAATACCTACTGTGAATGTGTGATAGGCAGGTATGCATAATGGTGTGCTTCTCTCCCTACAGCTGCAGAGGAGAGAGCTCGCAACCTAGAGGCCCATGCAGGGTGTCTGGTTAGGTTACCCTGTGAGTGTAGTGAGTACAGATGTATCTTGTAATCTATAGTCATATAAGGAAGAAAGAGTAAATTATTAACTGCATTGCAATGAATGTGGTCATAGACCTGGACTGCAATAAGTGATTACTGCCAAGTATAGTACAATAAAGATTAAAGCATGAAACCTGATAATGTCAATGAAATAAAGTTTCTACTGCAATAATTGTGGAATTGCAGCTATACTGCAATACCTGCATTATATGGACTGTTGTTCAATAAAGACTTGAAAATATACCAATAACTGCATGAAGGCACCCCTAAAAAAGCTGTGTTGTGCAATGTGTGTGTAAGTAGAACTGTTGTTCATGAAATCGAATATGACATCTGCTCTGAAATAAAAACACGAAAGGTACCACTAAGTGACTCAAGGTTAGCAAAGAAAGAGTGTTACGCTAAACTGTTGACTTGGAGCTGTACTACAAGATATATGCATTTTGATATTTGTTCTGCACTAAGATCTGAAGCAATACCGGGAACACCCAAGGTATACTGTGTAGATCAGGACTGTCTTGTGTTAACCATTGCATTTCAGCTATATGCATTCCTGCTCTGATGTATGGTGCTGCAGACAAGTATGAAACTAACAGCTGTAGACTGCAAACATACTATCTGCAACTGTATAAGGGGCAGGTACCCAGCCCACCATTCCAATATGGTTTGTACATGTCACAGATATTTCCACCCACTTGGAGTTTATTGTGTACACTGCATTCTATGCATTAATGTACAGTTTATCTAGTATCTCTAGCATGCATAAATCTCATGCATATGTGTTCAAGCTTCACTGCAGTCTTGTATAACACTCTACTTCTATTACCAGATCATATTTTCTTCCAGGTGAGCTATAGGCAAACATCAGTCAGTCAATATGCAGCAGTGGCTCAGTTTGTTAAATGCTGTGTCTGGTACACTTTGTCACACACAGACCAGGATTCAAATCCAGTGACAAGTACTAGTAAATATTATAGAATCAGTCAAGCATTGATAACAGATGCTCTCTCCACAGTAATTACAGGCAAATGGGTGCAGTAGCCCTTATTTTAATACTTTTTGTGTGTTCAGAAGTGTTAACAGCATTGCTCAGGAATGTGATAAGATGTTATAAAATAAAGGCAACAAGTACAATAGTAATAAAAGATAATACAATAAATAAAATGTGTAAGCTTGTCATGGCTGTATGCCTGGTGCATCTGTGAATGTTTGCTGATGGTCTGACCCTATGCCTGCCAAGGATGGCATGATAGTCCTACACTCTCTGTACTGTGCACGATACATGTCGCTCAAGTGTTACGTTGTCACAGACTGTGATCACTGTTGCCTAATCCCTCTGTCACAGATCTATCATAGACATTATGTCAATAACACAGTCACACTACATCAGTCCACAGTACACCTTGGTAGTCATATAGGTCCACCTGACATGTAATACTCCTCTGTAGTTGTGTAACTGTAGGTGTTACAGCTTGGACCATACTGTCCCATGTGGATAGCTTGAGAGGTATATATATGTGCTACAGCAGCTATTGGGCACTGCTATACATAAAGGGAGGGCAGACCTGCAGAGTATATAACAGTACTGTAGCAAACTATACAGCCTATACCGGTATTAATGGACTGTATTTCTCTCTACCCCCACCCCTTATCTTCATCATACTTTATTACTGTTATACACTGGCTATGGTTTACTACTAACATACGTTGTTTTCTAAACATTATGTTGGACCTTGTGTTTATTACTGCTATGTATTACAATGGTTGCATGTATCTTGTTGAATTACCTATGTTGTTGGCCTTAAGCCATAATTGTTACTGGCATGCTGTTACCATACAGACTGTTATCTTACTTATTGTTATGTTCCATATACTATGCAATGTTATGTTACTCGGTTATTTGTAATGTTCTGGCATGCTGTTATAACTAACCAAATGTTATTTTCATTACTTACCTATACACACTGAAATACCTCAATACCATAGCTCAACTGGGTAGGCCAGTTCCTGGAGATCTGCCTACCCTATCTCAGCTGGCAGTAGCACCAGGTCCCAGCACATCTGGGACCCAAGCCAGTGGTGCCCCCTCTGCTGGCCCTGCACAACCTACAGGTGGAACTACCTCAGCAGATAGGACCCATCCCCCCTGGGAGTGAGCACAGAGGGGTATGTTGTCACCAAGGATCAGCTACTGGTGATGGTGTGCAGGACTGTTCATCATGGGTATGAAAACTGCTTGTGCTGGATTGAAGGCAGACTCGCCAACCTGGAGGGGCAAGTTGGCCCCGGCACCCAGCCTCCAGTAAAGCCACCTTTGGGGCAGTGAAGGAGCAGTGTTGACTGTCCATGGGTGAGGAGCTCAGTCACACTGCTGCCACCTGAGAGTACATGGCTCTCTGATTCCACAACACCCTCCCTGTCCAAGGTGTTTACTCCCCTCAGTGTCACACACCACCCCTGTATGCTGTCTTGTCTGTCTGCAAATGCAACCTCTCCTACCCAACCTAGTTTCCCACACAAACCAACATCCCTTCCCTAACATTCCACTCTCTACTTAAAAAGGGCACCTGTCCCACAAAAAAAATTCTCCTCATGCAAAACTCCAGTTCACATATGTGTCCATTGGACATCACAAATTAGGACTGTTTGGCTTGACAAACATTTCTGTTGTCTTCACCCCTCACTCTGGGGTTTGAGGGTCCAAATTCATGTACAAAATCTGTAAAAATGCACAGCTGTTGCTGTATAAGAAATGGAGAACTATGGTCCTTTTCTACATCCATCTTGGACATCCCTACCTGCCTTTCCCCTGCTTGTCTCCATTTCACCATTTTCCTACCACCTCATTTTTCTTTTCTTTTTTTATTTTTAGTGCGGGATTAAGTGGAGCTTAGTGGTGTGGCGTGCAAACCCTTTAAAAGTGCCTTATCTGTGTTTCTGGCAGTGTTAGGCACATCTGCAAAATATTCACCACTGCCACATCTCGAACCCGGCCCCTGTCAACAACAGCACAGTGCATAAGCCTACTATGCCACTCAGCTCTGAATTAAAACAGGTGTTTCCGCCAGCATATCCTGATTGCCACTGATACACTGGAAGTGCATATAATAGGAAAACTGGCAGTGTACTTGGGACTGTGATGCAGACACCAATCCAGTACATAGCCAAATAAATAATGATGGATGTGCATGAGGCCTGGGATAACAGGAATAGCTGTCAACTGTACAGTCTGTTGCAGAATGTCCACAGTTGGGCCCCCATAGTTTTGGCATGGTTAACACAGAAACATCTCTGTCTGCTAAAGTACTGGTATGTCATTACAGACTGAAGTTAGAAGATAATGACAGACATTTGAGTGTCACATGTCATACCTATCAAAAGACATGCTCATGCAAATCCTGTGTCACAGACTGCATGCATGCACATATATTTTGCAAATATACCTGCTGCAGCACTGACTCAGTAGCTCAGTTTGTTAAAAGCCTTGCATTTGCAGTAAATTTTGCCACCCACAGCCCTTGGTTTGAATCCAGTGTGTTGCAATTTATTTACATTCTTATGAATACAGCAAATAATGACTGAGTCATGCAATTTTAACCAAAACAGGTTGCTGCCACTGAATTAACTGCTACGTATGTTTTACAAGTCAAAGGCCTGTAGGTAGGGGCATACTGCACATATTCAGATAGGCTACCTATATGTCATTTACTACTCTCTGATTGGCAGTGTTACCTAACAAATGTACTTTAAGCACATGCCTTGACTGGACTGTTATGAGTACCCTCACCCTGGCTCTGCCATAATGATAGAGCTGACACTGCTCCCTCAGTGACACATACAGCTGGCTGTCCTCCAAAGTGTTCACACCCCCCTCTATGAGTCCTAGGGAAGAAGCAGCCCCTGCAGCCTGCAACATATGCAGCTATATGTTAAGCTACCTGCTACAGACCTATCATACCTCACAACCCTCGAGAACAAGGGATCCACACAACACCCATACATAAAGAGGTGGGAGGCCAAAGGCCAAGCAACAGTGACATGTGTCAGAGTCTGCCCCTAGAAACATACACAGCTGATAGACCAGCAGCTACTGCTATGATGTCTGACACTCACGTCTCTTCACTCTTACTGACCTCAACCCACATTGTTTAACACTGAACTCCCACATAATCAAGTCATTCGACAATGGCCAAACACAGCAAGCAAAACTGTGGACATACCTCATAAATTTCAACAGTATTTGTACCTACCCTCTGTGATGCTGCATTCTCCACAGCTCAGTAATGCCCATCTCAAAGGATAAGAATGGGGCCAAGGCCTACATTAAGTTCTTAAATACTACACTGTTATGCCATGCCATTGGCTAATGAAAGTGCAACACAGCTGTTCTTGATGCAATTAGCAAGTCTGAGACATGGATTGCTGCATATGCAATTACGTTAATGAGCATTACCTACAAAAGGCATGCAGCTGCCTATGGAGAACACGTCTGTAACTTGCTTTACCAAGACAGACTGCAATTTAGGAAGCATTTGTCTTGAGCATATGTTCACAAAAGGATTACTTCACTCTACCAGGTATGTAATAAAAGTCCCCATATAATGGAACACAGATGGGAGGATGCAGTTATGGGGAATACAGATTACAACAGCAGGCCTGTAGAACATCTCTGGGAATGACATGTTGGTGATACTCTACTATCCAACAGCTACAGGCATGCCTCTCATCTGTGCCAGCTGTGACTTGTATGACAGCTGTGGCCCTCTCACTCCCTTCTACAATGGTCGGCTCTTGTATTAATGCTACTGGATTATGTGTTAGACATACTGACAGTAAGTAAGGGTGGACACAGCTGTCATGTCACATGATGTACCGTCTTTCAGCCCCTCTCAGTCTGTGAATGTTAACCAGGTACAGTTCAGACATTGTAAACAAGTCCCTGACTGTCCCTGATGTATTCTGCCTAGGTCACTGTGTTGTCAACATTCATATCTCATTGCTTGCGAGCTATGGCTAGCATACCTGGCAACCCCCTGCAGCAGGAATTCAGGTCATAGCCATTATTAGTAGGGGGAACATAGGCCCAACCTCAGCAACAAAGAGTACATATTGGTCATACAAAGTAAGAGTATGAATACAGTAACAGATATTACTGTAGCATAACTGCTTTTTGTGGGTTCCGGCATGTGACATTCAGATTCTCTACATTCTGAGAACAACCATCAATTATTGTCCACCCGTTTGCCAGACATCTACGTGTTTGTGGCAAAAGGACCACATATATCAGGCACACGTAAACATTGCACAAACATCTGTGTACTGAAGAAATAGAATGCCTACGGGGAAGATAACCTACAGCAGGGTTTGCATTGCTGTCTGTCACTGTGGCACATTGATGTTGCTGGACTGTCCCCATATACTTGCACTAACTGACACCAATGTTTCTGACAATGGCTGCATGACATAGTACTGGGACGTTGCCCATAGGTGATGCACCACAGTAGATGGCATTGATGGGTGTGGAGACATACAGCACACACTGTCACTGCACACAGGGATATAACCAGTATTGTTACTATGTTGCTAACAGCCACATACATAGTGTGTTGACAGACTGCGGGGTATAACATGGGAGGTAGCAGTGGATAGTGCAGGCCAATTTGAATGTGCAGGGTCTGTACATAGTGGATAGCAATGTATCTGGTCCTGTGATGTGTTCCCCTCTGCTTGTCCTTCAGAAAGGATGTATCGACAGAGGCACCCGCCGTTTTCCCGACGCTGAATATAATGTCATCCTAGATGGACTCAGACTGCATCATAACTTTCTGCTCTCCAGAGGTCACCAGCATCGTGAGCAATGTATGGCACTGTGGGATGACCTCGACACAGCCATTAACCAACTAGGGCTATGGGAAAAAACATACATGCAGGTCTGACACAGGGCAACAGACATGGTCAATGATGCATGACAAAGGGCTACCACTATAGCCAGGGACAGTGCTGCCACTGGTGAAGGACCTGCTGCACGACAATCACTTTCGGTTACAGAGGAATTCTTGCCAAACCTGGGATCAACCACCAGCTCCCAAGCATCCATCACCCCATACATTGTGGAGGTGGGTGCCACAGCATCCACAGCAAAGGAGCGCCCAGGTAAGCTGCGTGTGTTCATCACTGTAATACTGTATCAGTCATTGTGGCAGCCTCTGCATACTAGTACAACAGTGTCAGGTCTATTTGCATTGGGGGTTTGCTTTTAATGCACAGTTTAGCACACATACTCAGAATGTCAGCAATGTAGGCAGTATCATATTACCTACTGTACATGTTGACATACGCACATATTACCTTGTAGCAATGCCACATTTGGTATTGCTGACAATACCTCTCCATCACATTTCCTTAGGTACGTGAGGTGTGGCTGGAGTCCAAGGTCCTGTACCTGGAGAGTGTGATACTGTTGTTTGGTGGATCATATATACCCTAACAATGCTAGGGGCCACCATTTTGCCCTAGACACAACTGATATGCTTAGCCAGAGTACAATACTTGTATGTTCAGTTTCAGATGGGTTGACTGAAGTGCATTGAATCGGTAATCACAGTTGTGTATTTGCAGGAGCAGTAACACAGTTGCATTTATTTTTGAGGAGGTCTATGCAGTCTGCTATAGTATGCTCAAGCCGGATACACTGTGTCTTAGGTGTAGGCCTATCACATACCATGACATATTGCTTATCTCACAGGTGTACAGTAGTGGCAGCATGAACCAGAAGTAGCTGTAGTGCATGTTAAAATGGGCATGTCTTCTCTGTGTATGTCGTAGTCTGCTTGTGTGCTGTGCATGGGATCAGACATAAGATGTGGTATGTGTAATGCAGTTGTGGCTCCTCACCTGTATATGTGTGTGTGTGACACCAAACATAATTGTTCAGGTAGCAATTTACTTATTTTGTCTTCCTCCTCACAGGTGACCCCAGGGGTTGGAGTGTGTCCCTTTCACAACCTGATGTCAGTGTCTCATCAGACTCTGATGATGATGGTTGCCATACTGAGGCACAGGTGGTGTTGTTGGGGGCTGAATCTGTCCCATGGATTAAACAAAACTACCGTAGAATCCACCAAGCAGAAGAAATACAGACTCCTTTTGCAGGATAAAATACAGTGCAGCTCGAACAGGAAAAACTTTAATACATAAAATGATCCATTGATTTTACATGAAATAATCCGTTGGGTTAAGCACTTTCATCTGTTTTCATACAGACTTCCTCAGAACCTACTATCACAACTTAACATTAGTTTATATATCCAATTTGCGCCAAAACTAATTAAAAACCTTAAAGAGACATTTCTTACATTCATATATTGCACGCAATAACTTCTAATTCATTGATATAAATACTTCTAAATATATATACAAATAAATTGATCTAAATTAATTAAATACATTATTATGTGCACACAATTATTTCAATTGATAAATAAATTTTTAAAAATACATTTTTAAAAATCAATAAGTAAGATAATATACATTATATTAAAATGCAGTAAACTAAAGTGCAATAGATAAATTATATGCACAATATTGGTATAAAATGTGCAAAAATATGATTTTATGTGCAGGTAGATATATGTACAATAATTTATATAGCATTGTGGGTGGTATCTGAACATAACAAATATAAAATATGCCACAGTTACAAAACAATGTCAAGGCATACATGATTTATTCTAAAATGAGGAAGGATTTTAAACCGATGCTGTCATTGATACCTGGAAATATTGTGGCATCAGTGTAAATCTGCCACTTACTTTCCATCATCGCTAAAAAGACTTTCCAATTACCCCCATATACACTACTATCAATTTGTTCAATAATAGAGAATTTGAAATTATGTTGATATCCTCTACTAAATATGTGCTTATATAAAGCATTCTTCATATCTTGTTTCTGAATCTTATAATAATGTTCATATATTCGTTTTTTGATTTTCCTCTCGGTCTTTCCTATGTAAAATGCAGGGCAGGCATCACATTTTGCAAGATATACTACTTGTTTAGTATTACAATTTCCTGCCTTGCATTTGATGTATGTCTTATTGATGTTCTCTAACTTAATACATGCTACTTCATTAATATATCTACATTGACTACAGGAACCACATTTTGAAGTTCCTTTTGATGTTTTCTTATATTTCTCTGTATGTATTGTCCTCTCCAATAACTTTTTAATATTTGGGGCCGTTTTAAATACACATTTGGGTTGATTACCTAAAATCATGGCTATGCTTTCTGTTATTGTTATCAAATCCCAATGTCTATTCAATATTTCTTTTATGTGATTAGCAAAAGGAGTATACATTATCACACATACTCTATTAAATACTTCTTCTGTGGTATCACTCATGCCTTTATCCTTAACACTTACACTTGATGTACCTAGAAGAGGTAGAAACTTGATGCCCCATTGCCGTTTTACATATCCAACGACATCTTTTAACATGGGAATAGGGTAACCCCTACTACTAAACATGTTAAATATTGTTTCTAATTCATTTTCCATTATAGCTTTACTGGATGACATGTGTGCTGCACTAACACACTGTCCTTTTACCACATTTTTGAATATATAAGATGGATGACTGCTACTAAACTCTATGTAATCATTTGAAAATGTGTTTTTTCTGTGTATTTTAGATGCAAACCCATTTCTAGTATGGCTTATATAAGTGTCCACGTATGCTATACCTTCTTTGTTAATATTGTATGTGAATTTCAAAAAATCAGTCGTCCCATTAATATAATTAATGAATGAATTAATTTCATCGTGCGTACCATTCCATAGGATACATAAATCATCTAGATATTTAGTATATAGAACAATGTGATGGTAAAATTCACTTTGAAACACATATTTTGACTCCCAATCTAACATAACAAGATTTGCAAAAATGGGGGCACAAGAGGCGCCCATAGCAACACCTCTACTCTGCCTAAAAAACTCCCCTTGAAATTGAATGTAATTATGGTCTAATACTAAGCTCATCATATCCACAATTAAGCTAATTTTGTCCCATGACAGTTTTGAGAATTTCCTCAAACTGTTACAAAAAAATTCCAAGCCACAGTCCTTAGGTATACATAGAATAAGTCAATGACATCAATTGTCAAAAAAATCAATCCACCATTCCATATATCCTGTGTAAGTTTGCTTAAAAAATGCCAAGAATCCTTAATTAGATGTGGTATATTCTCATATACATGTTTTATCCATCTATCAATTGTTACACCCAAGTTATATGTCTTGGACTTTGACCCCGATATAATAGGTCTAAAAGGAGGGTTATCCATGCATTTGTGTACCTTGGGGATACCTATTATATTAACCACTATAGGAAATTCTACCTTAATAAAATTATAGATCTCATTCGTGATTCTATTATCTATCAAATGCTCTTCGATGGCTAGATCAATTTATGTATTAAAGTTTTTCCTGTTCGAGCTGCACTGTATTTTATCCTGCATAAGGAGTCTGCATTTCTTCTGTCCCATGGATTGACATCCCACTTCCTCCCCCAGTGTCCCTGGACACAATCAGTATGCCCACACACACACAGTCCCCTGTGGCCAGAGATACTGGACAGTCAGACTGTGGTGGCATCAAACAGGAGAGTGTGGCAACAATGGCATCAGTGAGTGTAGACAATGGCTAGAGTCAGACAGCTGGTAAAGTCCCACACAGCCATATTGCCAGGGGTGCTTGAAAGAGGACTGCTGCCCATCCACCTGTCACAGGTGTCACATCTTGGGTCACAACGCATGTTTTGGTCTGTCATGGAGGCACAGACATGTTCTGAACACAACACCAAATGGATGCTCAGGATCATGGGTGCAGCACAGTCTGACATCTGTGACTACCTCCACCACATTGGTGATGCCTTCGATTGTTTCACTGATGTAGTAGACAGATGGTGGGGTGAGACACTGTCAGTCCTTGACCGCACACTGTCTTTGATGGAACACCTGGTGGGAATAGGGCATCATACACTTGGCTGTAGTTCAGCAACTACAATCGGTGAGAATCCATGTGGCTGTGCACACTCACGCTCTCGTAGTGGCAGTACGTCCAGCACCACAGCACAGTGTGTGTTGTTCACATCATAATATGGCAGGCCATGGGTACATGGTCCTGGGCAGTCCCGTGAGGGACATGGGTCAGGCAGACACCAGTCACCAACTAGCACTGCATCTGACCCTGGGCATGGTGGTACCAGTGTTACTTCTGGCAGAGCCAGTTCCCATTTTCACTGCCAGAGATGGTGAACTGTCCACTCTGCCATGTACGGCCCACAGCTGTCCAGCATATCCATTTAAGCACTTGGGCTTCAGGCCAGTTATTTTACATTAAGAAGATTCGTGGTCTGCACTCTTGTGGGAGAAGAGGCTGGACTCTGACCTTCTGAGCTGGGAATTTCTGGCTAAAGGTTTATAGTGCTTGAATATTTGAACTGTATCTTACTGAAATTGGTACATCTTTTTTTCTGCAGCATAGACTAGATCCAGGCCTGCTGAATCTAGCTTTGTTTATATGCTTGTTGTTTGTTTGCTTGTTATTTCCCTGGAATGATAATTCCACCTAATACACAGCTTCTCAGCGCTTCTGTGGATCACTAGTGATATCTGCATTGCTTACTGTACTTATTTCCTTGTTTCACTTGAAAGAAAGTTACTGTTTGTCATTTTTGCATTTAAGTTACCTGTAACACATTGCACTTAAGTTACCTGGCACTTCACTAAAGCAATTATATAAGTCAGCACTAAAAATGAAAAGCACTACACCCTCAATCCCCACTGGCCCTTGTTTTCAATTATAAAGGAATTCCCAATATTATTCTAGCATGTCCAAAGGTCAGTTGTCAATCTCCACTCCGGTCCAGCTGCTGAATCTTGAGGCAATGTTACAACTGCCTCATGTACACAGACAACCCTCTCCTCCTCCCAACAAATTCCAGCACATGTGAGAGATGCAACCATATAGCCAAATTGGAGGCTAAGCTCTCTCAACTCAGTACTGGCATAACCAGTCAGGAGGAGAAGGAAACCACACTCACTACAATTCCAGTCTCACATAGACCTACCACGACAGCAAACCAAACACATAATCACACAAAAACATACTCGGAGGCTCTAAATAAAGATCTGCCTAAGCAGCAGAGACCTCCAAAGCAGACACCCAAGCAACCGCTATCCCAAAACAAAACACGTGCAACACATATCTCACAAAGCCAGTGTGCCGAACAGTCACAGCCCTTAAGACTAAACAACACACCTGATACACTTGTAATAGGTGACTCTATCATCAGGCACACTGACGTCCCGCTTACCAGGCTGAACAAGGAGAGGGTCACGGTGAGCAGCCTGTCGGGCGCTAGGATCCGCCACATAACACAAGCACTCAGGTCACTCCAAGGCAAGTACAAATATGACTCAGTCATTGTCCATGCTGGTGTGAATGACCTGAGATGTACCTCCCTGGACTACATGAAAAGAGACATAGAGGAGCACTCTGAGCATGTAGCCCAGGCCGGTATGACCCTGACCTTGAGTAGCATCTTACCCTCACCCAGAATGATGCCACAATATGAAGACAAGATGATCAATTTCAACAACTGGCTTAAGTACTGGTGTCATTCAAAGGGGATCCAATGCCTGTCGGCTTGGGATGATATGCTCGACAAGCCACGATGCTTCGCTAGGGACGGCTTGCACCTGTCACACCTGGGCTTTCGGATATTGGCAAAGGCTCTTGCTACCCCCATAGTGCCTTTTTTAGGCAAGGCTCAAAAGACAAACCCACCTCCATAGGTATCACAAGGGATAAGAAACTAAGAGTAATGCTACTCAATGCCAGAAGTCTAAACCTCAAGATGCACGCACTCGAAACTCTCCTTAGCATGGAGAACATCTATATCGGTGCAGTAACAGAAACCTGGTTCAGGGCTCCAGAGAGCACCCCAGCACTACCAGGTTATACCTCATACCATGCTTTTCGGACCCAAAACTTGGACCGAACCACAAAAGGAGGGGGAGTATCGATATTCATCAAAGATACCCACACCTCCAGGTTGGTGGCAAAGCATGAAGCATCAGAGACTATCCATGTGCAACTAACAGTGGGTAAAACTGCCTTCCAGTTTATAGCCTGCTACAGACCACCCTCCCAAATCCAGGAACCCCACTCGGCCTTCCTGAGAACACTGGAAAATATGAAGGTCTCTCCAAACACCATTATATTGGGCGACTTCAACTACCCAAACATAGACTGGGAGCATTACTCTAGCTCCAACACCCTAGCCCAAAGGTTCCTAGAAATTGTAAACTCAAATGCTATGGAACAACTTGTTACCACTCCCACAAGAGGGGAAAACATACTGGACCTGATCATCGCCAACATGGGGACTCTATGCTCTAGACCAGAAGTGTATCCCTCACTGGTAAGATCAGACCATAAACTAATCTCACTGGATATTCACATCCCGACCCCACCCCCTGCCCAGAAAACCACAGTGAAAAACTTCTCTAAAGCAAATTTCACACTCCTCAAAACCGAAGTGGAATCCTTCAAAGCCCCCGGGCCTGTGGAAAATATGGCCCAGACCGCAGAATCCTTTATAAACGCATTCTATGAACACCTTCAGGAATGCATGGATCATGCGATCCCAAATAAAACCAAGACCCAATCCTCCAAAGGCAGATGTCCTGTCTGGTGGACCCCAGCCATAAACAAACTATACAATAGAAGGAGGAAGCTACTAAATGATAGAGCAAAATCCCAAAAAGGAAGGCATCACTGATCAGTATTAGCAAAAAACTACGGGCACTCATAAAATTGTCTAAGGCCAGCTTCGAGAGAAAAATTGCACAGGACACTAAGGATAATCACAAGGCATTCTTTAGTTATGTTAGGAACCTGGGTGGTAATTCCCAGATATGCTCAGAATTAGTCCAAAATGACAAAAAATACACCGAACCCAAAGACATTGCCAACATCCTAGCTGACAGGTTCAGCGCAAACTTCTCCCCCCCCTCCCCACCAAAAGGGCAAATATCTATCCCAGCAGAGTGCTGCCCCCCTGACATCTCAGATGCTCAGGTAAGAGCCGCCCTCTCCAAAGCAAAAAACACAGCATCAATGGGACCAGATGGTATCCCGGGCTGTGTCCTACAAGAACTCCAAGAAGAGCTAAACCCAAACATAAAACTACTATTCAATCTCAGCCTTACTACAGGATATGTGCCCAAAGTGTGGCGTACAGCAACAGTGGTCCCTCTCCATAAAGGTGGTGCCTCAACGGATCCTGGAAACTATTGCCCCATAAGCCTGACTAGCTTGGTCTGCAAAGCTATGGAAAGGATCATTATGGACCTCATAAATAAAGATATTGGGGACCTACAGACACTGGATCCTACCCAGTTCGGCTTTGTTAAGGGCAGATCCTGCCTCTTAAACCTGGTTGATTTCTTTGAAACAGTCACCAAGGCCATTGACGAGGGGAAGGTGGTCCACACAGCCTACCTGGACCTCGCAAAAGCCTTCGATACAATACCCCACTCGGGCATTATAGATAAGCTCACTAGCTTAAATATAAACCCCTATGTCACTAGATGGATTGCAAACTGGCTCAAGGACAGAACCCACATGGTTAGAATTGCTGGAGCCATGTCAGACTCCAAACCAGTTACAAGTGGTGTCCCACAAGGCTCAGTCCTGGAACCTCTCTTGTTCGGTATATATTTCTCGGAGGTACAGGCCAAAATGGAAGGACTGTGGCTGACCAAGTTCGCAGATGACTGCAAACTGGGCGCCATAATCGACTCTCCAGCCGACACAAGCATCCTCCAAAAGGGCCTCATAGAAACAGACAACTGGTGCCAGAACCATGGCCTCAAGCTAAATGCCAAAAAGTGTATAGTCATCCCCGTTGGCAAAAACAAAGTGCCCACAAATTACCACATAGGTGGTAATCCATTAAGTACAGAAGAAGTAATTAGGGACCTGGGGACCCAAGTTGATAGCAATCTCTCATTTGACAACCACGTGGCCAAAGTGGTTAGAAAAACATTTTATATAGCCCACCTAATCATGAAGGGATTCACATCTAGATCAGGGGAGGTCATCGTGCCTCTTTACGCATCCCTCATCAGGCCCATAATTGAGTACAATGCCCTTTTGGGATGTACCTTACCAGACACCTGCAGCAACTGGAAAGACCCCAAAAGTACCTCACCAAGAGGATCAAAGGGCTCAAACAGATGCCATATGCTGCCCGGTTAAAGAAACTCCAGCTCTACTCAGTGGCATACCGCCCGTTCAGAGGCGATCTGTGCCTGGCGATAAAGACATGTCCAACCCGGAATTAATGGACATGGTGCACCTCAGAAAATCCAAATCCCATCGAGCTAAGCTCGAGACTTGAACCTCAGCACTGAAATAAATAGGACATGCTGGAGGGACAGATTCATAACCCAGAGGCTCCCTTCACTCTGGAATAAAATCCCAGTCCAGGTTAGGCAGAGTCCCTCATTGACTCTCTTCAAGAGGAATCTTGATGAGTGGATGGGAGATCGTAGGTTTACCCCGGGTATCACTTCTGTGTCACTGTTAGACAGAGGCACAGTATACTAACCTCGAAAAAGGGCATAGCAAAATAAATTTAAAATGGGCGGCAAAAGCCAAACACATTCTGGCTAGGCTTATAAATGCCCTAGGGCAGATAGCCTAGTATGAACCTATGAACCTATGGGTAAGGCTAGCACCTGGCTTGACTGTGTACATGCACACACTCAAACATCACCGTCACATGCAGGTCACCAACAGACACACACGGCATCTCTACATGGCCCAGCTGACCAGCACCCCTTCCTGACTCTCACACACAATGTCAATCGTTTGGCACAGACTAGGCCTCTGGCACCCACACACCACACCATGTGCATATGATACCTGTGCCACAACCCTGCCATAAATACCATCGATGCAGGGACATGCAAACGTGTGTCTGATGCACAGGGTGACTATATTCCATTACAACATTTTGTAGTGTGGTAGTGTAATGCTATGATAGGTGCTGTATGCTGGCATGTGTCATGAGTACACATCAAAGTGTTTGTACCTTTGCTGCATGATGTTAGATTGGCAGTTGTGTTCCAAAATAACAAGTGTCTCTCAGAACTAAGTATGTTTCTGTTCTATGGGTCTGATTGGCTACCCTGTGGAGACCTGGTGGCAATACAGTGGCTAAGGATGGCATGGCAGCACAGCGGAAATATGAAATCAGCAAGGTACGGCTGTATATGTGCGTGGTTACCTAGGTGCATATGTGTAGAACCATGTGTCAAGGACAATGGGGTGGGCAGCATACTCCTGCATGCATACCCCATGACGAGGCATGCTACCCTTGATATGCGTCACCTGGGTGTTCTGTACTTACAAATATAGGTGGTGGCAAATAACATTTATGCCTAGGTAGAGGTGGGTTATTTAGGGCCTGCAGCAGTCACAACGCCTTAAAACGGATAACCATTGCACACAGATAGGTGAGACAGGCACACCGCAGTTAGGGGATATAGTTACACATAAACTCACAGATTTGCCCTTACTGAAATTAGAAACTCTACCTATTAGTTTACACTGTAGCACTAAGTACTTATTGCATGCGCCACAGAGCTTATCTGAGTTGATAGTGTCAGCCAGTGCTGTTAAGGTGGATGACATCAGCAGGCCTTGTAAAGGAAGCCAATGTTGAGGGGGACGGTAGTCACAGGGCCAAAAAATGATTGACCATTGTACAGATGAGCATGTCTGTACTGCTGTAAGGGAAATATCTGCACACACACCTACACAGTGGCTGATGTGGGATTAGAACCCCTACCTACCTACTATTACACACTACAGCTCACAGTACTAATTGCATGCACCACCGGTTACATCTGGTGTACATCTGGCTGCAGCCACAGTACTTGTGGGCTATGCAAAGTGGCCTTGTCTTACACAGCCTGTGTGGCCTGCAGAATGAACCTGCTTTATGCTGTTATTGTATCTAGTGTTGTAGCAGTACAGTACCTGTTAATACCCCTGCTATGTGTGTACAGTTACCAGTATCGCCATTTCTGGCTGGTTGCAGTCTGCTAGGTGGACAGTTGGCTAGTGACATATGGCCTGTCCAAATCCTGTGTTGCAGCCATTGCAGATTACACCACCTGCCCACCATTGTCTGTCTACAGGGTGACATTCCACAGGCACAGGTTTCTGTGGTTGGGTGAATTATGTCACTATGCGGCTGTGGTCTTTTACCATCAGCTATATATCACAGGGATGTCAACTTAGATGCAGGTGTGTGTGTGTGTGTGTGTGTGTGTGTGTGTGTGTGTGTGTGTGTGTGCACGCGTTATGTAACTGTGTTATACAGATATATCTGGAAGGTGTACATCACTCTACACCTTTATGTAGCTATATATCTATTTATAAATATAATATATACATGTACTGCTACTCTGACTTGTTACAACCTGCTGTTATACCAGCCACCTTCTAGGTTACTCAGTGCATGTATAAATGTCTGTAGGTTTGGCCCTCGGTTCCCCCACTGTCTCTGGCTTTGTCCAGCTTTCTAGAAGTAATAGACTGTGACATATTGATAGTCTGTGGGACTGCTACCACAGGAGCACCTCACATGCAAAAATTGTATAGGTGCAGCCAGCCTCAAACCATGAAAACCATCTACCATGCTAGTGTACTTAGCCCACTGAGTCACAACAGCTACCAGAATGTGAGGTTCCTCACACTATCAACAGCAGACAGACATATACACTTTGATCCCTGCATATTGTGGAAACAGAACATGGAGCCAGGTTTTTTGGGACAGCCCTGGGAATGTGTGGTCTGCTGCAAACATTCTGTTACTGCAGTTGCATTGGAACATGTCTCTGTTGGGGGTAGGGGACTCTAGCATTGACAGTTGTGTGTCTGTCCTATGACCCTGCTGTTTGGCATTTCCCTTGCATACTGTAGTGGGATTTGCTGCTTTGTGGCCTACTGCATATTATAGGGCAGCCAGTACTGTACAGAGTACCTATTGTCCAACATAGCTGTTAGTTGTCTGCAAGTCACCCTGTAGAGCACTCCATTCCCTTGCATACATGCAGCAGGTCCATACATAATGCTACAACAGTCTAGTACCTCATACATTTATTCTAAAGGAGAGTGACTTACCTTGTAAATTCAAAAGTTGAGATAACAGTGCTTCAGGGCTTACTCTGTCTGATGCACACAGTACACAGCCAATATGTGGCAAGGTGCAGGTTGTGTGGTGTAGCTGGCATCCCTTTTACTATGTATGTGAGTCGGAGTAAGGTGTCGGTCTCTAGGACACTACGTTGTCAGTGCATGTGTTATATGTTACCTATTTGCCAAGGCCAGGGCATACTGGGTACGCCTATGTCTGCCTACAGGGAAAGGCTCAGGGTGTTCCTCCTACAAGTCCCCCTATGGGTGTGGCTGTGGGGACCTTGGCACTGGTGGGGGTTGTGTGTCCCTTCCCTGTGATGATTCTGCTGCAGCTGTTTCTGCATGATCATATGGTGTAGCAGGACACATACTATAAACATCTGTGCACATGTGGTTGGAGAGTACTACAATGCTCCACCAGATATATCAAGCCATTGGAACCGTGACTTGAGCAACCCAAACACATGCTCTATGATGTTCCTAGTTTGTGCGTGTGCCTCATTATGGCATTCTTCAGTTGGTGTGTGTGCATTTCTGATGGGTGTCATCATCCACGGTTCCAGTGCATAGCCAGCATCCCCCAGTAGATGGCCAACATCTGTTACAGCTGTGATGCATGCCAGATATGGGAGTCATGATAACTGCCAGCACACACATTCATGATAATGCCCTGGGCACTGCACATGACCTGGCAGTTGATGGAGTGATACTCTTATGGTTGATGTAGACTCTACCCTCCTCACTGGGCAATGTTTTAATGTGTACATGAGTGCAGTCTATGGCACCCAGTACCTCAGGGTAGTGTGCTACACAGTAGAAGACATGCATACTGCTGGCCCTCACCTCAGTGATGCAATTTAAATAAATGTGCTCACTGGCTTGTGGTGGAATGGCATCCAGGAACTGGTGAAGTACCCTGGATGCTGGTGCCTGTGACACTCCCATCATGTCCCCAGATGGTCTTTGAAAAGTACGTGTAAGCTAGTATTCTAAGGATTACACATACCTTTGTTTCCACTGGAATGGGTTCCCCTCTGTTGGCTCTGAGCATGAGTTGAGGGTGGCAGACCTAGGTCAGTTATTGTAGTACATCCCTGTCCACACTGTAGCGCTCTACAATCTCCAGCTCATGTAGCTCCTGGAAGGTTACCCTCGACCTGAACCCTCTTTTCCTTCTCAGTCTAGGCCTATTGTCAGTATCATCATCATCACTGACCTCAGCCTCTAGCACATACAGATGCAGAGCAGCAGCAGTCCCTAGCATTCTCTCAGTTAAAATTCCCAACTCTATACTCCAATGGTGCAGAGTATGGGGGGAAAATCAGTTTGTAGGGTGTATGCACACTTTACAGTGCTATGCTGCAGATGCAGCCTATGTAATTGGATAACTATAATGCATTCCACCTGCCAGGTACATCATTGAGGAGTTTGAATGGCCCAGTGTAAGTGGAACAGGGGTTATCAGTAATTTATACATGATTGGCTTTCCCAGGTAATTTCCCTTATTTTTTTTAAATGCCTTCTCTGCTAAGTACGGCTGCATGGATGAGCGCAAACCTGTTGCACTAGTATAAACACTGCTCAGCAGTCTGGATACACCCCCATGCATGGGCATGCTCAGCATAGCTCAAACCAGCTAAAACATGTGCTGTGCAACTAAACAAAGCTTGGCAGCACTGGATACACACCCCTGTTTAGCTGAGTGGAACATCACGCAAATGGGTGTTGCTGAACTCCAATCCGCTTAAAAAGATAGTAACACCCCCTTCTGATGCCAGCTAGCTCTTCTGCAGACACCAACATGGTTCTGGGGCTACACAGATTTTATCTGCGGACACAGTGGTCCATTTTTGCTATTTAGTAACCTTAGCTCATTTGCATACAGATCCGTGCACACAACCTGGATACTTCAATAGTCCAGGGCCTACCTCCTTACCAACCACTGAAATCAACCATTGTACATACAAAACTAAAAAGAGCGTTCTTGGTGAATGCTTTTATGTAGCTTAGAGGTACACATTTATAATTTGTTAATTTGAATTAATGTAAAGTATATTAATGAAAATATTATAAAATGGAACCACTCGTGAACATTTTGGGAAGCATCTAGAACATTAATGTATTATCTGAGGGTGGACAGTATTCATGAGCCTTCTGCTCGGCTTTTTCAGTTTTTTTTGTCTGAAAAGTTGTTCACCGTTCACATTCATAAGCACGCAATATATCCTAGCGTGTTTAGATGCAATTTAAGTTACTGATCACAAGATAGCATGTAAACACGCACTATCGCAGAGTTCTTTCCTTAACACCGCTGTTTTGATTACAGTAAACGAAGCGTTTGCTTCAATTATTTTCACACTTCATAAATATTCTTTCGCATTTTATTAAAAATTTTATGGTTTATTATCAATCTCAGCTAATATCTCATGCAAGTATAGCGCTAGATCTGCTTTGAAGACAGCGCTATTATAACAAGAAAGATAGTGAATCATTTAAATACTGTTGTGTCTTAATGGGTGAGTGTCTGGTAAAAGTATAATACATGCGCTCTGTGAACATATCTAACCGACACTGTGTTAGATAAGTTACTTATAGTTATTAAGTTATATAGAAATGGAAGAAGAGGGAAGGAAAAGGGAAGGTGAAGAAAAAGTAAAAAAAAAAAAAAGATCCTGAGTGTCAGCTTACTGGGAATTATACTTTCATTTATCTAAAGATTGCTTTATCATACTTGTTATTGTATAAAAGAAGTACTATACGTAAAATGTTTATTATAAATGATTGGTTATGGGACAAGAGTGCTATTGCACCATTATCAAGGTAGATTTCCTTTGCAAGTATAATTCTAATTTTGACCTTTCTCCTTTCTGTTTTATAGTTTTAACATATAAGTTGAGACCTTTTACTAGTTACCAGACGCTCACTACATTTGTGATAAGCAGAAGACAATATCTGATATGAGTGATCTTTAAATTGAACTTAATAGAGAAAATCTTATGAATAATAACTTACTAATAACAGAACTACAAAAGATCACATATAAGTAATTTAGGAGTGAAATCTTTTACACATTTTATTAATTTTAGATTGCGGAATTATCAGAGTTATAAAACTGACATTAACTGAAGAATGAGAAAATCCTTTAATGTAAAGCACTATAAATATTGCTTTAATTCTAACTGTTATTATATTAAATCTTATAAATGAATATTACTATCTGTAAGGATTTTAATTGGTTTTGATAAGTGGTTAGCTATATGTCAATTAACTTCACTATGCTGATGTAATACCTTATATAGATCTAAAAATATGTAAAAAAATCTCTTTTATTTTAAACAGTATCTATCTATCATACTCACTCTACTTATTTTTATTATTAATAACAATGTTAAATATCACTAATGAACATTAATGATCTGACATTTGCTAATATATTATCTACAATTGGTAATTTGCAAAAATTTCATAATATTAATGAAAAATGAACATCTAATATATTGTTAAAGTAATTAACAAATGTCTTATTTAAAATTGTTTGCAATTTGAAATAATATCTCATTTTAGAATCTAATTAGCAATGAACAAAACTTCACAGACTAGGCATATATGTTATTTACATAATAAGTGTATCTTGTTCTCTGGTTTTAGTTTTCATTTTTTTGAGGAGCTCAATTTAAAGCAACATTTCCTCATTAATGCAACTATTATTATTGAGGGTAAATCTGTTTGAACTTTTAAGTCCAAACAGATTTGAGGTGCTAGACACTTCATGTTTGGGATTTAGAATGGTAAAATCATTAATTGTTTATTCAAAATATGTTAACGCAATGTTTTTCAGCTTTTTCATTTTTCAGTGGTCTAATTTGAAACTTTTTTTAAGCATAAATAGAAATAAATATATTCATTTCAAAATAACTTTTAAAAGCAAGGATAAATCTAATACTCAAAACACATTAACTTCCAAGGTAAAACAAAATTTCAAGAACAAACAATCCAAAAGTACAAATAAATACTTAAAAAAATGACAGACACAACTTTAATATCTATAAATATTAATGGTTTAAATAATTCTATAAAAAGGTCGAATCTTCTAAGATATTTGAAATTATAAAAAGCACAAATCATATTTATACAAGAATCTCATTTTAAAAGAGATGATAATTTCACATGGAAACCTAGTGAATATCTAATTCTTTCTCATTCCCTTTACAAAAAAAAAAACAAGAGGATTTATAATTTTATGGAAAAAAAGTGTAGTTATTCCTCAGATCATTTACAAACACGAAGATAAAGAAGGGTTAATATCAATTGTAATAATAAAATATCAAAATAGAATTTGGACTTTAATAAATATTTACTGGATTCCTGGAATAGGATTGTCTACGGTTAAAAAACACATAGAATTAATTAACAAAGTAAATAAAGGTATGATAATAATGGGGGGAGATTTCAATTGTATTCTAGATAACTCTGAAACAACTAATAAAAGAAAGTTACGTCTCACACCCGGAAGTAAATATTTCAAGAGATGGTTAGAAAGCTTAAATCTAATAGATACATTTAATTTTAAAGATTCTAACTCATTAAGTTACACACATAGCGATTATCGCTTTAATACTAAAACAAGAATAGATAAAATATTGGTCTCCTCTGATTTAAACAGTAGGATAACAAAATTTTCTATTATTCCATGTCCCCTCTCAGACCATAATGCCTTAATTCTTAAAGTACAAATTGATTTCAAAAGATTAAACACTATAACTAGAATACCAGCTTACATCCTTAAATTAAAAGAGTTTAAACCTTGGCTTGATTCAGAAATCAAATATTCCTTAGAAACAAATCCTATTAACGATACAAATAATATAATAACTTGGGATACACTTAAGGCTTTTTTGTATGGCAAGATTATAGGATGGTTTAAAAATAAAACAAAGGAATGGGAATCTGAATTACACAACATACAAAAATGAATAACAGAAATAAATACAAGTTCTTATGATGTAATAGAGTCTCAGGAAAAAAAAAGAAATGATAGATTTAAATAAAAAATACAATGAATTCCTCACTCATAAAACAAATCTAGCTTTGGAAAAACTAAAATTTGCTTCAATTTCAACTTCTCCAAAACACTTACATAATCTAGCAATGAGAATTAAAAAGCAGAACTTAGAAAATAACATCATAAATATAATACATGAAGGAAAAGGGAAAAAAAAGGTATCTGATGTGAATGATATTCTTGAAGCTTTTAAGTTCTATTATGCTAAGCATTATGGAAATAATGATAATAATATTTCATTTTCAGATCGGAAATTTAATAGTTCCTTAATAAAAAAACTACCTGACCAATTAAAAGTAGAAATGGACAAGCATATCTCCATAAAAGAAATAAAATATATAATTAAAGTAAGTAAAAACAACAAATCACCAGGAATGGATGGAATAATAATGGAATTATATAAAATTCTTCCAAATTCAGCAATTTCTCTACTTCATAACATGCTAAATGATATTCAAACTCAAATGATTACTCCACCATCCTGGAAATATTCACTAGTTACCCCTATAAAAAAAGATAAAAGCGATCCATCCTAATGTAGCTCATATAGACCTATCTTTCTGCTTAATAATGATTATAAAATCTTTATGTCTATCTTAGTAAATAGAATTAAGAAATCCCTGACTAAAGTCATAAATGAAGACCAAACAGGCTTTATATTTGGAAGACACACATATGACAATATTCAGAGAATTTTAACCATTATAGAAGCTTTGACCAGAGACAATTCAGAAGCTCTTATAATCACATTAGATATAGAGAAAGCATTTGATTCGGTAAACTGGAAGTATCTATTTAAAATCTTGGAACTTTTTGAATTCCCATTAAACTTTATAAATTTAATAAAGAATATATATAAAGATAACCTGGCTTATGTAAAATTAGGCCCATTTACCTCGGAAGCTTTCAAAATAACTAAAGGCTCTAAGCAAGGTTGCCCTATGTCTCCCATACTGTTTGCCCTGGCGATAGAATTATTTGCGTCTGCAATACAGTGATCTAAAAATAGAAGGAATTAACTTTTACAATAAATTTAATTCTAAAATCATGTTATTTGCTGACGATGTATTGCTGACTTTAAGACCGAATGAAGAGTCCATGCAAGAATTAGAGAAACAAGTAGAAGATTTTTTTTCCATTTCAGGTCTTTGTTTCAATAAATCCAAATCAAAACATATACTTCTAAATAAAATAGATGACTTGCATCTGAATAAATATCAAATAATTGGAGAAAAGGTTTCTTCACTAGAATATCTAGGAATTCTTATATCTGACAACATAGATACTACCATGACCTTAAATTATAATAAAATCCAAAATTTAATTCAAAAACAAGTTAATAGCTGGAATAAATTAATGTTAAACTTGGAAGATAGGTTACAGTTAATAAAAATTATATTACTACCACAAATAAACTATATAGCATTAGCAATCCCTATTTTACCAGATAAAGTTATAAAGACAATACAGAAACTTTTAATGGATTTTCTTTGGTATCCAAAAAAGAATAGAATTGCTGTCTCACATCATATTAGACCCTAGGACTTGGGAGGAATTAAATTTCCAGACATAGAAACGTATATTAAAGCTTCTATCATTAAATTTATACTAAATTGGGTAAATCCAAATTATTCATCCGCATGGAAAATTTTACATTTAACTTTCTTCTTAAATGAAAACAAAATATTAAAAAATATGGATTTGGAGAATTATAACAACATATTTTGGCATGTACTATGTCATAGCTTACAAAATAAAACAACAAAGCCCACTAATTTATCATATCTGAATAATATTTATAATCTATTTAGAAAATTTATAATTACAAATCCAGACATAAACTTATGGTTCGAACTCTTAATACCACTTAAAACATCAAAGAATTTTAAAGAAAAAATCCAAGAAAAAATACTCATTAATTGGGAATCCAAAAACTTTATTTACTGGTTCCAATGCTTAAATAATCACAGTACTTTAACCACCTAACAAGTAATAAATGAGTTTAGTATATTTGAAATAGACAGAACAGAACTTCAAAAAATACTACAATATGCAAGTGATTTATGTAGAATTATTAATGATTCAAACTTTAATACTATACCTAAGTTCATAAAATATATGCAAGAATTGATTTATGGAAATCATAATAAATAATTTCTATATCTAAATTATACAAAATTTTAATAGTGTATAAAACCAAAATAGGTCAAAATGTGAACATTTTAACAAAGGGCTTGACAATAAATCTATCATCTGAAGGTATGAATGACCTTTTGTTGTCAGTTAAGCTAACATCAAACTTCCAGATATGGAAAATCTTCACATGGAAATTTTTACATAGAGCCTTTTATACACCATATAAAATAGCCAAATTTGACCCTGCCCAAAAGCCCACATGCTGGAGATGTACTGTAAACTGTGAGGCAGATTGGATACATATATTTTATGATTGCATTAAAAAATTCTGGGAAGATATTAATAGATTTCTTCAAGCCATTTATAATGATAAATTTGTTCTAACAAAATCTTTAATTTTTTTGAATGTAGATGACTCAGTAACTTTGAGTAAAAGTGATCAATATCTTTTATGGTCTATTCTGGCTGTAGCCAGAAAATGTATAACAAGAAAATGGAAATCCACTGTCCCTCCAAGTTATGAAGACTTCATATCTCTATTAAAGGAATCTGCACAAAAAGAAATAAAAGTCAAAGAAGAAAGAATTTTTCCCAGACGTTGGGCAGACAATCCTTGGAATAAAATCTTAATACTTATAGACACATTAAAAAAGGATAGAATTTCTTCTACATGAAATTGAAATGTCATAAACTAAGATGGACTTATGTGAATATATGCCAGTAAAGGTTATACTAGTTCTATGAGATTATTCCTCTTTATAACCTTATTGGTTAATCCTTTTCATTGGACCACCTGTAAATATTGTACATATTGTTATAGTTATTAACTATTTTCTTTTATTTTGAATTGTAATTTAAATTTACTGTATCATAATTTGTCTACAAACAAAAAAAATAAAAATTATTTAGCAAAAAAAAAAAAAAAGAATAAATTAAACCAGATACTATTAAAAAAAAAAAAAAACTAAAAAGAGCAAACCACTGTGCCAACTGGAAAAATAATGAAAAACACAGGAGTCAAATTAGCTCTTCCATTCTTTTTACTTCCTTTCTGATGAAGTTCTGGAAGTAAAAGGAAGGTTTGACTTCTACCATTGTACATACTCCATGCAGCACCCTATAATGCATTATTCTCACATGTTTTATTTTATTTTTTTTAAACTTTTTGTTTTTTGCATGATGGCACGTTTGTACGCTGCTGCGTGCCACACAAACGTAATATGGGCATTTAAAAAAATTAATTTATTACATTAGTTTGCATTATTTTTTGGACACACAGGGCATAGTTTTGTGCATATCTGTGCCTACTATGCAATTTCTGACCTTCTAAATGGGCTTTTATAGCCCCTATTCCATTTTTAATGTCTTGTACACAGACATTTTCCATGTACTCTTCGGACACCAACACAGGGTCTGCATGACTGCCTATCTGCTTGCTATCACTCCAGAATCCTCATTTGCACGCAATTCACCTGCTGAAAAGGGGATTTGCATGCTACGGACACTTCTGTGTCTCCACACTCGTGCATGCTCGTCTGCTCTGTTAACTGAATTTCACTGCTGCTTACTTCCATGTAAGCTCCGTGCCACTATGCCTACACGGAAAATCACTCCACGTAGGCTTTATTGAATTCCCCCCAATATCAGTAAACTAACAACTGCCTACCACCCGGCCTTTGGTGGGCTAAATGAAAGCTGAAGCCAGATCCCAAAATGAATACGCAAGCAACAGCATTCCAGGGGAAATGTCTGACTAGTTTTGCATTCCTCAAGGGTAAAAGAAGGTCAGCCCTTTGAACAAAACAGGGATGGAAGATGGACTTTGCCCCACAGCAGTGAACAATCAGGACACTGACACATTAGCAACCCCAAAAGAAAACATCCCCAATGGTCTGAACCAGGTCTGTATTTGAGCCCAGTGCAACTGCATGGATGCTATACTAAGACTTAGTGAATAAAACAGATGAAGAAAGGAAATAAAGAAATTTGCCTTTTGCAGGAGATGATAGTTGTAACACAGGTTACAATGTTACAGAAAAATGAAGATTACCTGCAGTCCTGATTCTTATGGTATCAAAATCATCATTACTGACAAGAGAAAGATTTTAATAAGCAACCACAATTTTTATAAGTTGTACTAAATAAGCCCACATTTACATATATGAGTTTACTCAAGTTAATTATACTGTGAAAGGAGAATGACTATATAATTTTCAAGAACATTGTTTATAGAACAAAGCAGTTAGAGACTTTCAGATATGATGAGTGTAATTATTACATGAGTGCCATGTTCATAAGTTCATAGGTGTGTACTACGCTAATGGCCCTGGGGCCTTTACAAGCCTAGCCATAGGATTACCCTGGCATAGTGCCACCTGACCTTAGCTCCCAGTGCCTCTGTCGAGTAGAGCCACTGGTGTTTATCCCCGGGGTGAATTTTCCATTTCCCATCCACTCATCAAGATTTCTCTTGAAATGGGTCAGCGAGGTGCTCTGCTTGACATGTATGGGAAGTCTGTTCCATAGCATGGGCAGTTATGAACCTGTCCCTCCAGCATGTTCTGTTAATTGTGGTAATAAGGTTGAGGTCTCTGGAGCGTGTGGTGCAAAGGGATTGGGATTTCTTTAGATGTAGCATTTCTAACAGAGCTGGGTCAGACATGGCTTTGTGGTATTTTTTAGTCATTTGTTCTACATGTATGGCTCCAATGAATATTTTAATTATATTACAACTACACTGGTTTATATTACGGGGCACTGGCTATGACGCACTTTGGTAAAATTAAAGAAAGTAATGCTAATGTACATATCAGAATCTATACGGAAAACAAATTACTTCAAACAATGCTTTTTGCAGGCAAACTATGGCAAGCCAAATATACAATAAGTTTTTATTCTCTGCAACAGCCTTTTATACCCTGGGCCCAATGGTGGTGACTATGATACCAACTTAAAAGTATAGTAAACTAAAGTGGCAGCTTACTATTGGATAAAGGGTCTCTGGTTTAAATACGTACATTAGTTTGAGGACTGCCTTAAAAAGAAGATGAAGGTGGGCATTATTACAACAGTTTTCCATAAAAATATAGTAGAAGTTGGTATACAGTTGCACACCTAGACAATTAATATCATATTTGTGCATTTTTAAGTGTGTAGCAGATGTAAGTTGAATGTTATTTAATGTAACATACAATTTTAAATGCTATGACAACAGGTCTTTTTTTTAAAGGGGTAAAGGTTTAAGTTTTTAAAGGAAAACTCAACCTAAAAACTAAAAAGATCTATTTTTCAGTCTTTGTTTTCTGAGTTATTTTAATGAATCAATATCAGCCTGACTGCTCAGTACAGAATTTGAATGTTTTCTGAAAAAAGTGTCTGTCAATGGGGCTTCACTTATCAACATGATCTTATTTTTCTTCAAGCCTTTCTCTTTCCCATAATCCATTTCAAGTCTGCTTTATATGAGTCATGCTAGACATAAGGAAGTAGTGGTGTATTCCCATGCCAATGACATATAATGGGAAGAGCATCTGTCACTGTCATCTTTTATACCTTCTGTAACAGGACTGCTTCTTTTATTTTCTGAATGCCCCTCATTTGTGTGTGTCTCAGGGCTTGTTTTACAGTATGCAAAGGAATTGTACAGCTGCAACCAAAACACAGGGCCTGTGTTAGCATCTTGGGGGCCCCAAGCAGATGTCAAGTTAAGGGGACCTCTGGTTCTTCCACTTTACATATCACCCTGTCACTTCCAGCCTTACTAAGTAACCTTTTAGTTCGTATTGCAAAGTTTTAGGAGTAATACGCACAGACTGATCTGTAGCAACAATACTCTTGCATTACAACAGGCTTGCTTACTGCACTATGTTGGCCCATCTCACAAAGGGACATTTACAATTACTGGCATTTAGTTGCAACAGTGATAAATTGCAGCAACTCTATGTACAGGTCTAGACTTAGGTGAAATGCTGTCTTGGCCTAGTGTTTCAGTCCCCCCAAACACATACACACACATACACACCCTTACCCTTCAGTCTTTCCCTGCCCCCCTAAGGGACCCCATACCATGCACATTACTTCTTTTTCTTCCTTTTCTCACATTTTGCCTTATTATTCAGCTTTTTCAAGAAGCCATAACTTCCTACATGCTCTGAAGTACATTTTAATTTTTTTTTCTTTTTACACAACTTTTTCATCCAGTGATGGCTCGAACATAAATTATGACTGAGGAAAGAAATTGTGCTGCTGTTGAGCTTTAGTTTTCCTTGCATCCTTCAACACACCTTTCCTGACCAAGACAGCACAGTAATAACCATTTAGGAAATAACTCAAATAAGCCAGGGCCCAAGAAGCCATAGGGTCATTGATGTTCTCAGATATATTTTACAGCATTTACCAGCCTTTTAATCCAATGGTGACCTAAACAAACACATGAGTAAGAAAAGAATTTCAGTCATAGGTTCATAGATTAGTACTAAGCTAACTGCCCTTGCGAGCCATTTTAAGCCTAGCCAATTACCCTTGTGAGGCTCAAACCCTGCACCTTGTGTTGTAAGGCAAACACCTTAACCGTTAGGCCACCCTCCCAACCCTTCTTATTTTTTTTCTTTCAAGGAAAACATAACAATGTACCCAAGGCTTAATGTTCAAAGGTGATAAAGTAGTAGATCACAATAAACTAACTAGCCAGTTGTTGTCTAGCTACACAGGCCCTGTCTGGGAACTGCCTGCCTCCCTAACCCCCCAAAAAGACTACCTCTGCATCATTCTGGTGTTAGACTGGGAAGAAAGCAGAGGTTCAAATTGCCACAATCATGTATTTCAAAAGGCAGACACCTGTAAAAGTGCCTGAAGTGTGATTGTGAGGAAAGTGAAAAAATAATGATTATAATACTGTATTCTATCTACTTTGTTGCTCCTTGACAGAACACTGTTCCTACATAAGCTATACTAACCTTCTTTGTACATCTGTGAAGGCTGAGAAAAGTGAAAGAAAACAACAGCCATTCAGTCTTGAACCCAAACACGTGCTATAATGACCTCACGTGCACACCTCTTACGCTTGACTGTGATGAAAATGAAAGTAATAACCACAGAATACACACACACACACACACATATATATATATATATATATATATATATATATATATATATATACTTACAGCAGCTTTCTGTACACACTCATGTCCAGGCAGGGCTAGTTTTAGAATGGGTGCAGGTGAGAGCAGAGGCCATTATCAGCTCTGTCCTAATAAGTTCATATCACAGCCTGTAAACATCGTAATCAAAAAAATTGATTTTTTTCTCCTCATTTTTACCCAAACAGCTTTTGTGAGGCCCCCACAAAGTCAAGGATAATTAAGGGACCCCTCTGTATCCATTTATATAGTCTGCGGAGTGGGGCCACCCAGACTCTTAAAACAGCTACGCATCTGGATGTTCTGTGATATATTTTATGGCTTACATTTGAAATACAATTACTTGTTACCTAGAAGAATAATGTATGGGTCCAGTTACACACACAGACACACACACATAGACACACACCGTAGCAATACTAGTTTTGTATTTATTTAAGCAAATACCAATACACTGTGCAACACTGGTACTACCACATCAGATCAGTGACTATTGTTTAGCAGTCATCAAACAGCAGCAGGGTCACTTTTATTTACCTCATTGAGGAGTGATGCATACATGTCGTGGTCCCTGATTTCACAGACCTTCCCTGATTTTGGTCATAATTTTACTCTGTCCTTCTTAAACTTTTTATTTGCTTGTAAATAATTCAGGATTACAGAAAGTCAATAAACCCAAACATCAGAGCTTTATACTTATTCTCCAAAAAAATGTAGGTTGATTCAAAAGGTGTCATTTTTATTAATGTTTTTATTGAATTAGAATATTTTAATATTTAAAACATGTTCCTGATTTTGAGCCTTTATTCTGCTAGTATTAGTATTGCACTGAGTTCTTCAGCAAAGAAGTTGGGAATTATAGTACCTGGTGTTCTGTCAGTATTTATAAAGCTCCTTGACAGAGAAAACCATCCCTGAAGATCAGCAGCATCAGCTCTTGTTAAAATCCAAGGAATAGACTGAGATCAGTCACTCTGGGCTGCTGATCTCTCTCTCTAGAGCATAACTTGCTTATTTTCACTATCAGCTTTATCCTAACAGGGTCATGTAACAGCGCTGTTCATGGGAAACAGCATAATCAGGAAGTTAATACATTTTTTCCCCAACCAGCAGCAACTTTTGAGGAGTTCCCACACAGTCAAGAATGATTAAGGAGACCCGATTGTAGCCACAGGTATTGTAGGTAACTAAAGCAGGATATCTTGGCAATTTTAGTGGACAGAATGTCCACCAGCAGGGTTTAAGTCAGGGGCGCTAGGTCAGTGGTAAAATATTTAATGGAATTGTGAAAGCTGTTGCTTGATAAAACACTTTTACTATAACCAGAGATTGCTTTGAATTTTAAAGGAGATATAAATAAGAGTTGTTACTCACCTGGTTTATTAAATATACAAGATTGCTGTACTAGCTTTTGTTGGTTTGACAGACATGTTACAACTTGCTGTGGTTGGGGGCCCCCAGCGACCGCAAGGTTCGCTGATGCCTAAAGTCAGCAATGCCAAAACAGTTGCTAAACTGCAGGCCTTTGTTTAAAGTATCTTTTTGTAGTCCAAGATGAGTTGACAACCCCCTACACTTTGGTAAATGTGCAGATAATTTACAAGAAAAATATTTTCTGATTTTTCTCTAATTGTCACAGACATCTTTGATACTACTCATCTTAAAATATACAGTAGTTGTTTGTCTTTTCGGCTTTTCCCGGTTACGGGTCGCCACAGCGGAACTCCGGTCTGCTAATGATTGGCAGTAGATTTTTATGGTGCCGAGTTGCCAGCCTGACGCCCAACCTTCAGCGAAGGCACGCCCATTCACGCATGTCTTTCGGAGGCCACTCAACCGTGGGCAGGACATGCAGACTCCACACAGAAGGCACTCCAGCTGAGAATCGAACAGGAGAACCTCATGCTGCGAGGCAACAACGCTACCGCTGTACCACCGCAGCTTTTAAAAATATATAGTATAAACAAAAAACATTTAAAGTTTAAAGCTTTGCATTTCAATACTGTGATGCTGCTTATATAAATTTGTTAAAAGAGGTAACAACTGCCTTTGAACCACAGACTGATTCACAGCTGTTTCCAAAGTAGCCATGCTTTTCATAGCAAAACAGAGCAATTAGATCAGTCAAAGTTCTCTTCCTCTCTGCAATAAAGGCAATGGAAACAGTTTAATACCTCTCTGTCTTGTTTACAGCAGCCTGAGCTCCTGACTACAAATTTCTCTGTGTCAGTGGTATGTCATGCAAGTGTAGACAAATTCCTCTGCAACTTATGTGAGAAGTTAAACTTAAAAAAGTGGGTGGTCTTTCCCTTCCTTTGAGACCAAAGTGAGGAAATAAAAGTTTTATAAAGTACAAGCAGGTTTCAGACATCTACACAGAACTGGAACCATATTATAGGGAAAAAAGCAACCTAAGAGTGGAGTTAAATTGTAGGAGAAGGTGGAGTTTTCCTTTAAAGAGTGATGGCTATGGTTGATTACTTATAATGTATGACTTATTATTCGGGTCTACATTAGATCAGCGAACGCTGATTGATCGACCTTATGTAAGCGAAAGCTTACAATCTCGAACTGTCAGAGCAGCGATTTTTTCCCTAGGGAAAAAAAAAAAAAATCGCTGATCCAAGTACACTAAACAAACAGAAATCCACACACATACACATACAATCTGACACCTAACCTTACACTTAACTATGCACACGCCACTAACTATCCATTTACCTTAACCCAAACCCTAACCCTAAGGTCCGTCACTATCGCACACTCACCTCAACCACTTCCTAACCCTAACTCACCTAAACCTGCCTTAACCCTCACGTACACACAATCGCACACATACCTAACCCGAGCCCTAACCCTAACTCACCTAACCCACCCTAACACTCACATCCACACAATCACACACTTACCTGAATCCGACCCGTAACTTTCCACCACAGCACTGAAAATACGGAAGCAACAGAAACGGACAACCATTCTTTCCCTAGGAAAAAATTTGAGTTTCTGTTGCTTCAATATTTGTAACATTCGCTAAAATAAGGTTGATCAATCAGCGTTTGTTTAAGCGTTCGCTGATCTAATATAGACCCTTATTATTCTGCATGTATGCACACAGTTTACACACACACACACACACACACACACACACACACACACACACACACACACACACACACTAGAGAGAGACATAACAATGTTGATACACAGATATATAGATTTGAAATGAAGGTTGCACAAAACAGCACTGAAACCAGTATGTTCTCTCTTTCCCCTACTAGTGACCACTGTTTTTTGATCTGACAGCCACTACCACTCTGACCATTTCTGCGGCTTTCTCTGCACCCTCCAGAAATGGAAGTGCAAACAGCCCCAAAAGCCAATGGCCTCAGCAATTCAAAACTTGCAATTACACTATCAGTGCTATGCATGTTATTTTTTCATAATTCTGTATTTAATAGCACCAAACAGGCATTTTTAAAATTCTGAGTCTCATGAGTGTAAAGCTGTCTCAGTGGCTTGCACACAAAACAGGCTCACTGGCAGTGACTTCCTTCTCTGTTCCCAGTACGCTACTACTCTGTACCCAAACTTTTCCATCTTCCCTAACTTGTTAGGCTCACATAACTACATCTATATGCCTTTTACCTACATTTTTTTCCCCTGTATATATGCCCAATAAGAACCACTCTACTCCGTATAAAATCTTCTCTTTTGTTCTCCTACATTAAATCAATTTCTGTTGTTGCCAATAGTTTTCAGTAAATCCCAAGTCCCAGTAGGTACTGCTCTACACCCACTAAATCCATCCCTCTACTTTTCCCTTGCTGTAGAGTCTCGATATTTTTCATTTGCCTAAAAAAACTAATATACTCACTTCCACAACTCTGGAACAGCAGTTACTTGTGGAACAGCAGTTACTTGTGCTGACTGCAGTAACTGGGTTCCAACCCACTCAGTTCAGGTAAACTCCGCGCCCCTACCCTAATCCCATCCCCACCCCCCACTTTCCTTAGGTTTATACTCTCAGAGCCACACCCTTACCTGCTTACGCAACTTCCTCCTTCCTTCTCCCCACCCACTCTTCCATCCCCACACTCCCTAATTTATTTTTCTTTTCCCCACCTCCTTTTCTGCAACTGCATAACTAAGTCCTCATCCCTACCTCATTATTACCTTAGGACTCTAACTACCATCTCCCCAACAATCTTTAGACAACCCCACTCCCCCAATCTTACATCAAACTTGGATCTCCATCTCACACTTCCCTTCATCCTATCATGCCTTCTCTACATAACATTTACTGCTCAGACCTCCAGAAATATGAAATCTATAACCAGTACCCCCCTCAGAAACATGAACTACACACCAGCAATCACTCTATCACTATAGTGACATAACCCCCCAAACCAAACTCTCTCAAACACACACAGCTCTCACACCCTCACCCACTCAACCTCAGATTCCATCTATCTCCAAACTAAAACACCTTCTACTCCACTCCCTTACAAATATAAAATTATAAGCAGACATCCATCCCAACCCAGGCTCAAAATATGCATTACCCACTACTCTACCACACGACCTAAACTCTCCTAACCAAGATCTCTCTAATTCCAGTTTTCAGTCCTCCCTGCCTAAGTTTTCAGGTTCTGACCAAGTAATAACTAACTTTAATCTAAGGAGCATTGTAAACAAAATCACAGAATTTCACGCTATCCTGGCCACCTACTCTCCAGACACAATAGTCATTACTAAAAAACATGGCTAAAATGACACATCAAAGACTCAGAAATTACATAGAACAGTTATAATATAATTAGACAAGACAGACTAATTAAAAGAGGCGGTAGTGTAGCAGCCATGTTTAAAAGGAAATCTAGACTGTAAATCACCAGATATCCTCAATGCAGAAATCCTCATCACCTGCCTGCAAATAAATGTCCATAAATCAAATATTATTGCTGCCTATCTGCCCCTGGAACAATCTCCACAGCATAGAACTTCTCCTCTCCGGGCCTTCCTCCTTTTAAGTCATGAAACTATAATCTTAGCAGACTTTAACCTGGACTGGCTCTCCTGCTCCTCTGACAGTCCTACTAATTTCATCAACCTCTTTAAATTTCTCACAAGTTATAGACTGTCCCACTTGCATGAATAAACACAATAAAAAACAAACAATCACTGCTGGACTGGATATTAACTAATAAACCAAATCTGAGTCACCAATCCGGATGTCTACCTATTAGCCTTAGTGACTATACCCCTACATTTCTACTAAGAAAAAAACTTAAACCCAAGACCCACACTCCATTTAAACACATCTGCAGCAAAACACATTTCTCAACTGTCCAATTTAATCAATTACTGCAAAATTGTGATTGGTCACCTTTAAAATACCTACAACTGGACCTTGCAGTAGAACAACAAATTTCTTAAAATCCTAAATCACCTTACCCCACCAGAAAAATACGCACCAGAGAAAAACAGCTTCCATAGCTGTCTCCTGATACTAAATTACCAATTAAACAAAAAGACAAAGCCAGAGCCCTATACTTATCCTCCAAAGACAAAACCATGCTTTCCACTTACCAGCAACTAAGAAACAAAAAAAAAACATAATAAAAAAATCCTACTTGCAATCCTTCCAACAAAGGCACATTCAAAACCCACAAAAAGTTTGGCAGACAATCAACTACCTCCTCAACCCTGGTAAACCCTCCACCCCTTCTCCTTCTACATCAAATACCTCTGAACCCATAGCCACACAGTTCAACTTATACTTCATTAACCCTGTCTCCACCCTTCTAATAAGCCATCAACACACACCACTCAATACCCTCCCCCATATCTGGCAAAACAGAATCCTTCTTTTTTAAGCCTATTCAAACATCTTATATAAAAAATCTTCTAAGCAAACTAAAACCTGCTGCCTTGCTGCCAACCAACTACAAATGAGTTCCTAAAAAAAAAAAAAAAAAAAAAAAAATTCGCAGCCCCATCCATTGCCTACCCTATCTAAATTCTAATCAAATCACTGCATCTCCGAACAATATGTGCCCCACCTCTGGAAAATAGCTCACATCATTCCCCTCCACAAGGGTGGCCCCTCTAGAGAAATCGCTAACTACCGCCCCATAGCAATCCTCCTTCCCATACCCAAGTTCCTTGACAAATGTAATCAGCAACATATCCTAAACCACCTTACATCAAATAACCTAGCAGACACCCAGCATGGTTTCTGCCCCAAGCATAGTATTAACACTGCCCGAACAGCTTTCGCAAACACTCACCACCCGATGAACAAAGGTCAACTAGTCTTTGCAATTTTCCTGGACATGTCAAAGGCTATTGACACAATCTCCCACCAACTGCTTCTTAACAAACTTGCCATTTACACCCTCAAGTCCATCAACCCTAAAACGGTTTCACAGCTATCTATCAAACTGGCAACAGGCTACTAGATGGGACCACACTCTCTCCCCTCTATTGACTGTTAACACTGGTGTACCCCAAGGGTCCATACTGGGTCCCCTCTCTTTGCAACCCAACTAGCCTCAATTATACAGTATGCTGACGACACAACCCTTATCATATCATCCCCTTCCCCCTATAACTCCAAGACACGATGGAAAAAGCATTTCAGGAAACTGAATCATTCCTTTCCAGTCACAAACGCATTCTTAAGTCTAAAAAGACTAAGTTAATTACATTCACAAACAAATTTAACAAAATCAACTCTACTGCTGTCTATTCTATCCACAAATGGCACTAAAACTGAGCCATCTAACCAGGCCAAACTCCTAGGTATTACTACAGATGACAGGCTAAAATTTGAAATCCATATATCCCAAACAATCAAAAAAAAGTCTATGTTAAACTTGGCGTCTCTATAGGGCTAAACCATATCTAACACCACAAGCCAGCTTATCCACTGCTAGATCTCAGCTTCTATCCACTCTTTTATACTGCTCATAAAATTTCAACAAGTTAGGGAAAGTTTACCTCCAAAACCTTGAGCCTGCTACAACAAAATAGCTAGGTTTGCCACAAATCTCCCACATAAAGCTCATCACTGCACTGTTCTAAAACAACTGAACTGGCTTGAACTCCCAAACCTCTTAACACTAAACCAACTCATCTTCACCCACAAAATTATTCAAAAAGACTGCCCTGCAATTTCAACGCTGGTCCAACTACATGTCAGCAGCAGATCCCTCAAGTCCACCAACAGACCACTGCTCAAAATTACACAGTCTCATAACACCCATGGAGACTCCCTCTATTCAAACAAAATTGCTAAGTACAGGAATTCACTTCCACTACACATACAGTGTACCCCCTCCTATCCTGTGTTTAAACTAAAACTGAAAGAACACCTTAAAAACAACTGGCTATGCCCCTGTTGCTCTTCTGGATAACTTTAATGTTTAGCAACACCTCATCTTTCTTCTATACACAGACCATAGCCATTTCTCTCTTCTTGCATTAATATCTGTCTAGCCTTGTCTAAAGTCCTTTCTTTCTTTCCACTTTTGCATTTCTTTTATCTAACCTCTTCCACTCACTGAAACTCTCTCACAAATGTTATCTAGTTACAAACTATCTACCTTTTCACCTTCTTATTCAATCCCTATTTTTTTTTAAATTTCTTCTGAGTTCCACCTGTAAATTATTAGCTATTTTTACATTAGGTTCACATACACTATTATGCACTCTAATGTCAAATACAACAAATGCTGTGCTGTATCAATGATTCATAGTGTTTTTGGTCTACTGTCTAAATTGTTTTGTATGTTGTGGTGCTTTTCTCCCTGGGTCTGAGCTGAAAACAGGCTACGAGCCCAGTCAGACATTACCCAGTAAACAAATGTAAAAAATAAATAAATAAGCAAACCATTCCTACTGCATATGCAGAAACTTGGGCAGCGAAGGCACAGCAGCTGAGGACACAGAGGTGATGGAGATGGAGGTGCCTGAGATGGGTGATAAGATGCAACCTGTGCGAAAGAATGAAGAAATGACAATATCAGAGCAGAAGTCGAAGTATCTCCGATTACTTAGAATGCCAAAGTGAACAGATTATGGTGGTTCACATGCAGAAGATAAGTTGGTGAAGATGATTTGGGAGAAACAGGAACAAGGCAAGAATAAACAAGAGCATCCAGTAAAGAGACAGATGGACAAGATCTGTGACAGTTATGTATGACTGACAGAGAAGTCAGGACAGTCACTGAACTGAGACAGCGACAGCTGACACAACACCATGACCCCATGACCCCACCTACAGACTCAGAATAAGGGGGTTAATGATAACGATATACAATTATATCATAAAAGTCTGACTGCAAACAGGAGCAACCTTCACATCACTGAAAAAAGCAACTGCACAATACAGTCAACCACAAATAACTGAACCTCAGATCACAGACCCAAACATAACATTACAGTCCTCAACATTACTAAACTGCAGGTGCAGTACACTCTGTTAAATATTCTCTTTGTCAACAGTTTACTGCTATCACAATTCATTAAAAGTGCTCCATCACGTGTACAAGCAATCAGAATTTCTGTGAATGAAGAAACTTTCAAATACATAAAGTCTTGGCATTACAGGTGTGTGTGTGTGTGTGTGTGTGTGTGTGTGTGTGTGTGTGTGTGTGTGTGTGTGTGTGTGTGTGTGTGTATGTGTGTGTGTATGCGTGTATGCTTGCAGGTTAAGGCTAGAAGGGGACATATTTAGTGTACTCTGCTTGTGTGTGAAGTGTCTTGTTTAGTGGCATTAGTAGAGAAAGTATTTTTGGTAAGATATTATACACTGACTTAGGGGCAGTGCTTGTGTTAGTACATAGTTTGGTGGTGTGGAGGACGGGCACCACCTTGATGAAGACTGCACTACACCCATATATAAAGTTACTTTTAACTAAGGACCACCCTGATGAAGACTGCATTATGCCCATATATAAAGTTAGTTAGGACCACCCTGATGAAGACTGCACTACACCCACATATAAAGTTACTTTTAACTAAGGACCACCCTGATGAAGACTGCACTATGTCCATATATAAAGTGACTTTTAACTAAGGGCTACTCTGATGAAGACTGCACTACACCAATATATAAAGTGACTTTTAACTAAGGACCACCCTGATGAAGACTGCACTATGCCCACATATTAAGTTACTTTTAACTAAGGGCCACTCTGATGAAGACTTATAAAATTAGACAAGAAAGTGCTCAGTCATTTATTAAAGGTATTTTTTTTGCTATCCAATTATTTTTTTATCAGTGGTTCATGGTTAACATACACATTTGTTTACAGATGTTTTTTAACCTGAGCATCTACTAAGAACATTTTCACAGGATTAATTTATAAGACTTTGAAGTATATGTACAGCTAGAAAAAATTGCCAAGTGCTACTGAAATTACTAATGAAAGGAAACAGGAAATTGAGCATTAATAAACAAACATAAATCAAGCCTGGGTCACTTGACAGCTCAGCTAGAAACTTGTTCATTGCACCAAAAGGCTGTAGACATCATGGCTTCCCATTAACACTATATACAATTCTGTCATCTTCCATTGAACTATTTCTATCTGATCTCCATCCTATGAATGAAGAGATGGCTGGAATTTCACAGTGAGCTCCAGGCAGGCTCTAGCAAATGTTTACATAAAAGAGGAAATAGCAGATTCCTAGCACTTATAGCCATAGTTATTAGGTGTTATAGTTGATAATAAACTGAAATTCCATATTCATCTATCTCAATCTATCAAAAAATCTTATACGAAACTTGGCTTGCTCTACTGCATCAAATCATTTCTTACAAATCAATGCAGAATAGACATTACTAGGACTCATCTTCTTTCTTCTCTATTCTATTCCTCTCCCATCTTTACTTCACTTAGCAAAACTGAACTTTCCAAACTTAAATGTTGTTATAATAAAATAGCCAAATTCACCACGGACTCTCCTCACAGATCACACAACTGCTCCTCCCTACAACAATTAAACTAATTAGAACTCCACCATTACCTAACTTATACTCAACTTATTTTTGCTCACCATTTAGTAAATCAGCCCGACAAAATCCAAGCATTACAAAACTAACTCAAACCCTATAATAATACTCATCTTCTCCGATCTACACATAAAACTCTCCTGCAAGTTTCTAAAAGTAACAACCGGGCTGGGGATTCCCCTTTTTCCCCACTATATCTCAAAAATTTGGAATTCTATCTCCAACATATATTAAATGTCACTGATACAACTCAATTCAAGAAAAAAACTAAAGGACTACTTACTGGATCTGCTCCTGTATCAGCCCAGGGTAATCTCTTCCCTACATGCCTCATCACTATCCTTACTCCCCTGTTTTTCTTTCTTATCTGATATCTTCCTCTAACCCCCACCTCTTCCCTATCCACTTTAGCTAATCCTGACTGATTTACTTTTTTGTCTCCCTATCTTCCCTCTGTGACTTAACTCTTCCATCCAATCTGTTTAATGTTGTGTTTGTATCAATTTGTATTATTTTTATCTTATGTACATTATTTTTATCCTACATATTCTATGTCACATCTAATGATGTTAATGTATATTTATAACTACTTTAAAATATCACTGTTATTTATTCTTTGATTTTTTGCCTATGTATTTACTGTTTTATGGAGCTTTTCTGCCCAGGCCTCCACTGAAAATGGGTTCACACCCAGACGTACTATCCCGGTTAACAAATGTAAAATAAATAAATAAATTCCTATATATCCATAAATTCCTATATATCCACTGTACCCCTACCTTTCTAGCTGTCCTCACACACATACTGCATGCTTACCTTTTTGTTAATTTTAGATCTAAGCCCCCTCATAACTAGTACAGTACACAAATGTCAGTAACTCTAAGCTCCCTCATAACGAGTACAGTATACAAATGTCAGTAACTCTAAGCCCCCTCATAACTAGTACAGTATACAAGTGTTCAGTAACTCTAAGCCCCCCGCATAACCAGTACAGTACACAAATGCCAGTAACTCTAAGCTCCCTCATAACGAGTACAGTATACAAGTGTTCAGTAACTCTAAGCACTCTCATAACGAGTACAGTATACAAGTAAAATGTATGGTCACTGCAGCACGTCAACAGCACAAACCAGCCAAGGCTTGATAAAAACTATTTATTGAAGCGCTTTTCATTTGCTAGAATAAGCAAACTTCTTCAGAAACCATTTTTAACTTTTAAAAACATATAAATAGTCACAGCTGTTGCTGATGAACCAATCACAGCTCACGCATTACTTAACCACTTTCTTAAAGACAGCTAACCTACATACAATATTACCACTAATAAAATAATGTAATACAATTTAAACAACTGTCAGTAAAGTATGAAATACTAACAAATCATATTTTCAACAAAATAACAATAAAAATAATAAACATAATAATAATCTAATAAGCTTAATATACTCTACACTTATTACTTGCTATTTTTTAAAACATGCTATTTTTTGAACCATGCTGTTTTTTAAAACCAGGCGACTACCTAATGAAAAACACAGCATCGTCGCCTAAGACTCTTTAACTTAAAGGAGTACCGCACCCACAGACTCAAAAAACATGTTTAAAACATCATGGCATGATGTTTCCTATACTTTAACAGCACTCAGGGATTATTTACAGGATTTTAAATATTTTTATATGTAATTCCAGACTCTGACCACCTGGAGGCTGGCATATTGACGTGGTTTGGATAAATCAGGTTGCCATCCAGTATCCCAGAAATCATTGTTTGGCTCAAAAATCTTACATCATGCAGGCCTCCATTTGCCTAAAGTTCCTGTCATTTCATAGATGTTGCATGCGTACAAAGTACTGAGTAAAATAGAACAGTGTAAGTAACATTCCCTGCTGCTGGATGACTACTTAAAACAGAAACAGTGCAAATGCCACAGAACACACTCAAAGTGCTGTTTACTGCTGCCTTTTTTTTCTAATTTAGTTTAAATGGCACTAATTTGTGAGACAATGAATTCCAGTCCATTTACTTCTCCCCTCCCCCATAACACTTAGCTTCCTAGCTGTCAAAGTCCTGAGGGTAATTTGACCTGGTAATTCCATTGATTGGCAGATCTCAGCAGGGTGCTTGACTCATGTAATTTAATCTTTGCTCTAGCATTTCCTTTGTTAGAGGGGACATTTTTTGCTGCACTATAACTATGGCCTTACTTGACTGCAATCACATCCAGTAAGGTCTTGCACCAAGGAGCTAAAGAATAAAACATTTATACTATTAACCAGTTTAGATCTTTATTAATTTAAGTGTTAAGGTATCACTTCATGCTTCCACCTTGTTAAAAATTAAGATTTACATGTGCAAAGTGTGTTGGTATGCAGTGTTTGCCTTCATATGTTTTTACTCCACTGGTTGGTTTGCAAAAAAAAAAAAAAAAAAACATTTGCAGTGTCCCTGGATTTGTATTTGTACATACAAACCGCATTGCTATATTTTCCCCTTCCTTTTTCTTGTGTCCAGAAGTCACTTATAACAAAGTAAATTTTTTATTGTTTTTTTTTTTTTTTTTAATAAAGGACATCAAGGTTAACTTACCTTGAATCAGATAATGGATAACACTGCAAAGAATCACTGTTGAAATATTTGTGCATGGACAAAATCCCTTACTAAATCTATTTGCCAGCCTTCAGTTCAATTGGTGCTATGGCTTTAATATACTGGTGTGTTTGCTCATGCCTTCCAAATATCTCCACCATTACATACCAGTTTTGCAGTGTAGTAACCACCCGACATGCCCATACACCTTTAGCCATCAATATGCAGCTATTCCTGTTCATGTGAGTATGTAAATTCATTTTCAGACTTAAGGTGTGGAAGCTGCACTGAATAATTCTAGGTGCTTGTTCAGGTTTCACATGGTGCTTGCTTAGAGCTACTCTCATGTTAAGCCACTATGAATATGTTGCACTGCCACCTCTGATACCAGGGTAATGTTTTAATCTTTCTATTCCCGCACTGCACACTAGCAGTATCTGGTGCAAATACAACAGAGAAGTATGCAAGCGATACACCACCTAAGCATCATTTGCCGTGCAGAATGTACAAGTATGCATACCAAATTTCTGTGTTTCCAAACATCGGTGTTACTGCACTACTACTGAATAAAATGAACAGCACTCAGGCTGGGGGAAGGACAAGGGAGCCATGACATCACAGAATGGGTGGGTCTTATTATTTTAGTTAGAATCAGATGACGGCTGTGGTGATGTCACTTCGGGGAAGGGAACTGATAAAAAAAAAAAAGTACCTGCACTGCCTGGCCTCGATGATGTCAGTAATTGGGCGACTCCAGCAAGCTTTATTCAAACGTGAGAGAATCATTTTGTAAGTAAAACCATCACAGTATGAGAAGGTAGGCTTCTGTTACAGAAGTAAGGGGAATTATAAAAATTGTAAATGCTTTATTGTTGTTGCTTTACAGAGGACAATGTAAATAGGGAGGAAAAGGGCCGTGAAGTTGAGGAATACATTAGAGAAAGCTGTTGTACTCCTTTAAGGATACTACTTACGGAGCATGTTTCATTCAACCCTGGCTGGTTATAGGCATTTAATTTAATCTGCCATGCCAATTCTAGCTCTTCTAAGCTCAAAAAATAGCATGTTTTAAAAAATAGCAAGTAATAAGTGTAGAGTATATTAAGCTTATTAGATTATGTTTATTATTTTTATTGTTGTTAATTTGTTGAAAATATGATTTGTTAATATTTCATACTTTACTGACAGTTGTTTAAATTGTATTACATTATTTTATTAGTGGTAATATTGTATGTAGGTTAGTTGTCTTTAAGAAAGTGGTTAAGTAATGTGTGAGCTGTGATTGGTTCATCAGTAACAGCTGTGACTATTTATATTTTTTTAAAAGTTAAAAATGGTTTCTGAAGAAGTTTGCTTATTCTAGCAAATGAATAGCGCTTCAATAAATAGTTTTTATCAAGCCTTGGCTGGTTTGTGCTGTTGACGTGCTGCAGTGACCATACATTTTACCTGTTTATCGTTTTCAGCATTTTCAGTTTTTGTTTGTACAGTATACAAGTGTCAGTAACTCTAAGCCCCTCATAACCAGTATAGTACAAAATGTCAGTAGCCCCTCATAACTAGTACAGTATAAAATGTTAGTAACTCTAAGCCCCTCATAACTAGTACAATATAGATTTGTCAGTAACTCTAAGCCCCTCATAACTAGTTACAAATGTTAGTAACTCCACGTTCCCTCATAACTAGTACACAAATGTCAGTAACTGTAAGCCCCTCATAACTAGTACAGTACACACATCAGTAACTCTAAGCCTCCTCATAACTAGTACAGTATACAGATGTCAGTAGCTCAAGGGAATGGATGCTTCTCCGAGGGCTCAGATTTCACAATGTTGTTTCTTTGTGAATATACCTGTTGGGTGCTGTTCTCAGAGGGTCATTAGCAATTACCTGTGTCATACCATTTTAATGTAAATATTTTTGTTCAAAGGATTGCCATACTTATACAATGGGCATGGTCTGCTGGCCCATGTCATCGCTGAAAAGGGTACTCTACCTGCTGGATGAAAAGAGAGACAGAATGGCATCTTGATACAGTAGAGAATCGATTATCTGAAATGTCAATTATCCAAACCAGCCATCCAACGTTTTTGGGAAGGAAAAATCATAAATTTTGAATATGCAAACATTACATGTATTTGCTTGAGTGTCTTTGAGATTGTAGCCAGCCCGCATGTGAAAAGTATTCTTTATTGTCCACTGAAATCAATGAATGTTTGAAAATTGTATTCCTGCATGCAGGAAAAAAAAGATTTTAGAAGTTTTTTATCCGGTTCAGTTATATGTTTAATTATCTGAACAGGTTGATTATCTGAAGTACACTAGGTTGGGTCTATATTAGAACATCAAAGTGTCATAACTTTGAATGTTCTAATATCGACCCCTATTCAGCGAACGCTGAAAATAGTGAAGCTACAGAAAACCAAATTTTTTCCTAGGAATAGAATTTGGTTGGTCGTTTCTGTAAACCGCTATTTTTAGCACTGTGGTGGATAGTTACGGGTCGGGTTCAGGTAAGTGTGCGATTGGGAGTGGGTTAGGTGAGTTAGGGTTAGGGCACGGGTCAGGTAAGTGTGCGATTGTGTGGATGTGAGGGCTAGGGTGGGGTAGGTGAATTAGAGCTAAGGTGCGGGTGAGGTGAGTGTGCGATAGTGCCAGACGTTAGGGTTTGGGTTAAGGTAAGGGGATAGATAGTGGTGTATGTACAGTTTACTGTAGGGTTAGATGTAAGACTTTAGGTGTATGTGTGTGGATTGCTGTTTGTTTGGTGTGCTTGTGTTGTCTGTATGTGTTTCAGAAGAGCAAATTTTTTCCCTAGGAAAAAATTTGCTGCTCTGCATGTTCAATGTTTTCAGGTTCACTGAATAGGGGTTGATATTAGAACATTCAAAGTTGTGAAACTTCGATGTTCTAATATAGACCCCCCCCCTAGGTCCCAGTTAGTTCGGATAATCGACTCTGCTGTATATGATTGCACATGGCTCCATTCTTCCCTTGTTAATGCTTCTACTTTCTATCTGTAATCTGCATTCCCTTTATTTCTTCCCTTAAGCAGTCATTATACTGCATTTTGAACACTGAATTTAAAGTAGATCGGTCATATTTTGAAGCAAAGGCAAGTAATAAACCTTTGGAGCTGGACATAACCTCCTTACCATACCATATAGAATACCAAACTATACAGTTTTTGGTGCAAAATGTGTGTTGTTTTTCAATTTTATTTTGTTGATAAGATGACCTCCTGCATTTTTCTCAGAGCTGAAATTCCCTACCATGACATCATAAAAGACTGTACCCATGGTGCTCCACTACCTAATGGACAGGATACTGTATTTCCATATGTGCATCATTAGGAGTCTCTTACTTCCTACAAAGGCAAGTAGTCAAGCATGTGGGGCACCGTACATTGAAAATTAGCATATGTGATGATTTAGTAGTCAGACAGCAATATAGGTAAGAACTTGCTCTGATGAGTACAACTGGGAGTAAAATGAATTGTAACGAACTGCTGGTTCTCAGGTAGTCCCTATAGACTTAGCAAGAGCAACTCCTCATCCTTTCAAAACCTTAACCTATACGTAAGTTGGAGAGATCAGCATAAAGGTTACCTTTTCCTTCAGTCCTTCTATAACATCCCTTATAAGAACAATAAAGTGGAATGGTCCATGCTCATCCACGTGGTAAACATGTCAACAGACTCCCTTCAGACTGGGATCCCTTTCCAATTACCTTACCGATTTAAAGTGCTATACATGCTATCACCAAGGGACTCAGTCCAAGTAATTCTAACTGATTCACTACTTGTTCTGTACCATGTTACATGCCTTGTTAAAGTCTACTGAAGCCATGTCATATGTCATGTTAAAGTCTAAGGAAGCCAAGTCACATGCCATGTTAAAGTCTAAACAAACCATGGCCAGAGAACTGCATTAGGTTGTGTCAGACATGACCCCCCCCCCCACTTGTATTAGGATATCTGAAACCAGTGAAGACTCTTTTTCTAATATGGCCTCTAATCTTTTCCCACCATATAAGCTACTAACCAGCTAGCATCAGAAGGGTAAAGGCAAACTCCCTTCTCTCTATTTCTGCCTGTGTGTGTATTTATCTATCCAGATTGTGCATTCACATACACAAGGGTGTAACTAGGTATACTCAATGTACTCAAGTGAGTACATTTTACTAAGCAACTCTTGGAAACTTCAGCACTCCAAAAGCACAGAATGTTATGAACTGTGTAAACAAACACTTATTCTATAGAAATATATAAAGAATGCTGGTGTGAAAGGAAATCACCTCCAAAAATAGTTTTATGGGTATAGATGGTAACAGCTGAAAATAAGGTGCCCCCTTCCTTTATGGCTGGGTGTAGCATTTGAGGGTTGAGTACATCTTTAAAATGATAGGTGGATGGTGGGTTCAACAACATTAGGTTAGCGTAGAAAATCTCAACATCTGGCTACACCCCTGTACATGCATGCATGTACACACATATACTTAGGCCAGCTCAGCTTTTATTATATTTGAAAACAGTATGGCAACGTAACTCTCAGTAATAAAGGTTCTCCTTGCTTATACTCCCAGAATATACAAGAAAACTAACAGATTTGGGTACTTACGTATTATCGCAACCAGATTTTCGCGGTTGCGGTAATATGCTTGTTGGCCCAAAAACGGATTGTGGGAGTAAAGGTAAGGTAAGGTTGAATTTGATGTTTTCTATGGATACAACCTATTTTTTTCACAAATTCATAAGCAAAATTAACGTGGAAATGTGAATCCTGTTTGCGTACTTCAAAACTGGTTACACTTCTGTCATTCTGCTGGAAATGAAACGAGAACACCTGGGAAATGTTTGGTTGAACTGCTGCCGTACTGCAAGAAGGATTATTCCAAAGCTGACAATACATTTTTTCAGAGAATAAGATATCAAGAGCAGCAAATTTTGGGGGTAAATCATTGGCTTTGTTTTACAAACATTTGAAAAGAATTTAAGTTAAAGAGAAGAACAAATAGATAAAGTACTTGTACAACAGAAGCTAAACGTAATATTACATGTGCTGTTACGTGTAAGATAAACATGTATGGAGTATCTGACAGTACCGGATGATTTTTTAGTTTTCAGATGGATAGCAGTTACTGTTTGAATGTTTTCAGGATGGTTTGGACAGCATACTTGTGGATGTTTTGAGCAGCATATTTGGGGATGTTTTCTGGATGTTTTGGACAGCATACTTGTGGATGTTTTCTGGATGTTTTAGGGCCGCATACTTGTCGATTGTTCAGTCGCGGGTGTATCATGCGTGACATGATGTCGGGAAACGGCATAACTTCAAACAGTCATTTTTTAAACTGTACACTGTTCTTCCTGCCTAAACAATGTCTTTTCATAAAGTTAAAGGGGCACTGTCTCGTTTCTAAAATGCAGTTCCTTGCCTCGGACCGAATCCTAAACACGTCAATCAACTTTGTTAATAACCTCCCATTTCGTGACATCACACCTGATGGAACTCAAACATCCGACCCACAGCATCATGTTTCTTTAATTCCCTGCTTAATGCCTTGCCCCTGTCCTGTTTTATCTCCCCTTGCGAGTAAAATCTCTGCATTTTGGTTCCTATTCTGGTCACTAGTTAAATAACCTCTGCCGAACCTGTTTTAACTTCACTTGTATGCTTATTCTCCACACAGAAGCAATGGTTAACTATTTTCGTTATTTTTAATTTTATGCAAATTGTATGAAATGTGGCAGTATGTACTTCTTGAAGTGGTGGGTGGAATGCCCACCAGTAGTATGCTATTATTTATGTGCACCGGATTATGCACCACTTTGCAGTTAGTATGTCGGTTAGTGCAGTGTTTTTGGGGCTGAAGTTCTACTTTTCTGGTTATGTTTGCATTCATTTACATGCTGAGTGTAGACGTTATTATTTCGCCCTACAATACCTTTCAGCTGCTGAGATTTTTCAGAAACCCTCGGATTTTGCCTTGTATTGTTGCTTCGTCCGGTAAATGTTTACTTTTCTGGTAAATCGTTGAAGATTAAAGTCAATGATGCCAGACATTAAAATTCAATTGCCTTGAACTTGCTGAAGCAAACTTGGTGTTCTGTTAACTTTTAAAACTTAGGGTAATATCAAAGAATTGTCCAGATTTTGTCCATTTGTACCACTATTCCCAAAATATTTTTTGGCTTTGTCCAGAATTTGTAAACGGTGAGGGATGTCGAGCACCTCTGTATTTATCATGACAGCGTTTGCAGGCTGTGTAGAATATGTAAAGCAAACAGTATAAAGGCTGCCAGGAAAACTGTTGAAGTATAACTGTTTCTAGTTTTATCAGTTACACTTCCTCAGCAGTTTTCCTGCTGTATCTTATATTTTGGTTTAGCATATCGCTCCACGTTTTCTAATGTTATACAATAGTATTTATTTTACTAGTTACCATTACTTCTATTTCTTAAAAAAATGTGTTTCTCTGCAAGTTACGGAGGACTGCAGTCGCTAAGTAGAGACATTTCAGTTTTGTACTCTTCGTTCTCCAAAGGCATGCTATGGCATTTTACCAACTTTGTGCAAGTGCATAAATGGAAGTAAAAGCTTTGAGATCATAGTGGCATCTCTCATCTGCTATACAACAATAGATACACTCCAGTTGCAGTTCTTGCAAAGTATACATATCTTTACCTATGTGAATCCATTTATTTCTAATTTAAATTTATTTTTATCTGCAGCAATGGATATTTCCATGTACACCAAATGAGCTATATACTTTGGTTTGAATATTGATGTAAAACACATTGTTAGCATTTTTAATTGAATTAGTGTTCTATTTAAACACTGTCTCTTCTTTTTTTACTCCCCTCCCCAGTCATTTTAGGATTTGTGTAGAATTCTTGAGTTAACAAGATAAGATGTATGTTACAGAGTACCAACTATTATGCAGTTGCCGCAGCAGAATAAGGCTCTGAAGTGTTAACGATCTGTTTTGGTATTCCATTGTTTGAATCTATCAGCCTCAATTTCCTGGCCTTGATTCTTTGTAAGTCAGTAACAAGTGAGTCAGATAAGGACTATTTTTTATGGATTTAAGATCTACAGAAAAAAAAAAATCCTCAAAATCGGGCATCTGCTTATAATTGTTTTAACATACTTAAATCAAGTGTTAATAAAAGCTATTACTTAGCAACAAAAACTGTAACTGTTTCAGTTAATCAGCTGTTTTTGTGCTCTATTTGTATCTTTTGTTGTAGCATACCCCTCTAATGTCCCTGATATCTCAGGATATAATTTGCATGTTACTGTCTGTACTTTTCAAAATCAGTGTGGTTTTCTGACAAGTTATAAAAAGGATTTCGGTCATTAAATGTAAGACAATTCAGTTTCATACTTCACATAATTCAAAACAAAACGTATGCTACCCCAACTTTTTATTGTTGCTACTTTCCAACAAGAGATGGAGCTTGCATATGCTAGTGATAGCTTTAATTTACTTCAATAAACACTGATTTCCATTTATTCAAGACGCAGTTAATTACTGCTATATTACAAGAGACATATATGTGAACTTTTGAAATGGAAATATTTTTGTGTTTTATACTGAAGTTAGATTTTTTTAGCTAATAAGTACCTTCTGTACATTGGTCACCATCCATCTCTAAGAGCACAGTTCAGGTATACCTGAAGCTGGTCAGCACATTTAGCTACCTGGCTGTCAAGACTTTCAGCTTTTGTGTTTACAGCCCTCCCCATAGTTTATAATGCCAATGGCATGAAGTCAGACTAGTCTGTGTGTTTGTGTGTGTGTGTGTAGGGTGAGTAAATGTGTTTGTGTGTGTGTGTGTGTATGTGTATGTGTATATATATTATACGCACATACACACACACATATATATATATATATATATATATATATAATATGCACACATGCCTCTCTCTCTCTCTCTCTCTATATATATATATATATATATATATATATATATATATATATATTATACGCACACGCACATACACACACACACACACACACACATATATATATATATAATATGCACACATGCCTCTCTTTCTCTCTCTGTCTCTCTCTCTCTCTAGATATATATATATATATATATATATATATATATATATATATATATATATATATATACACACACACACACACACACACACACACACATAGAAGCCGCAGCGCTACAGTGGTAGCGTTGTTGCCTCACAGCAAGAGGTTCTCCTGTTTGATTCTCGGCTGGAGTGCCTTCTGTGTGTAGTCTGCATGTCCTCCGCGCGGTTGAGTGGCCTCCGAAAGACATGCTTGAATGGACGTGCCTTCGCTGAAGGTTGGGCATTGGGCTGGCAACTTGGCACCATAAAAATCGACTGCCAATCATTAGCAGACTGGAGTTCTACTGTGGCGACCCCTAACCAGGAAAAGCAGAAAAGGCAAACAAAATGTATATATATATATATATATATATATATATATATATATATATATATATATATATATATATAATGTGTGTGTGTGTGTGTATATGTACAAACACATATTGTATTTTGCTTAGGGTTCAGTGCCATAAGGTTAGACAGACTTCACAAAAAAGGAGGCAGAGTAGCATTTCAGTTCCCTAATACCTACAATATAGGATCATAGGAAGTTAGTAGGCTATTGGCCTTTATAAGTCTAGCCAAGAATTTAGCCCTTGTTTAGACAAGTCAACACCCAAAGCCCCTATCCAGCAGGGACACAGGTGGAATCCCAGGGATGTATTTGCTGTTTCCCATCCAGCTACCAAGGTCGGGCTTAAAAAGGAATAATGAAGTATTCTGCTTGATGTGGAGAGGGAGTCTATTCCACAGATGAGAGAGTCTCTGGGGGGATAAGCCCTATTGATGCCACAGAGCAGGTTCAGGTCGCACATCTGGGTTACTTGAGTGGAGTTTGACTTGCAGATATGCAGCAGTTCCATCAAGGCAGGGTCTGAGATTGCTTTGTATGCCAGAGAGAGGTCACCTCTGAGGAGTCTGTAAGAAACAGAGTAGAGGAGCAGGGATTTTAGCCTATCTGTGTAGGGTACATGTCTGAGGCCCTGGATTCTCCAGGTTAGGAACCTCTGTGGTCTCTCCAGCTGCTGCATGTGCTTTGCATGGTACATGCCGAAGAGGGTATTGTACTCAATAACTGGCCTTATAAGGGAAGAATACAGGGATATTATGACCTCCTTGTCCCTGGATGTGATACCCTTACTTATGAGGTGGGCCGAGTAGAAAGCTTTTCGTACAATGGAAGCAACATGGTGATCAAATGTCAGGTTGCTATCAACCTGGGTGCCCAAATCTCTCACAGCTGACTGAGTGCTTCGGACGTTGGTATTAATAGGGGATGATGATGTATTTTTTGGCATTCAGCTTGAGGCCATCTTTCTGGCAGCAGTCATTTGTTTGCGTGAGACCCTCTTGGAGGACGTCTACATCACTAGGGGACTTGACCACGCCCAACTCGCAGTCATCTGCAAACTTGGTCAGCCATAGCCTACTGGTTTTGGTCTGCATCACAGAGAAATATATCCCGAATAACAGTGGCCACTTGTTGTGGGTCTACTGCTTGAGGTGGCTTCCTCAATTTTGATTAGGTGGCTTCTATCAGTGAACCAGTTTGCTACCCATCTGGTAACATATGAATTGATGTCTAGTTGAAAGAGTTTATTTGATATGCCCAGGTGGGGAATATTGTTGAAGGCTTTGGCCAGGTCAAGGTAGGTGGTGTGCACTGTCTTCCCCTCATCTGTGGCTTTGGCGACTGTCTCAACGAAGTCGACCAGATTTAACAGACATGACCTCACTTGACAAAGGCAAACTGTGTGGGGTTGAGTATTTGTAAGCTGCCATTGTCCTTGTTAATGAGGTCCATGATAATCCGTTCCATGGCTTTGCAGATCAGGCTAGTTAGGCTGGTGGGTCTATAATTTCCTGGATTGGTGGATGCTCCACCTTTGTGTAAAGGGGTGACAGTGTCTGGCCTCCACTCGGCTGGGACAAAGCTGGTACTCAGGCTTTAGTTGAATAGGGTGCCTAATGGTGCTGTGAGTTCATGCCTGAGTTCATGGTAAGATGCAGCCTGGGATGTTATCAGGTCCCATAGAGGCTGTATTTTTTGCCCTTGGGAGGGTAGTGATGACCCATTCCCTAGAGATAAGGGGAGGGGGACAGGTACTGGGAATGTCCTGATGGGGGGGGGGGGTGAAGTTTTCACTGAATTTGTTAGCCAGTACTTTGGCTATATCTATAGCATTTGTGTATGTGGTGTCCTTCACTACCCGTTCTGAACAGATCTGGGTGCTTCCTTTGAGATTGCAGATATATGTGAAAAAGGCCTTATGATTGTCTCTAGTTGATGTGGCCAATTTGGACTCAAAGTTTGCTTTAGAGGACTTCACTAGTGCTGTTATTTGCTTGTTCAGGCTGAGAGATTGCTTCCAATTGGGCACCTGCTCTGTCTTGGTCCTGGACAGCAATTGTTTCATTTTGTTATATAGTTTATTTATTGCAGATGTCCACCAGACACGTTTACTCTTCCATGCAGAGGATGATTTCGTCCTCTTGGGTATTCCTGATTCCATACATCTATGTAAATGCTTGTATAGTTCTTTGGTGTAGATTTGGATATTGGTGCCAGTTCCTACAGAGGGGGCTGTGAAGCTGTTTATACCACCCCTCAGAAGGTTGCAATCAGCTTCTTGATAAGTTTTTTTGTTTGACCCTAGCTAGAGGGAGGTCAGGGGAAGATGGTGACTTCGAAAGTGACCACTTCATGGTCTGATCTTACCAGCCTCATACACAAATACTATTTCACAGTTCTCCAATGCAGAAATCCTAATTTCTTTTTCAAAACTTAACAACTCCAAAACAATATGTATCATAGTACTGTATATACCCCCAATAATAATGTACCTGTCCTAGAAGAAATCCTTGCTTGTATCTCTAATATAATCAAAAACAAAGCCGTTATTCTGGGAGATGTCAACATTACTTGGCTAAACTTCTGCTCTAATTTCCCTACCTCCAACATCAGTCTATTTAACTTTACTCAGCTCATCACAACTCCTACAAGGTACAGCAAGAGTAACAGTGAAGGCTCCATCCTAAACTGGATATTGGTCACTGACCCAAGTAAGATTTGCACTCCGCAACCATCTTCCTGCCTTTACTTCTAGAACTTTTCCCAGTGCACAAAAGAAGAATCACTACAAACAAATACGGAATCTGGTCAACCTGAAACCAGTCCTTTATCAATATAAATTATATATTTATCAATATATTAAAAAACCTAACCACAGTCATTTATCAATATAAGTTATATATATTTATCAATATATTAAAAAACCTAAACTGGAACATCCTCAAAACTCTACCACTAGATGAGGCATTAAATTATTTTAACATAACATTATTACAGACTCCTAACAGTCCCAAACCTCTTCAGATAAAAAGAATGAAAATCATCCATGCTCCATGGTTTGTTTATTTATGTATTTATTTAATCAAATCAGCTAAGGAACTAAGGCTAGCTCATGGTTTTTGAGGGTGTTATGTGCACTGCATCTGGGAGGTCTTTGGGGTTTAGGTAGGTTACATTTAAGTGCCTCAGCATATGTGGGTCCATGTGTTTGCTTTGAATTGTGTGCGATGGGTGCATCATATGTACTACTGACAACCTTATTGATATTCGGAGTGTTTTTATGTGAAGACTTTGCCTCCTGTGACATTGTGTAAATACTTCTCTCACATACCATGTCAGTTTGAGAATTTACTGGTTGTCGGTAAACATGAGGCAATTTCTGTATTGCTTCAGGATGCCCATATCCATCAAGCTGGTAACAGACGTAGTGGGAAACTTCATATCCATGGCAACAGACCTTTTTTTTTTATTAGACAGTTGGAGACATTTTGTTTGTTTTGTTGAGTGTACTCATTTTTAACTGTAAACAAAAAAAAAAAGTTTTACAAAGGACTGTAATAAACATGATTTTTACTCTGTAACACATTTGTGCCTGATTAACTCTTCATTTTCGAGTCATATGGAATCTGTTTTCTACTTGTACCTTATTGCTCTTGTGTAACACTTTTGAGAAAAGTTACTGTTTGCTACTGTTTTATATTGGAGTTTGGTAACTACTTTAGCCATGGAAATGTTTCTGTCAAGGCTTTTTTCTCTATACTATAAGTTTGAGAGGTGTGCCTTCCATCAGTTATAACATGAAATGTCATGAACTCACAAGAAATTAATGGGTTTTTATTTATTCATTTTACATTTGTTAACCGTGTTAGTCCAGCTGAGCGTTTGGCTCGTTTTCAGTGGAGACCCAAGGAGAAAATCTCTGCAGTGAGTTTTTTTTTTAAATGTATTTACAAACAGTTGACACTACCATTTGGAACAAAACGTATGCTACCCCAACAAGCAAAATTTACAATACATCACACAGAAAACCCTTGGGTATAATGTAATAAAACTTACAGAAAACACTTTGATACAATGTCTTGAAAGGAATAAAGCATTCATGCTTGTTTGGTTATATACATTGTATGTACAAAAGGCATAGCATGCGGATGAAGTGGTTAAACATAGAGATAGAAGGGTAGAAGTTTATTAGAAAGGCAGTGGAAGATGATGAAAAAGAAGGAGAAGAAATAGATGGGAAGAAAAAGGAGGGGGAGATATTAGAAGTTTTACTGCATCTCTCTCTCTCTCTGTGTGTGTGTGTGTGTGTGTGTGTATATATATATATATATATATATATATATATATATATGTGGGTCTACTTCTCTTGTTTAAAATTACACTTCTTCAAACAAGAGAAGATTGAGACCCACTTAAGTGAAAGTGCACTTAACCAAAAGTGCACTTTCGCGAAACTCCCTTTACAGAGCCAGAGTACAGTGGGGATAAAGAAATATTCCTTTTCCCCACTCTAGTAAGATCTCGGAATTAGTATATATAAGTAGCTAGGGTGTGGAGGGTGCAGGGGTGTCGTCCCCCCCTCCCCGCTAAAATGTGTTTTTGTTTACCGGACTGGACCCTTGCTACTTACATATACTAAGTGTGAGATGGCAGCCTGAAATCGGTAAAGTGAGTTTCACGAAAGTCCACTTTCGCTAAAGTGGGTCTCAGTCTTCTCTTGTCTGAAGAAGTGTAATTTTGAACAAGAGAAGTAGACCCACCTCTCCCTCTCTCTTTATATACATATATATATATATATATATATACATATATATATATATATATATATATATATATATATATATATATATATATCCACACACACGTGTGTGTGTCTATCTATATATAGATTGTGTGTCTCCCTATATATAGATGTGTATGGGTGTGCCTCTCTCTCTCTATTTTTATATATATATATATATATATATATATATATATATATATATATATATATATATACATGTGTGTGTGCGTGTGTCTCTCTATATATAGATGTGTCTATATATATATATATATATATATATATATATATATATATATATATATATATATATATATATATATAGATGTGTGTGTCTCTATATATAGATGTGTGTGCGTGAGTGTCTCTCCTCATATAGACACACACATCTATATATATATATATATATATATATATATATATATATGGGTCTACTTCATTTGATCGACAGACCATTTGATCGAAACCCATTTCATCAAAATTTCATTTGATCGAAAACCAATATTCAAGGCAAATAACAGGGATTTCTCCCCCTCCCCAATGTTGTGCGACCCTGGAGTTGGTGTATATAGTTGGGGGGGTGGGGGGCTTTATTTTCATTTAAAATATGTACTTTTTGTTTTATTTTTTTCTTTTAAAGGAAGCTGCACCCCCCACACCCCCCTAACTATATATACCAACTCCAGGGTCGCACGACAATGGGGAGGGGGACAAATCCCAGTTTTATGACTTGAATACTGGTTTTCGATCAAATGAAATTTTAGTCAAATGGGTTTCGATCAAATGGTCTGTCAATCAAATGAAGTAGACCCATATATATATATATATATATATATATATATATATATATATATATATACGTGCATGTGTATCTGTGTTTAAGTTTATTGTATGCATATATATGTGCATGGATGTGTGTATACATGTATGTTGGTGGCTGTGTACATATCTGTGTGTGTGTGTAAATGATGACTGGTCATAGAATTGGATTTTAATGTGGAGAAGCTCAAGTGAATGGTCCTATTTGACAAGTCTTGCGGTATATTTATTTTTGAAGTAAATCAAGACACCTCCACCTTTCATCCCTGTCTCTGTAACCACTCCTTCAATGCTGACAAATATTTCACCCCCTTAGAATAACACCAGAGACTAAGCCAGTTATTAAAATCAGTCATCTCCTGTTCGCACTGTGGCATTTTCCTTGGAGACGGTAAAATGCTGCTCACAGGTAGGTTCATACCAGCCTGGGGCACATATATCAAGAGCTCCACATTGTCTCTTTTCATATAGTATTGGGATGTACATTTCAGCTCCTTTATACCCACATGGACTATGACTGAGTCATGCTAGTACTTGAGGTCCAATGACCTGAGTGCATGCATAACGTGGTGCATCCTAGCCCCTGATAAGCAACAGACCATGACTTTCTCCATACTCCGCCTGGTGAAAGGCATGTCAGTTTGTCTCACAATGGAGTCTCCAATGCAGTGGCCTTAGGTCAGCTGATGCCCTAGGCAAAAGGGCTCCACAATACCCCCCACACCACCCAGGTGCCCCACCATACTGTCTACTTACACCATATAAATACCGGAAAAATAGCCCTGCTACAGCGGCACCCTAGGCGGCCGCCTAGTTGGCCTATGCCTAAGGCCGGCTATGCTCCAATGGCTAGAATGTTGGATTCTGTGGTGGCTTGCCTTATGGGCTTAGAAATCAAGGCTCAATGACATGTGTCTAATATGTGTTGATGCTGGTGTTTTAGAAAAATATGTTTAGGATTGCTGAGGGAGTTTGTTATGTGTTCTTAATCTAGGAGGTTTTTGGTGTTTAGATAAGTTACATTTAAGTGCCTCAGAATATGTGAGTCCATGTTTTTGCTTTGAATTGCATGAGATGGGTACAGCGTGTGTACTAATGATAACTGTACTGACATTAGAAGTGCTTTTATGTGAGGGCTTTGCCTCTAATGGCATTGTGTAAATACATCTTTCATATACTATATCAGTTTGTTTGAGAATTTACTAGTTGTCAGAAAATATGTGACAATTACTACATTGTCTCAGGATTCCCTTATCCACCAAGCTGGTAGTGGAGATATTGGGAAAGGCCATATCCATGGCTACTGACCCTTTTCATAGATTAGACAGTTGCAGACATTTGTTTTGTTCAGTGTGCTCACTTGTAATTGGAAGCATTCTTTTGCAAAAGACTGTAATAAACATTATTTTTTGTTCTGTAAGAAGCTGAAACCTGAAATAGTACTCCACTCCTCTAATGTGGTAAATAGTTGCATATGTGTTAGCTCTGCATGTGTGTGTATGTGGATATATATATATATATATATATATATATATATATATATATATATATATATATATATATATATATATATGTGTGTGTGTGTGTGTGTGTTATGTCTTTCAACTTATACCTTGGAATTATGGACAAAGAAAAAATAATTGGGGAAAAGCTTCCATGTTAGTTACTCATACTGATACTATCAGCTTAAAATAATTTCTAAATTTAGAAGGGATGGAACAAAAGTTTGAGAATTAATTAGATGTGATCCTTCATATTCAGGAGAGCTTAGAGGTGCTTGTGTGCATGTGTGTTAGACCATTATGGCTTATGTCCAAAAACTGATTACGTTTTGGTTTCATTAAATTAAATAAATACATGTACGCTTACATACACACACACATAAATGAAATATTTAGTAGCAAGGCTTCGATAACAAGATGGAGAAGGGTTACAAACTGTATTCAGTACCTTCACAGTAACCCAGCTGTGAATCTCCTTACCCCCAACTGGCTGTGCTTTTTGTGTTGTAACTAGTGGTGATGGTAGATAAAGACTAAAATGATGTTCTAATAGCTTGTGTTTGTGCTGTTCAGGGACCAATTTGCACACATTTAAAGATCATCACTTGTACTGTGGTGGTGGTGCTGCAGTAGCGTTGTCGCCTCACAGTAAGACGTTGTCCTGTTCGATTCACAGCTAAAGCGTCTTCTGTGTGGAGACATGTGTGAATGGGTGTACCTTCGTTGAAGGTTGTACGTCAGGGCTGGCAACTCGGTACGTAAAAATCTGCTGTCAATCATTAGTGGACCGGAGTTCTGCTGTGGCGACCCCTAACCAGGAAAAGCTGAAAGATACAACAACTTGTGATTGCTCTTATCTCACATTTAATGAGATTGCTTGCTAAAGCTCAGGCCTATGCTTAGATAAATTTGGATTTCAATATGTGAGTAAATGATTCATAGGTTCATACTAGGCTATCTGCCCTAGGGCATTTATAAGCCTAGCCAGAATGTGTTTGGCTTTCGCCACCCATTTTAAATTTATTTTGCTATGCCCTTTTTCGAGGTTAGTATACTGTGCCTCTGTCTAACAGTGACACAGAAGTGATGCCCGAGGTAAACCTACGATCTCCCATCCACTCATCAAGATTCCTCTTGAAGAGAGTCAATGAGGGACTCTGCCTAACCTGGACTGAGATTTTATTCCAGAGTGAAGGGAGCCTCTGGGTTATGAATCTGTCCCTCCAGCATGTCCTATTTACTTCAGTGCTGAGGTTCAAGTCTCTCGAGTGCGTAGCTCAATGGAATTTGGATTTTCTGAGATGCAGCATGTCCATTAATTCCGGGTTGGACATGGCTTTATACGTCAGGCACAGATCGCCTCTAACAGGCGGTATGCCACTGAGTAGAGCTGGAGTTTCTTTAACCGGGCAGCATATGGCATCTGTTTGAGCCCTTTGATCCTCTTGGTGAGGTACTTTTGGGGTCTTTCCAGTTGCTGCAGGTGTCTGGTAAGGTACATCCCAAAAGGGGCATTGTACTCAATTATGGGCCTGATGAGGGATGAGTAAAGAGGCACGATTACCTCCCCGGATCTAGATGTGAATCCCTTCATGATTAGGTGGGCTATATAAAATGTTTTTCTAACCACTTTGGCTACGTGGTTGTCAAATGAGAGATTGCTATCAACTTGGGTCCCCAGGTCCCTAATTACTTCTTCTGTACTTAATGGATTACCACCTATGTGGTAATTTGTGGGCACTTTGTTTTTGCCAAAGGGGATGACTATACACTTTTTGGCATTTAGCTTGAGGCCATGGCTCTGGCACCAGTTGTCTGTTTCTATGAGGCCCTTTTGGAGGATGCTTGTGTCGGCTGGAGAGTCGATTATGGCAGTCATCTGCGAACTTGGTCAGCCACAGTCCTTCTGTGTTGGCCTGTACCTCAGAGAAATATATACCGAACAAGAGAGGTCCCAGGACTGAGCCTTGTGGGACACCACTTGTAACTGGTTTGGAGTCTGACATGGCTCCAGCAATTCTAACCATGTGAGTTCTGTCCTTGAGCCAGTTTGCATTCCATTTAGTGACATAGGGGTTTATATTTAAGCTGGTGAGCTTATCTGTAATGCCCGAGTGGGGTATTGTATCGAAGGCTTTTGCGAGGTCCAGGTAGGCTGTGTGGACCACCTTCCCTCGTCAAATGCCTTGGTGACTGTTTCAAAGAAATCAACCAGGTTTAAGAGGGAGGATCTACCCTTAACAAAGCTGAACTGAGTAGGATCCAGTGTCTGTAGGTCCCCAATATATTTATTTATGAGGTCCATGATGATCCTTTCCATAGCTTTGCAGACCAAACTAGTCAGGCTTATGGGACGATAGTTTCCAGGATCCGTTAAGGCACCACCTTTATGGAGAGGGACCACTGTTGCTGTACGCCACTCTTTGGGCACATATCCTGTAGTAAGGCTGAGATTGAACAGTAGTTTTATGTTTGGGTTTAGCTCTTCTTGGAGTTCATGTAGGACGCAGCCCGGGACACCGTCGGGTCCCATTGATGCTGTGTTTTTTGCTTTGGAGAGGGCGGCTCTTACGTGAGCATCTGAGATGTCAGGGGGGCAGCACTCTGCTGGGATAGATACTTGTCCTTTTGGTGGGGATGGGGGAGGGTTTGCGCTGAACCTGTCAGCTAGGATGTTGGCAATGTCTGTGGGTTTGGTGTATTTTTTGTCATTTTGGATTAATTCTGAGCATATCTGGGAATTACCACCCAGGTTCCTAACATAACTAAAGAAAGCCTTGTGATTATCCTTAGTGTCCTGTGCAATTTTTCTCTCGAAGCTGGCCTTAGACAATTTTATGAGTGCCCGTAGTTTTTTGCTAATACTGATCAGAGATGCCTTCCCTTTTTGGGATTTTGCTCTATCATTTAGTAGCTTCCTCCTTCTATTGTATAGTTTGATTATGGCTGGGGTCCACCAGACAGGACGTCTGCCTTTGGAGGACTGGGTCTTGGTTTTATTTGGGATCGCATGATCCATGCATTCCTGAAGGTGTTCATAGAATGCATTTATAAAGGATTCTGCAGTCTGGGCCATATTTTCCACAGGCCCGGGGGCTTTGAAGGATTCCACCTCGGTTTTGAGGAGTGTGAAATTTGCTTTAGAGAAGTTTTTCACTGTGATTTTCTGGGCAGGGGGTGGGGTCGGGATGTGAATATCCAGTGAGATTAGTTTATGGTCTGATCTTACCAGTGAGGGATACACTTCTGGTCTGGAACATAGAGTCCCCATGTTGGTGATGATCAGGTCCAGTGTGTTTTCCCCTCTTGTGGGAGTGGTAACAAGTTGTTCCATAGCATTTGAGTTTATAAATTCTAGGAACCTTTGGGCTAGGGTGTTGGAGCTGGAGTAATGCTCCCAGTCTATGTTTGATAGTTGAAGTCGCCCAATATAATGGTGTTTGGAGAGACCTTCATATTTTCCAGTATTCTCAGGAAGGCTGAGTGGGGTTCCTGGGTTTGGGAGGGTGGTCTGTAGCAGGCTATAAACTGGAAGGCAGTTTTACCCACTGTTAGTTGCACATGGATAGTCTCTGATGCTTCGTGCTTTGCCACCAACCTGGAGGTGTGGGTATCTTTGATGAATATCGATACTCCCCCTCCTTTTGTGGTTCGGTCCAAGTTTTGGCGCCGAAAAGCATGGTATAAGGTATAACCTGGTAGTGCTGGGGTGCTCTCTGGAGCTCTGAACCAGGTTTCTGCTACTGCACAGATATCGATGTTCTCCATGCTAAGGAGAGTTTTGAGTGCATGCATCTTGAGGTTTAGACTTCTGGCGTTGAGTAGCATTACTCTTAGTTTCTTATCCCTTGTGATACCTATGGAGGTGGGTTTGACTTAAATTGGTTGAGAGAATCCATTATGAACTACAGCTGACCTAAGTAATGCATTTTTATTATGTATTTATTTTTTTATGTTAATCAGGCAGTACATAACTCCTATTAGTAGTTTTCCCTGCTGGTAGATATAATAAGGTCTGAAAAATAAAACTTTGATTAAGGTGTATCTTTTCTAAAGAGAAGCTCATTGCTAATCAATTTCAAACCTTTTCCTACATTACACTGTAAGAGATTCAGGTAATTATATGTATTCCTGGATTCCAACATGTTTTTGTTTCACAGTTTTCTGAGGAAAACAATTTCATGCATCTTCAACTCACTGTAGAAAACCCCTGATATGATCATAAGAGCTTACTTAGGTAATGACCAAAGAATGTTTTTAAGCATAGCCATTCATGCCCCAATTTTCATAAATATCATTGCCCTAGGACTAGAATGACTTTGGTATACAGGGTCATCAGAGGTTGCTAGGCTGTCAACCCAAAGGTCATTTCAAGCCTAGGCATTTCATCCCAATGTAGTACCAGAGATACTCTAGCCAATACAACGGACTGTATTTAGTAATGACTGCCCATATCCAGGAGGGTTGTGGCCATTATTCCCGGTAAGAATTTACAGTGCCCCATCCACTCATCCAGGTTCCTTTTGAACAGTGTCATAGAGGTGCTCTGCTTCACATGAATTGGCAGCGTATTCCAAAGACATGGCATTCACTGGGAGATGAATCTGTCCCTCCACCACATCCTATTCATGTCACAGACCATATTTATGTCCCTGGAATAGGTAGCTCTAGTTCTGTTTGATTTACAGATGTGCAGCAAGTTCATTAAGTTTGGTTTGGAGGTCGCTCTGTAAGCCAGGTATAAGTCTCCCCTAAGAAGTCTGTATGATACAGAGTTTAGTGACAGGGACTTTAATCAGTCTGTGTAGGGCAAGTGCTGTAGTCCCTTGATCTTCTTTGTTAGCAACCTCTAACGTCTGTCCAATAGATGGAAGTGGTCTATATTGCACATGCCGAAGGGGGGTTATACTCAATTATGGACCTGAATAGTGACGAGAATGGGGGGGGGGTTATAACCTCCTTTGCTCTAGAAGCAATGCCTTTGCTAATCAAGTGTGCTATGTAAAAACCCTTCCTTACTACAGTAACACATGGTGGTCAAAGTTAAGGTCACAATCTACTTGCGATCCCAGATCCCGTGCCATTTCATGGGTACATAGGGTATTATTGTTAATTTGATAGTGTAAAGTGTGTGTAACATATGCCAGCATAATTAGCTGGAGTTTTGTACATATTTTTATGTCATTTGACCTTTACACCGATCTGTGCAGTAAAGTTGCTTGTGTTAAAAATGCATCGACAGTGGGTCTTGCTGGACAAAGAGGGGATATATATGAATTCCATACAGTGTTCTTTTTAAATAATCTCAGTCCAGCTGATTTTGAAATTGTTTTATAACTTTCAGATGGGGCATCAGATCTTAACAAAGCTTGGGGTGTGTCTTGTACCAGAGTCAGGTGACAAGAGATGATGTAATTGTGTAATGATTTCTCTAGATAGTGGTGAGGGATAGCTTGGAACTCTCACAGCAGCAGTAACAATGGAAATTGAGAGGGAAAGATCTCTCACAGATATCTCACACATTGTCAGAGAGAGAGAGACACTTCATCTTGCCTTTGGAGTAATCAGCTCAGCATTTATCTTCTCGACTTGCCTTAGTGAGTAATCAGGAAACAGCAATTCTTTAGCTTAGTCAGGAAATATAGTGAGATTACTTGAGCATTGCTTTCTGTATGTCTGAGACCTATCCAACTGTGTTATTTTTCTTATCTTTCCTGTGATGGAAACTCTGGTGTCTATTGTAATTAAGTATTATATTTATTATCAAATATTACCCTTCATTGTGGCTGGTGCTTTACAGAATACATTTAACAGCTTGAGAGTGCTTATCCTTATTTTAGTGACACTGTGGCCATGCTTGAAAGCCTTGATGCTTTGGTCACACTCTACTATTGGTATTAACTGTACACAGTATAATTGGGTACCCTTATAGAAGCCTGGCTGGTGGCAGCAGTTACCCTTGAATTTTGGGCAGAATGGGATACAACTGGTAAATTTGTTTCATCCTTTTGCGTGTGTGTGTGTGAAAATAATAAAAGTGTGTGTGTCAGCTATTGGGACCAGAGACACAGTGCTCCAAGGTGTCAGGGTGGAGTTGTTAGGGCTCTGGAGAGAGAAAGTGAGTCAAACCCCAGAGCTGGCGTATGCTCTCTGTGTGCTCTTAATGGAAATTGTGTTTACTGTGGAAACCTGTATTTGGCAATACTGTGTATAACTATTCTTGCTCTTAGTGGCCATTCCTCACCAGTGCTAGTGGTGGGGATTGAGTCTCCTTGATCACTGGCCTGAAGGGAGGATGCCGTCACAGTGTGAAGGGACATTGCTTTTACCAAAGAGAATGATGATGCATTTCTTTGCATTAAGTTTGAGACAGTGACTAAGACAACTGTCCTTGATCTGTGTAAGACCCTGCTAAAGTACACTGACATAATTTGGGGATTCAGTAATTGCACCCAGTTCGCAGTCGGCCATAAACCTGGTCAGCCACAACCCCTTAGTTTTGGCCCGAACTTCTGAGAAGTATATACCAAACAGTAGGGGGAACAGCACTGACCCTTGTGGCAACCCGCTGGTGACACAGAGTACACATTTTGATTCTGATTTCAGGGCAATTAGCCTACTATTCTCTCATGAGCCTAAGATCACTGTAGGTCTAAGGTTTAGTGATGTCTGTTGAATTTCCTACTTTGTGTACTTAAATAATATGTGATTGTTTCCTAAAAAGGGAACATGGGGTTCCTAGATTGACCTATTTATAAGAATTGAGACAAGAAGGACAATGCTATTGGCTTCAGCTTTAAGATACTCACTTGAAAGGTCATCAGTTGAAGTTGAGCATGGTTTGAGTTTGAATTATTTTATGTAGATTGAGGGTAGTACTTTGCATGTGAAAGTGTGAAAGTAGACATAGTGATATATGGCTATTGGGCAGGGTTGGGACTAGATAAGCAGTATACTATCTATGAAGTAAGAGATGAATTCCATTACAGGTTTGAGTGATGAGTTTTTGGGAGAGGGATTAGAGTCGAACTTTTGTCCATGATGCAAGACTTCTTTAATAGATGACTGGAATCTTTTTAGGGTTGTGTTACCTATTGTTCAGAATGTTCTTCTAGTATAGTTTTTTGCCTTCATTTATTTGATTTTATTATAGGTGTGGAGCATTCTGAAGTTTGAGATATTGTGATGTTTTATATTTCTACCATTCTTTCCACAGTTTTTCTTTATCCTGCATTAACATTCTACTCTTTTTGGATATGCAAATTGCATTATTTGTTTTTACTCTCTTCCTTCTACGAGTTGTAATTCTAGTTAGAAAAGATGCATTGAATTCACTTAAAGCATTATGAAGGGTAGGATTTTTTGGATATTCCAGTTAAAAGATAAGAGGGTAGTAATGAATATGTCTGGGTTAAACTTGGAAGGCTGTATATTGTTTTATAAACATGTCTTTTACTTGGATGTGTCAGATGTATGGTTTAATTTCTCCAAATCTTTTAGGTTTCTAATACCAATATGGGAATGGACCCAATTCCTAAGTCAGGGCATGGTTAGAGTTCATGAAATTAGTGTTGCTTCAATTTTTGTTATCCAAAAGTGCTCTTCATAGCACCCACAATGGGCCCATAAATGACTCCTACAATTCATATGGAGTTACATTTACGGGTAACATATCTAAAAATGACTGTAGTTTTTTTTTTTTTTCAACCCATTGCTCCTACTGCTACTATTATTGGAACCATGTGGGCATTTTTCCACCACATTGCTCTCATTTCTTCCTACAAATCTTGATATTTTATGAGTTTGAGTCTTGCTGTATGTACGACACTGTAATGGCAATGTGTAGCAATTTCAATGATCAATGCCACTTTTGTGTTTTTTTCCATGATCTACTTATATCTGGTGCTCTTGCATCTACTTTTTTGGACTTTTGATAATGGCTGATCCAAATCTGATGCACACTTCATCATTCTCTCTAATAATTTGCGGCTCATGTTCCCAATACGTCTCAGCTACTTCTGTATTGTGTTGTTTGCACAATCCTTAATGGAGCAATGTTGCCAAACTATTGTGTCTTTCAGTGTATAGGCCCTCTGCCATAGGTTTACCACACCCAGCAACAAGGCATGCGACTCTTTCTAATTCTTTTTTCAGAGCCTACATTTTTCTGTACCTCCGACATGTTCAATGGACTTTGTAAACTAATGTGTCCACTATCTTGGGTTGCTATTATTAACCTTTCATAGGTTCATAGGTAGGTACTAGGCTATTGGCCCTAGGGCCTATACAAGCCTAGCCAAAAATGTACCCTGGCTTTCGCCACCCAAGAAAATTATTTTCCTGTGCCCTTGTCAAGCAGAACCACAGAAGTGATCCCTGGGGTGAATTTTCCTATTACCCATCCAATCATCAAGATTTTTCTTGAAGAGTGCTAATGAGGAGCTCTGTTTGACATAGATAGGTAGTCTGTTCCAGAGTATGGGAAGTCTCTGGGACAGGAATCTATCCCTCCAGCAAGTTCTGTTTATTGTGGTGACAAGGTTTAGGTCCCTAGAGCGTGTACCTCTGAGGGATTGGGATTTCTTTAAGTGGAGCATGTCCAACAGCTCTGGTTTGACATAGCTTTGTATGTTAGGCAAAGATCACCTCTGAGTAGGCGATATGCGACGGAGTAAAGCTGGAGTTTATTGAGAAAGTCTGCGTAAGGTATCTGTTTGAGGCCAGTAATCCTCTTTGTGAGGTATTTTTGCAGCCTTTCCAGTTGTTGTAGATGTCTTGGGAGGTACATACCAAAAGGGGCGTTGTACTCTATAATGGGTCTAATGAGTGATGAGTAGAGGGGAACAATGACCTCTTTTTTTCTGGATGAGAAACCTTTTGTGATGAGGTGTGCCACTTAGAAGGATTTCCTGACCACTTTGGCGATGTGATTATCAAAGGAGAGACTACTGTCCACCTGTGTCCCAAGGTCTCTTATCACACTTTCGGTGTTAAGTAGACTACCGCCTATGTGGTAGTTCATGGGTACAGAATTTTTACCAAAGGGGATGACAATGCAGTTTTTGGCATTGAGCTTGAGACTATGTCTTTGACACCAGGCATCTGTCTCGGTGAGGCCCTTTTGTAGGATGTCCACATCGTTAGGAGTTTCAATTATGGCTCCTAGTTTGCAGTCATCTGTGAATTTAGTTAGCCAAAGACCTTCTGTGTTAGCCTGTACTTCAGAGAAGTAGATACCAAACAGGAGAGGACCCAAGACCGAACCCTGTGGTTCTCCACTTGTCACTGGTCTGAAGTCTGATTTGGAGTTTGCTACTTTCACAGTGTGGGTTCTTTCAGTAAGCCAGTTGGTAACCCATCTTGTGACATAGGGATTTATACCTAGTTTAGTGAGTTTATCTATAATTCCAGAGTGGGGGATGGTGTCGAACACCTTGACGAGAACTAGATAGGCTGTGTGAACCACCTTACCCTCATCCATGGCCTTGGTGACTACTTCAAAGAAGTCTATCAGGTTTAGGAGACATGACCTGCCTTTTACAAACCCAAACTGTGTGGGGTCCAGGGTTTGGAGATCTCCAATGTCTTTGTTTATGAGTTCGATGATGATACGTTTCATGGCCTTGTAGACGAGGCTCGTCAGGCTAATGGGGCGGTAGTTCCCGGGGTCTGTTGTGGCCCCCCCCCCCTTTGTGGAGTGGGATAACTGTCACAGTGCGCCAATCAATGGGCACAAAGCCTGAGGTGAGGCTATGATTGAACATGGTACTTACGTGGGGTGCCAGTTCATTCTGTAGTTCATGTAGAAGGCAGCCTGGGATGTTGTCAGGTCCCATGGATGCTGTGTTCTTGGATTTGGAGAGTAAAGTTTTTACCTGTGCAGCCATGATTACAGGAACTTTGCGTTCTTCCGGTATAAAGATGGGCCCTTTAGGGGGTGAGAGGGGGGTAAAGTTAGCACTGAACCTATCTGCCAGGATGTTGGCAATATCAGTTGGTTCTGTATATTTAGTGTCATTGTGCTGTAACTCAGAGCAGATCTGAGTGTTGCCATTGAAATTTTTAACATAGCTATAGAATGCTTTGTGATTGTCTTTAGAATCAGTGGCAATTTTGTTTTCATAACTAGCTTTGGAGGATTTTATGAGGGATCTCAGCTTCTCACTGAGGCTGACCAGGGAGTTCCTCCAATTGTGGGATTTTACTCTTTTTTGCAACAGTTTCTTTCTTCTGTTGTATAATTTGTTTATGGCAGGAGACCACCAGATTGGCTTCCTTTTTTTGGAGGATAGCATCTTGGTTCTGTTAGAGATAGCACGATCCATGCACTCATGTAAGTGCTTATAAAGTGCATTTGTGTAGGATTCAGCAGTCGTACCTCTATTGTCCATCTGCATGGGTGTAATGAAGTTTGCCACTTCTGTCAAAAGAAGCGTGAAGTTGGCTTTGGAGAAATTTTTTATGGTTGTTTTCCTAATGGGGGGTGGGAGCGGGATGTGGATGTCTGGGGTGATTAGCTTGTGGTCGCATTTGACCAACGAGGAGCTGACCTCTGGTGTGGAACACCGGTCCCCCATGTTGGTGATGACCAGGTCTAGGAAATTGCTGCCTCTGGTGGGGGTGTGGATAAGTTGATCCAAAGCGTTGGAATTGATGATTTCCAGAAAACGTTGAGCAAAAGAGTTGGTACATGAGTAGTTTTCCCAGTTAATGGTAGGGTAGTTGAAATCACCCATTATTAGAGTGTTGGGTTGTACCTTAATATTTTCCAGCGTATCAAGAAAAGAGTAGTGGGAATCCTGGGGCATGGTGGGGGGTCTGTAGCAAGCTACAATCTGGATTGCGGTTTTGCCCAGAGTTAGTTGAACTTGGATAATCTCGGATGCATTATGCTGAGCAACTAGCTTGGAGGTGTGGATATCCTTAATGAATATGGACACACCTCCACCTTTAGTGTTTCGGTCCGGGTTTGGTGGCCGAAAGGTGTGGTATGAATTATAGCCTGGTAATGCAGGGGTGCTCTCTGGAGCTTTGAACCAGGTCTCTGTCACTGCACAGATGTCAATTTTCTCCGTTTTAAGGAGTGCCTCGAGTGAGTGCATTTTGAGGTTTAGACTTCTAGCATTGAGTAGCATTACCCTCAGATTTTGCTTGCTTGTAACTGTTATGGTCGTGAATTTTTCATTTGAACCTTGCCTAAAAAAGGCACTACAGGGGTGGCAAGAGCCTTTGCCAGTATCAAGAATCCCAAGGGTAACAGGTGCAGGCCATCTCTGGCAAAGCAGCGTGATCTGTCGATCATGTCATCCCAGGCAGACAGATACTGGATTCCCTTAGAATGACACCAGAAGCTTAGCCAATTGTTAAAGTCAATCATTTTGTCCTTGTACTGTGGTGTCATTCTGGGTGATGGCAGGATGCTACTCAGGGCTAGGGTCATACCGGCCTGGGCTACAAGATCAGAGAGCTCCTCCATGTCTCTTTTCATGTAGTCCAGGGAGGTACATCTCAGGTCATTCATACCAACATGGACAATGACAGAGTCATATTTGTACTTGTTGTGGAGTGACCTCAATGCGTGCATTATGTGGCGGATCCTGGCACCTGACAGTAACTTTTTCCTTGTTTAGCCTGGTGAGTGGAACATCACTGTGCCTGACTATAGAGTCACCTATGACTAGAGTGTTGAGTACGTTATGCCTTATGGGCTGTAGTTGAGTGGCATACTGAGTATGTGGACACCCTCTGGTTTCATAGGTTCATAGATTCATAGGTTCATAGATTAGTACTAAGCTAACTGCCCTTGCGAGCCATTTTAAGCCTAGCCAATTATCCCTTGTGAGACTCAAACCCTGCACCTTGTGTTTGTAAGGCAAACACCTTAACCATTAGGCCACCCTCCCTCCAACTCGCGTACCCTTATCCATTCCTGTGTCAAATTCTTATCAACATGAGGGTGCTCAAGGAAATCTCTCTTATAATATTTATGGCTTTCCCACATTTTGTTTATTCTCATCTGATCCTTCTTACATTCTTTCTTTTGCTTTTTCGCACATTCATTTGCTGTATGATTTTTATTGACTTCTGGTTTGATTTCCATTCCTGCCTGCCAATTGAATGACTCTCCTACGCTAAACAGAGTGGTCATCTTAGACTTTGTCAATCATTAGCAGGGTCCAGATATGTTGTATGTATTGCATAACCACTATCCAATGCTTTGGTGACTTTTTCAAAGAAAATAATAGTTTACAGGGTTTTGGGCATAGATCAAGAAGGCATTGTGATTGTCAAAGAAAAGGGCATTCCATATTGCTCATCTCATAAGCAAGGGCATTTCTTTCAGAAAAAAAAGAAGTTATAACTTCCCGGTACTCTTCCATCATCAGGCCAATTATTGAGTACCACACCACTTTTGGTATGTACCTTTCCAAGCACCTGCAGCAAACTGTAGAGACCACAATGTCTCTCTAATTGCTGGAAAGGAAAATTCAAGGTCTTCGGCATCTGTCCTCCTTGGATCAGCTGAAATCACTGTCACTTTTTTTCATAAAGACTACTCAGAGGTGATCTCTGCCTTGCATAAGACAATCTCTGACCCTGATTTATTGGAAATCTGTAAGTCAAATGGTACACGGGTTACTCGCTCAAAAGACCTTAATCTGGTATGTGACATTAACAGAACCTGCTGGAAAGACAGATTTGTCTCCCAGAGGTTACCACACCTTTGCAACAAAACTCACACTTCAAGTCAAACAGAGAACTTCATTGGCCCTCTCCAAATGCAATCTCAACAATTGGATGGATAACCATAAATTTTTCCCAGGGGTTTCATGTGTGTCCCTCTTGGACAAAGGCAATAGGTGCTGGTCATGGAAATAAGGGTAGAACTTCGCTAGGCTTGTAAGGGCCCTAGGGTCATTAGCCTAGTAAAATCCTATGATCCTACAATACACTCACATGTGTTTTTTATATATATATATATATATATATATATATATATATATATATATATATATATTTGTTTACCAGGAAAGTCTGACTAGGGCAGAGCCTATTTTCAATGCAGGCCTGGGGAAAAACACTCCAGATGCATGTCTTTGTAACGTGGGAGGAAACCAGAATGCCCAGATGAAACACACAAAGATGCAGGGAGGACATGCAGACTCCACACAGAAGACACCCCAGTCAAGAATCGAACCAGAGAACCTCTTGCTGTGAGGTGACAGCACTAACAGCTATACCGCTATGCTGTACATATACATATGTTATATCTATATATCTATATCTGTATATATCTATATATGTTTATATATATATATATATATATATATATATATATATATATATATATATATATATATGTAACTAGGCTTCAAAGAACTACAGTATATAATCTTTTTTAGGAGGGTCAACTTGATTGTTTATTTTCAATTTTTTACTAGTCGTTACTAGTTTTTATCCTGTCTGTATTTTAAGTTATAATGTTTAGTGTCTTATGATATATGTTTGCTAGGTCTGTGTGATTGTACCTTTATGACTTCTAACTGGAAAGAAACTTATCTGAAGAATGCAGCATATATTTAGTAGTAGGCTTCATGATTTTGAAAGTCTGGTGGTATTCAATACCTTCAAAGAGCCCCAGCTGTGAATGTTCTCCCCTTCGAGGAACGATGTATCTATGATGTAAATAGGAATGCTGCGATTGAAGGCTGTAATGATGTGCTAATGGGTTGGACTTGTATTGTACAGAAACCCATTCACACATATTCAAAGATCAGCACTTAGGATTGCTCTTTACCATTTAATGGGATTGTTTTGGCATACCAGTGGCCCCCTGATGAGACCACTTTGGATATGAAGATAATTTGTGCTTAATATTTAAATTTCTGCTGGCTTGTTTTCATTTCATGTAATTAGAACCTTGCATGTTGGGATTTTTAAAATGTCTTTATTGATTCAATGCATTTATTTATATATTTGACTTTATTTACATGGTAATACATTTATCACAAACTACTAATGTTAGGTATTGGCTGGGAACATCCTGTGGAGAATAATGGTTAATTTTCTTCTGAGGGTGGGATGTAGTGTTCTTTTTTTTAGGAAATAATGATTTTTGGTTTCAACTGAAATCGGCTCAGTTGAGAACTCACAGTCACAACAAAACATTAAAAGAGATGCTAGTACATTTATTATTATTATGAATAAGTAGTAGGCTTATGAATAATAGTCAATAGGCTTTATAGAAGGTGGGCATAAGAGCACTGGTTCTACTGTGCCAAGTGTAAGAGATGATGGCTGTGGATGGTCATGTTGTATGTAGACTTTGTGAAGGTCATCTGCAGATGAATCAAGAGTAGAGAGTGGATTTCACATAACCTGATTATACCACACAACGAACCTACAGGTAAGTGTACATCTTATATATGGGAGTAATTTAAACTTTTGTTACAGTGTTTTATGCTTTAAGTAGTGTTTGTTTTATTTATTACAGGTTACCAGTTTTACTACACTTTCATGTGAGCATTTATTTCAGTGTATACTTGCTAGTTTCTCACATTGTGTCCTATTTTCTTTAGTTCTGTTTGTTGGCTATCTTATGGTTGGTTATTTCAGTATGCATGTGTGTGTGTGTGTGTGTGTGTGTGTGTGTGTGTGTGTGTGTGTCTGTATATTACATGTAAAACAGACACACATTTATATATACATTTGCAAATACACATACACACATGCATGTAGGTGTTTAAAAACAGTCTTCTTGTCAGCCAGCTGGGTATCCACCAGATAACCTAAAGGTACCTTTACACCTAACCTCTTGAGTTTGTCAACCAATGCTTGAGTGAGGTATTGTGTCAAATGCCTTGGCCAGGTCAAGGTAGGCAGTGTGAAACATTTTGCCCTCAACCATTGTTTTGGTGACCTTCTCAAAGAAGTCCACCAGGGCGAGTAAGCGAGAGCTACACTTGACAAAACCCATCTGGGTTAGGTCTAGTGTCTGGAGGTTTCCTATGTTATTATTGATCATTTCCATGATAATTCTTTCCATGGATTTGCATATGAGACTAGTGAGGTTATGGGGCTATAGTTTCCAGGGTCTGTAGATGGCCCACCTTTGGACAGAGGGATGACAGTTGCTGTTCCCCATTCATTAGGCATGAAGCCTGTTTGGTGGCTGTAGTTTAAATAGTAATCTGGAGGGCCTGATAGATCCAGTTTCATGCCTGGGCCCATCAATGGAGTGTTCTTGGCCTTAGAGCGAACATTAAAGACCTGTTCCTAGTGATAGCAGAGCGGTTATATTTGATGATGTTTTTCAGAAGGAGATTGAGAAGGAGAGAGGCCAAATTTAGACCTGAATTTGTCTGCCAATAGTTTTTTATATCTTCTGGCTCAGTATATGTGGCTGCATTAACAATGAGCTCTGCACACAATTGTGTATTGTCTTTCAGGTTACAGATATACCTACAGTATGTCTTGTGGTTGTCTTTGGTCTGGGAGGCCAAATTTGTCTCAGATTTGGCTTTGATAGACATCATTTTTACACTGAGTAGTTTGTTTAATTTGAGAGTGCTTTTATCCTGCTGGGTGGTATACCTCTTAAACTTTGTCATGATTTTCTTCCTTCTGTTATAGAGCATTCCAATGCTGTGATTCCACCACAGTGGCTTTTTTTTTTAGTTACTTCTGTACTTATTCCTGGTGGGTACAGCTTCCTCTGTGCAGCGATTAGCATGCTTGTATAAAGTTTCTGTTTACAGTTTTGCAGAGGCAGCAGAGTTTTCAGGGTTTGTGGGGTCTTGAAATGTTGTCACATTATCAGGTAATAGCATGTATGGGCCTGTGAGCCTTAGAGTAGTGCTTGAACATTCTAGGATTAGCCGAGGTTCTAGGTTTTATTGGCGATAGTGTAGTGTACTGGCTCACCTTCAGTTCTACGCAGTAGTGGGCATGTATCCGGTGATTAACGTGAAAAGTTGCATATGAAATAAGGCAGGATTGACATGCCATTCATATTAGGCAGTGACATCATGCATACAACTAATGTGGCCGAATGTAGATATTTTTACAGTACAATTGTACACTGATTTACTTAGTGCAATGTCTCTGGTACCTGATTTTCAAAGCCGTGGTGGTACAGTGGTAGCGTTGATGCCTCACAGCAAGAGGTTCACATGTTCGATTCTCATCTGGAGTGCCTTCTGTGTGGAGTCTGCATGTCCTCCCCGCGGTCAAGTGGCGTTCGAAAGACATGCGTGAATGGGTGTGCCTTTGCTGAAGGTTGGGCATCGGGCTGGCAATTTGGCACCATAAAAATCTACTGCCAATCATTAGCAGACCGGAGTTCCACTGTGGTGAGCCCTAACTGGGAAAAGCTGAAAAGACAAACAACATAAATAAAAAAAAAATACAAAATGGAACTTTAATAAGAACAGTAGCCACAGCACACCTACTACTCATGGTGTAGTAATTAAGAAGCTTATGGATGCAAGTTTACCAAGGTAGCAGAACTACACAACGCAGTGAAGGAACTCAGAACCAGTTTGGGCTAGTAACTAATCAAATGTACTTCACTGTAGGGTATAAGGATTTAGTCATGACTGCTATTGATTTAGGTGCTTTATGAACAAGCAGACCCAGCGATGTTTTGCAGTTTGAAGCTTTCCATATCCTGATGATCTTTAGACTAGATTAAAATTTTACTTGAATGTATGGTTATAGCACCAGAATTTATAGGGTGCTTGAAGTATACTTACAAAAAATGTGATGTATGTTAACTAAACCCATCTTTCCCTTTTGGCTTAGAACAAATAACACGTACTGGTTATTGTGTGAACATGCAATAAATTATGCAAACAGCAAAATCCAGTAAACAATATATGGGGTAAGAGAACTGAGTGTTCCTGAGATTTTGGCATTTTGTTCTTAGACCTTGCACCTAAAAAAAATGCCTGAACTACAAGATCAGACCCTGAGAGTTCTAAGTTATGCCTCTGACAAACATCTGACGGCGATAGTGTAGTGTACTGGCTCACCTTCAGTTCTGCGCAGGAGTGGGCGTGGCTCCAGTGATTGGCATGAAAAGTTGCATATGAAATGAGGCATGATTGACATGGCATTCATATTAGGCAGTGACATCATGCATACAATTAATGTGGCCGAATGTAACAATTGTACTGTACAAATATCACATGCAGAAATAATGGTGGGAACAAGCCATCAAACTAGGCACAAGTTTTAAATTATTGCTCTTGTCATCTTAGAAAGTTGATATACTAAAAGGTTTTGCATTAGCATGCATGTCTTGAAGGATACAAAGTCTGAAACTCAAATGTCTAGCTAGGCGTATTCTTCGTACTCTACTGAGTACGGTTTCAAGACATAACTGAGAGAAACCATGGCTTTATGATACCAGCTTTACGATAACTTCACACAAGTACAAAATTAAATTCTCTGGCTACAACCCTGAAATTTAATAATATTAATCACTGATGATTTGCCAGAAAATCCCACATTTTATGATTAACAGACCAAAAGTAAGAGGCAAAAAACCTGGGCAGTCTGCAAAAATCTGGACAGTTGAGAAGTTGGGTACTAAAGATGGAAAGTTTACAGAACTTTCCTTTAAAGTTTCAAATATAGTTATTACAGTTAAAAAGCACATCATCATAAAATGTGTGATTTTGAGAGAAAACAAGTGGGAGTATAGTTACCAAAAATGTCATACTCTATAGAGTTGTATATATTGCTCTGCTGAAAACACACGTTGCTGCAAATCCTCAATTTATAAACTGCCTTAGTGGACAACGGCTCTGTATCAAGAAAGGAGTCCCAGGGCTGGTATGTATACTTAATTTTGTCCAAGAATAGTGGCTGAAGAGATGAAGCACTCTGCAGAAAACATTAAACGTAAAAAGTCAATGCAGTTTCATCATACAGTTCGGAAACAGAATAAATATTCATTCACACCGGATGAATACTGAATACTTCCAACTGACGTACAACAACGGGGGAGGGTTTTGGGCAGTGCTTGCTACTGCGCATCTGGTGAGCCAGTACACTACACTATCACCCATCTGACTGTATATACTGAAGACATTTTCCATCCTTTTTATATTTTGGGAAGACATGCATTTGTACAGTGTAACATTAAACTGCTAAAAAGATCACTACATGTAGAAACAAGAACAAAAATCTTTTTCTGAGCCCCCACACAGTACAAAGCTGTTTAATTTTTATTTTTTTTTGCAAAGACTGAATGTTATATTTAAACAAGTTGCATTATGATCTGGTAAGAGACAAGGGATTGTATTAATATCATCAGTTTTATTCAATAGGTCTAAGGACACAGATTCTATCTATGCGAGACTATGTATCAAGAAAGGAATAGTGTGTAAAGTAAATGAGTTATTACCCAAAATTTCACTCCGAACCAGAATCAACATTCTTTACAATTACAGGCATACTTCTAATATCTGCTTTCAAAACCTGCTGTCATTTCATGTTTAGCATATAAAAAAAATTGTGGCATTGTACAGTTCGGAAACAGAATAAATATTCATTCACCGGATGAATATTGAATAATTCCAACTGACGTACAACAACGGGGGAGGGTTTTGGGCGGTGCTTGCTACTGCACATCTGGTGAGCCAGTACACTACACTATCGCTGTTTTATTTTTACTTCAAAGAAGAACATTTTGTGGTCTGACATTTCCACAGAGGACATTACACTAAGTGATTTGCAGCAGTCTCCCATATTAGTGAGGACAAGATCTGGTGTGTTTGTGCCCCTGGTCGGCGTAATCATAGGATCATAGGAGATCATAAGAGATTACTAGGCTATTGACTTAGAGGCCATTTTTAACCTAGCTGTTTCAACTCAATGTAATACAGTAGAGGTACTAGTCAATACCCAAGATTGCATTTAGTAATGACTGCCCATGTCCAGGAGGGTTGTGGGTACTATCCCTGCTAAGAAGTTATGTTGCCCCATCTACTCATCCAGGTTCCTCTTGAACAGTCATAGAGGTGCTCTGTTTCACATGAATTGGTAGCCTGTTCCAAAGATGTGGCAGTCACTGGGAGATAAATCTGACCCTCCAGAATGTCCTATTTAAGTTGCAGGCCATATTTAAGTCCCTGGAACAGGTAGCCCTAGACCCATTTGATTTATGGATATGCAGTAAGTTCATTAGGTTTGGGTCCTGTGTTGCTCTATAGGCTAGGCATAAGTCTCCCCTAAGAAGTCTATATGATATGGAGTATAATGACAGGGATTTTAGTTGGTCCTTGTAAGGCACATGCTGGAGGCCCTTGATCTTCTTTTTTCAGAAACCTCTGAGGTCTCTGAAATTGTTGTAGATGCTTAGTAAGGTACTAAGTATAATGGGGCATTATACTCAATTATGGGCTGGATAAGTGCTGAGTAGAGGGGGATTATAACTTCTTTTGCTCTTGGGGCAATGCCTTTACTAATCAAGTGAGCTATGTGGAAAGTTTTCCTTACAATGGTAGCCACATGGTGGTTGAAGTTAAGGTCGCAGTCAACTTGTAATCCCAGGTCCCCTACCACTTTATGACTACTCAGGGTATTGTTATTGATTTGATAGTGTGAAGGGACATTGTTTGTGCCGAAGGGAATGATGATGCATTTCTTTGCATTCAGTTTGAGACAGTGACAAATACACCAGTTGTTGGTCTGTGCGAAACCATCCTGGAGTTTACTGACATCATTTGGGGATTCTGTGATTACACCTAGTTTGCAGTCATCTGCAAACTTGGTCAGCCACAACCCCTTTGTTTTGACCTGAACATCTGAGAAGTATATCCCAAACAGTAGGGGTCCCAGCACTGATGACTGTGGCACCCTACTGGTAGCAGAGGTCTGCTGGAGTCACACACTTTGATAGTGTGTCTTTTTTGTGAGCCAGTTGGCAAACCATCTTACAATGAAGGGGTTTACATTCAGTTTGCTAAATTTATCTGTAATGCCTGAATGTGTGATTGTGTTGAAAGCCTTTGCCAAATTGAGGTATGCTGTGTGCACAGATTTGCCCTCATCAATGGCCTTGGTCACACTTTCAAAGAAATCCACCAGATTTAATTGGCAGGATCTGTCCTTCATGAAGCCGAATTGGGTAGGGTCCAGGGTTTGGAGGCCACCTATGTCTGTATTTATGAGGTCCATAATGATGCATTCCATGGCCTTACAGATGAGGCTGGTCAGGCTTATGGATCTGTAATTCCCCAGTCCTGTTAGGCCACTTTTGTGGAGAGGAATAACTGTAGCTCTTCTCCATTCCATAGGAATAAATCCTGTGGTTAGGCTATGATTGAAAAGAGTAGTTAGTGGTGATGCTAGTTCATGTTTTAGCCTGTTTAGAAGTTAGCCTGAAATGTCATATGGTGCCATTGAGCCCATGTTCTTTGCCTTGGACAGGGCTTTGAGGACCTGCTCTTCAGATATGTAAGGTGGGGGGGGGGCTGTTGTAAGTTAGGAGGGGATAAGGGAGTGAAATTTTCACAAAACCTATCCACTAGCAGGTTCGCTATCTCTGTGGTGTCAGTGGTGTGATACCATTGACCACCAGTTCTGCAGATGCTTGGGCCTTACTCTTTAGCTTACGTACATAGCTGTAAAAGGCCTTATGGCTATCCTTGGCAGTACTTGCTAGGTTTTTCTCAAAGGAGCTCTTGGACAATTTGACAAGTTGTGTTATTTGCCTATTAAGGCTGCAGAGGGTGCTTTTACATTGTTGGGTCTTTGTTTTCTTGGACATCAACATTTTGAGATTATTGTAGAGTTTGTTGATGCTGGAAGTCTACCATGGCAGTTGGATTTTACTTGGGGCTCTGGCTTTGATTCTATCTGGTACAGCCGAGTATATTCACTTATTCAAGTGATTGTACAGGACTTAAGTGTAAGCTTTGGTGCATTTACCACTTTCAGCTTGGAGTGGGGCTTGGAATGCATTTATACCTTCACCTAGGAGGGTATAGTTTGACTTGGTGACATTTTTTAGTCTGATTTCACCCTTTGTGAGTTCTGGTGTTAGTGCCAGTTCAAAGGTGACCGATTTGTGGTCGGTTTTGACTAATGAGGGTCCAACGGTTGCAGAAGTGCACCTGTTTCATTTGTTGGTAGTGCACAGATCTAGGATGTTTGTTCCTCTTGTCAGGGAATGGACAGTTTGCTCCAGGACATTTGAATTCACAAAGTCAAGGTAGTTTTGTTCTAGTGAGTTTGGGTAGAGTAGGTTCCTGGTTGATGGTGGGATAATTGAAATCCCCCATAACCAGTGTGTTTGGTAAAACTGTGGTTGTCTTCAGTTTGGTTAAGTAGGTTTCATGGTTGTTGTGACCCATGGAGGGGTAGTCTGGTCCAGGGAGTTTGTGTTTACAAAATCTAAGAGTTTATGTGCCTGTACGTTTGGTGTCATATACGATTCTCAGTTAATACTGGGGTAATTAAAGTCACCCATGAATATTACATTGGATTGGATGGTGAGTATTTTCAGTAAGCTTAAATGCATGTTATGGGTTTCCTGGGTCATAGAGGGGGCCTACAGCTTAGAGGGAAATGGTATGGGGTTTTACCTATGGTGATTTGAATGTGGAGAGGCTCAAGTGCATCATCCTGTTTGATCAGCCTTGAGGTATATTTATTATGTAAATCGAGACCCCTCCATCTTTAGTCCCTGTCTGTGTAGTAACTGGTCTGTACCAGTGGCTTTAAACCATATCTCAGTGACCACACAGACATCAGCATTCTTTAGGGTAAAGAGAGCTTCTGAGCAGTGAGGTTTTTGTTTAGACTCATAGCATTGAGCTGTAAGACCTTTAGATTTTCTTGGTTTTGATTTGCTTTTTCAGAAGTACTTTTAGTTTTGCATTGCCTAAAAACGGCACTATGGGGGAAGACAATATTTTAGCTAATATTCAAAAGCTTGACCATCCCTGGCAAAGCAGTGTGGTCTGTTGACCATCTCCTTCCATGCTGACAAATCTTGCACCCCCTTAGAATGACACCAGAAACTAATCCAATTGTTACAGTTAGTCATCTTTTTTTTCATATTGCAACATTATCCTTGGAGAAGGTAAAATGCTACTCAGTGCTAGTCACTTACCAGCCAGGGACACGTATTCCAAGAGCTCCATGATGTCTGCTTTCATATAGTCTAGTGAGATATGTCTCAAGTCATTTACACCCATGTATCATGGACTACAACTGAGTCATACTGGTACTTGTGGTTCAGTGACCTGAGTGCATGCGTAATGGGACAGATCCTGGCCCCTGATAAGCAACTGAATGTGACTTTCTCCTTTCTCAGCCTGATGAGAGGGACATCAGTGTGTCTCACAATGGAGTCTTCAATGACTAGAATGTTGGATTATGTGGTGGCTTGCCTTATGGGCTTAGAAGTAGAGGCTCCATGAGATGTG
>NC_056732.1:677817855-677826527 GCF_019279795.1 Protopterus annectens
AAAATAAGTGTGGAATTTAACCAACCTTGGGATATAGGTTTGGGGTCGAAGCTTCATCACTCCACTGTTTTCTTCACTACAGTCAGCACCTGAAGCTGGATAAGCAGGGTACCCTTCTCATGACAGAAAACTGGTCCTTCTTAAGTACGAGTCTATGATGAAATTGTGTGAGATGGCTTCCTGTTGTAGACACAGTGTTTGGTGATGTAGTAGGCACTGTACTATATACCATTCTGTGGCCCCTGAAGTTGGAACCAGCCAACCTGAATTATACATATGTTGTCCGATTTTGAGATGGGAGTACCTGGTTTGTCTTTTGTTGGTATATCCAGGAAGAACTCGAACTATGTAAGGGCAAATTGATGTCTACATGTAATTAGTCTTGCCAACCTGCTGCTGTGCTTGCCTCCTCTGATGTACCTCTGCCCACCAAATTGTTAGGGATATGGCAACAGTTACCCTGGAAAACATGCAGTGCAGTCTGAGATTGTGCCAACACACAAGTAAGATTATCATCGCTAAACATTTTGATGACTCAAGGCAAGAATACTCTTGTTACTTGATAGGTTCATAGGTGGTTACTAGGCTGCTGACCCAAAGATCTTTTTAAGCCTAGACGTGTACCCAGTGTAATACTAGACAAACACAATGTAAAGGATATAGCACTCAAGTTCTTAGTTAGCATTGACTGCCCATGTCTCGGAGGGTCAGAGGTGAAATCCCTGTCAAGTCATTTAAGTTTTCCCATTCATTCATCCTGCCTACACATAAATATTGTGAGAGAGGTGAACTTTATGATATGATTAAATAGCCTATTCTAGAGGAGTGGCAACCTCTAAAAGACATATCTGTCTCCACAGCAGGTCATATTGGTGTCGCAGGCCAGGTTAAGGTGCTGGGAGCAAGTGAGCCTTATTCCATTTGAGTTGTGGATGTGCAGCATTTCCATTAGGTTTGTATCTGAGATTGCTCTGTAGGCCATGCACAAGTCTCCTCTAAGTAGTGTGTATGCTAATGAGTACAGTGATAGTAACCTCAGTCTGTCAATGTATGACCTGTGCTGGAGACCCTGTAATTTTCTTGGTTAGAAATCTCTGAGGTCTCTCTAGTCGCTACAAGTGCCTGGCAAGGTACATAGAAGAGGGAGCATTGTACTTGGCTATTGGCCTGGTGAGGGTTGAGGACAAGGGAGGTATGACATCTTTCACTCTTGACGCAATGCCTTTGCTAATGAGGTGTGAGACACAGAGTGACTTCCTTTACACAGTAGATACCGTGCATAGTGGTCAAAGTTTAGCCTACTGTCAAGTTGTGTTCCCAAGTCTGTCACTACTGAGTTGTTACTTATGGTATTATGTATATGATAGTCTGCATGGATATCAGTTTTACCAAAGGGGTGATAATGCATTTTTTAACACTGAGTTTGATTATTGACTTTGGCATCAATCACTGGTTTGTGTAAGTCTCTCGTGAAGTATACTGACATTGTTTGTGGATTCAATGATTGTAGCTAATTTTCAGGCATCAACAAACTTAGTCAGCCACATCCTGTTTGGGTCTGACTTTGAGAGTATTCAAAACAATAGGGGGGCCAGCACTGAACCCTGTATAACCACCATAATATTGACAGGCCTGGTGGTTGAGGTAAATTACCCAACTTTGACTGAGTGTGATCTGTTGATCAGCCAGTTAGCAACCTACCTGACAACATCAGGGTTGATATTCAACTGGGAGAGTTTATCATTGCTGCCCAAATGTGGGACTTTGCTAAGTGAAGGTTGGTTGTATGCACAGGTTTGCCTTCTGTTATGGATCTGGTGATGTTTTTCAAGAGTCTACCAGGTTTAATATCGATGACCTGTCTTTGACAAAACCAAACTGTGTTGGATCAATAGTTTTGAGATCACCTATGTCCTTATTTGGTTCCACTTCATAATCTAGAAATGCTGAAATATCGAAACTCAGCAATTCGCAATTATAAAGCCAGACCATCACAATCACGAAACACATAACCCCGAAACACACAGTCACAAACATACATACACCATACATCACAAAAACACATACCATTCTATCCACACTACACAAACCACACAACCCTACAGTACATGTAAGCAGGGGTGCAAGCCCACCTACACCACCCATGTGGGGAGCTGCAGCCCCAACACCCCTACTTATATATACTAACTCCAAGATCGTACATTAAAATGAAAAAAGGAAGTACACTCACACCCAGACATCCGACACTGCCTTACACACACACACACACACACACACACACACACACACACACACACACACACACACACGTACAAACACCAACACATCCAACAATTACACAGTCATACTTTCACGCGCCCACCCTAACCCATACATACAACTCACAAACAAACTCACATACACTCATACTCTCACCCAAAACCCTTACAAAACATCCATGTACATGCAATTCTGCGTACATCCACACATGACAAACAAACCCATACAGAAAACACACTGCACGTAAACTAGCGTAAACACATAACCGGGAATTTGAGATATTAGAATTCACAATTATGCACTTTAGCTGTATAAAAAATTAGACTTTATGGTTTGGAAATGCTGAATTTCGCAACTTCAGCATTTCAAGATTGTAAAGTGAAACCCCTTATTTACAGGGTCCAGGATTATTTGTTCCACGGCCTTACAGAGAAGAATGGTTAAGCTTATGGATCATATGCTCATAGCAGGTAACTAGTCTATAGGCCCTGATACAGACTCTAGATCTCAGAGTAATCAAGATGATGTTCCTGTTGAAGGACATGTCTCAGTACCAATTCCCACTCATAGGATCATAAGAAGTTAACAGGCTGTTGGTACTGAGGCCCTTATAAACCTAGCCAATAGTTTAGCAAATGTTTAGACAAGTCAGGACCCAAAGCCCCTGTCCAGCAGGGACTCAGGTAGATTCCAAGGGGTTTATTTTCTGGTTCCCATACAGTTATCAAGGTTGCGCTTAAAAAGGGATAATGAGGTAGTCTGTTTGATGTGGAGAGGGAGTCTATTCAACAGATGGGGGAGTGTGTGGGACACAAATATGTCATGCCAACAAGTCCTACTGACATCACAGACCAGGATTAGGTCACACATATGGGTTGCTGTAGTGGAGCTTGACCTTCAGATATGCAGCAGTACCATAAAGGCGGGGTGTAAGATTGCTTTGTATGCCAGTCACAGGCCACCTCTGAGGAGTCCGTATGAAACTGAGTAGAGAGAAATGGCTTTTAGCCTGTCTCTGTAGGGTAAATGTTTGCAGCCCTGGATTCTCTTGATGAGGAACTTCTGTGGTGTCTCCAGCTGCTGCATGTGCTATGCGTGGTACATGCTGAACTTGGCCATGTACTGAATAATTGCCCTTATACGTGAAGAATACAGGGATGTTATGAACTCTTTGTCCTCAGGGCGTTTGTGTTCTGGCATGAGTAGTTTTTCCAATATATGTTTGGTTAAATAATGTCACCCAGGATCTGCGTAAAGGGTTGAATCTTGATAGATTGGAAGAGGTCCAGATAAGTGGAGAGGGCATCTTGAGTCAAATTTGTGGGTCTGTAGCTAGCAATACTTTGAATAGGGGTATTGTCAATGGTTAACTGCACTTGGAGTGTCTCCTCTGCATCACCAGCCTGGAGGTGTGTGTGTCTTTCATATACATTGAAACTCCACACTGTTTGAGTTTGCTGCCCAGAGATGGGGGTCTGAATGTATGATAGCATGAGTAACCAGGTAAGGCTGGGGGGCTATATGCAACTTTGAACCAGGTTTCTGTGACTGCACATATGTTAACACCTTCCAGGGTTAAGAATGCTTGCAATGAGTTCAGTTTCATGTTTTGATTCCTAGCATTTAGCAGCATGACCTTTAATGTGGGTTTTGTTGAAATGTTTGTGTTGGTAGTATGGACCTCATGACTTTTCCAAAAAAGGCAGTATGGGGGAGGCAAGGGCCTTGGGCAGAGGCATGAAGCCTAAGCCAGACAGATGCAGGCCTAGTCTAGCAAAGCATCGTGGTCTGTCCATCATATATTCCCAGGCTGTCGGATGCTGGATCACCCTGGAATGACACCAGAAACTAAGCCAGTTGGTAAAGTCAATCATTTTCTGTTTGTATTGAGGCATCATGATGGGTGACAGTCGAATGCTGCTTAAGTCTGCAGACATACTTGCCTGGGACCCATATTCTATAAGCTGAATCATTTCTCTCTTCATATAGTCCAGGGAGGTACGTCTCAAGTTGTTCACGCCAACATGGACTATGACAGAGTCAGAACAGTAGCTATTGTTCAGAGAGTTGTGTGTGTGAGTGATATGGCGCATTCTGTCACCTGACAAACAATTAACTGTGACTTTATCCTTATGCAGCCTGGTTAGAGGCACATCTGTGTGTCACAGAATGGAGTATCCTATAACTGATATGTTGGGTTTATGGTTAGGCCTTAGTGGTTGTGAAAGACTGGTGTGTGTAGTTCGCATGGTATGTGGTGTGGAGGGTTGTGGAGTTCTCTGGTGTTTTTGCCTCTGAGGTCTCCTTTGTTTGGGTTTGTTTTTGTTGAGAACCTCAGCATATGTGGGTCTGTGTAATGCAGTTCTGGGTGGTGTTTGAGGTGTAGTGATTGTTAACCTTCTCAGTGCCCAGATATACTGGCTTGTGGGGGAAGCATAGACTCTAGCTTCTTTATGTATGGGTGTGTATTTACTGTAGTTGGAGTCACCCTTTTGATACTCTTTTTTCAAGTGGCATATGACAAATGTAAAAAAACTGTTATTTGAAAAATTAGCGATAAAATGACAGTGACACAAATGCTGTTAGAAACAGCTATACTGTCACATTACTGAAAATACCTCCTGCATGCTGGTGCATGACTGTATGCATGTATATGTGTATATATCCACCAACATACCCCACAGATAGGCATGTGTTTGTCTGTGTACATAAACAGAGATGTACAAAATCAGAGACAGATGTGTGTGTGTGTGTGTGTATGACTCCACACACACACACATATATATATCTGTGTGTGTCTGTATAGACATACAAATATATGTGGATCTATAAAAACATAAATATATACAGCAAATACATATATACAGCAAATACATTGTAAACAACATAAGCAATCAATATGATAAACAGATAATGACACATTTATTTATTAAAATTAATATCTATTTCCATCTTGATCTTCTTCTTCGTCTTCTCAGTGGATCATTGGTTTCCATTTCTTACAGTCCACTGCATCTTGCTCTGTCACACCAACCACCTGCATGTCCTCTCTCACCACATCCATATATCTTAAGTTAGGCCTTCCTTTTTTGATCTTACCTGGCAGCTCCATCCTTAGCATACTTTTCCCAATATACTGAACATCCTTCCTCAGCACATGTCCAAAGCAATGCAATCTCAATTCTACGACTTTGTCTCCAAACCGTGCAACCTGACCTAACCCTCTAATATACTGAATCCTAATCCGGTCCATCCTTGTCACACCCATTGCAAATCTTAGCATCTTTAACTGCCACTTCTAGCTCAGACTCCTGCCTTTTGTTCCATGCCACCGTCTCCAACCCAAACAACATAGCTGGTCTCACTACTGTCTTGTAGACCTTCCCTTTCACTCTTACTGGTACCTGTCTGTCACAAATCACTCCTGACACTCTTATCCACCCATTCCACCCTGCCTGTACTCTCTTCTTCACCGGTCTTCCACACTCACCATTACTCTGAACTGTTGATCCCAAGTACTTAAACTCATCTACCTTGACCAACTCTACTCTCTGCATCCTCACCATTCCTATATCCTCCCTCTCATTCACACACATATATTCTGTCTTAGTCCTGCATGCTATTCATTCCTTTCCTCTATAGAGCATATCTCCACCTTTCCAGGATCTCCTCAATCCGGTCCCTACTCTCACTACAGATCACAATGTCATTTGCAAACATCATAGTCCATGGGGCCTCCTGTATGATTTTGTCTGTCAACCTGTCCATCACCATTGCAAATAAGAAAGGGCTCAGAGCTGATCCTTGATGTAATCCCACCTCCACCTTACACTTATCTGTAACTCCCACTGCAGACCTCACCACTGTCACATTACCCTCATACATATCCTGTACCACTCTTACATACATTATCTGCCACTCCCGACTTCCTCAGAATACCACAACTCCTCTCTAGGCACCCTATCATATGCTTTCTCCAAGTCCACAAAGACAAAATGCAACTCCTTCTGACCTTCTCTGTACTTCTCCATCAACACTCTCAGAGCAAACATTGCATCTGTAGTGAAATTTTCTGGCCTGAAAACCATACTGCTGATCACTAATCATCACCTCCCTTCTTAACCTTGCTAACACTACTCTTTCCCATAACTTCAAGCTGTGACTGATCAGTTTTTATCACCCTGGGAGTTACTACAGCTCTGCACATCACCCTTATTCTTAAAACTACTTCCATCTTCATATGGGGGTGAAATGGTGTCATCAACACAGCCACCTGAGTCACAAAAGAGGAAAGTTTGAGAAAAGTTATGAGAATTACAATAACAACACTGAAGTATACTGCTAAAACAATTATGCCCACTCCATACTGAATTTTAATAAAATAGATACATTATCACATATCTAGCTTTAACAAATTTGACAGACATTCAGTAATGCCTTGAATTGGAAGCTGGTCAGTAAGACATAACAAGGATGTGGTTTTACAACTACATCAATAAAAACTTAGATTACAAATTGCATACATACATACTTATCCACACAGATATGAAAATATACGGAAATAGAGACTACATTTACCCCAACTTTAAAATGGTAACCAGTGTAACTCTACTGCAGTCAAATGTTCAGGAAAGGAGTGGAAGATCTAAACATTTTACCACAATGCAGGGAGGAAAAAGAAAAATTAATTTGGGTGGAATCAGTATTATACAAACAGTTACTGTGTGATTCCTGAAGGGCTTCAGCTATTGAGAAATACTTTTAGTGCAATAACAGGATTTAATTTCAAAGTTGTCTCACATGTTTTTTTATTGAAATGGTCTAAGATTTTCTGGTTTTAGAATCTTAGGACATTTGCAACTCAGTGGGTTTGTTTCCAGGTTGTAACTGTCCAAAGCAGTGCTGTTGTGCATTTGCAACTCAGTGGGTTTGTTTCCAGGTTGTAACTGTCCAAAGCAGTGCTGTTGTGCGAAATGAGAGAAACTGTCTTTATAAATGTTATGTCTGCATGAGTACATGCATAAATAAGCCACACTATTTATTTATTTATTTTTCGTTAACCAGGAAGGTCCTACTGGATGATGTCTGTTTTCAGCAGAGGCCCAGGGAGAAAAGCTCCATTACATAACAAAAAAAAAGGACATTGTAACATCATTTGTATGCAAAAAGGAGTACATCACAGCAGTACAAATTTAAAATATTATACAAAGTGAAGGAAGACATGCAGTATTCACTATTTATCTATATAGTGAGAGATGAAAGAGAGTCACTCCTGACCATATGAAAAATAATTACCAACAAAGGGAGAAGGGCATGTAGCAACAAGCATGAACCGAATACACAATTGCCTAGGCTAAGTTTCACAAAAAACAAGCACATACTAAAGGAGATATAATTTCACTGCTACATAGGCTGCAGATCTGAGTGTGACTGGACTGCAAGTCTGGTCGAGGCTAAACCAGTCATTCAGCTAATGTAATAACCTATGGGTGGGGGAAGATGAAAACAAAAGGACAAAACTGTCAAGATTACAGAGAATGACCATTCTCCAGTGAAGTTTGTGTAATCTGACCCGCTGTATGCTAACAAGGTGCTGTGAAAATCCTGCCTCTGTGTGAGCATGTGACTTACACAGCACTAAAATGTAAACAAAGCACTCCAGCAAGCAACTGAATTTAGAAACGAGCCAGTGCCCCTTTAACATTGCCACTGTAATTCTGCATACATTTCTGGTTACATCCACACACCGGGAAGCAAATGGTATTATCACAAAAATCTGGTTGCGATAATACGCAAGTACCCCAATTTGTTATTAAGCACCAAAAAAACAATACTAATGTTAATAAGTAATAACTTATCAAGACACACATCCCAGATTGAATATTCATGAAAACATGTTAGTACAATCCCATAAAAACCCTGTTAGCTAAAATTAGTTATCATGCAGTGTCCCTTACCTTATACACACCGATTGCCTCGTGCAGGAATACAAGACTGTGGCTGGAATGTCTGGGAACACACAGGACACAGATAAAAGTCTCATCATCCTTACAAAATAACTCCAGTCTCTCTTTATGCTCCCCACAACACTGCTCTGTTCTTCCATTTGTAGCACACAAATTATGCATTGCTCCTTTTTCCCTGCAGTTTCCTTCTTGTTTTGTGTACATTCCTGCTTCAGTCTCAGAGATCTTTGCACCAAATCAGCCAGAAATCAGTTCACTGTGAAACTCTTCAGGGGAAGTTCCTGCCTAAATTCATACCAGGCCAGTTTTTTTTTTGTTTTATAACAAATCCTGTAAACAGATGTTCTACACAAGTAGCATCTAAATACAAAATCATTGAATTATCAGGCAAACAGCAAATAACATGCCATACATAAACTCCATTCTATATACAACAAGCCACTTAAC
>NC_056732.1:677827027-677843742 GCF_019279795.1 Protopterus annectens
TTAGGATAATGGCCTCTGCTAACGGGCCCAAAAATATCCCGGGTAAAGACTCTCTGGGTTATGAATCTGTCCCTCCAGCATGTCCTATTTATTTCAGTGCTGAGTTTCAAGTCTCTCAAGCGCGTAGCTCGATGAGATTTGGATTTTCTGAGGTGCAGCATGTCCATTAATTTTAGGTTGGACATGGCTTTATACATCAGGCACAGATCACCTCTGAACAGGCGGTATGCCACTGAATAGAGCTGGAGTTTCTTTAACCGGGCAGCATATGGCATCTGTTTGAGCCCTTTGATCCTCTTGGTGAGGTACTTTTGGGGTCTTTCCAGTTGCTGCAGGTGTCTGGTAAGGTACATCCCAAAAGGGGCATTGTACTCAATTATGGGCCTGATGAGGGATGAGTAAAGAGGCACGATGACCTCCCCTGATCTAGATGTGAATCCCTTCATGATTAGGTGTGCTATATAAAATGTTTTTCTAACCACTTTGGCTACGTGGTTGCCAAATGAGAGATTGCTATCAACTTGGGTCCCCAGGTCCCTAATTACTTCTTCTGTACTTAATGGATTACCACCTATATGGTAATTTGTGGGCACTTTGTTTTTGCCAAAGGGGATGACTATACACTTTTTGGCATTTAGCTTGAGGCCATGGCTCTGGCATCAGTTGTCTGTTTCTATGAGGCCCTTTTGGAGGATGCTTGTGTCGGCTGGTGAGTCGATTATGGTGCCCAGTTTGCAGTAATCTGCGAACTTGGTCAGCCACAGTCCTTCCGTGTTGGACTGTACCTCCGAGAAATATATACCAAACAAGAGAGGTCCCAGGACTGAGCGTTGTGGGACACCACTTGTAACTGGTTTGGAGTCTGACATGGCTCCAGCAATTCTAACCATGTGGGTTCTGTCCTTGAGCCAGTTTGCAATCCATCTAGTGACATAGGGGTTTATATTTAAGCTGGTGAGCTTATCTATAATGCCCGAGTGGGGTATTGTATCAAAGGCTTTTGCGAGGTCCAGGTAGGCTGTGTGGACCACCTTCCCCTCGTCAATGGCCTTGGTGACTGTTTCAAAGAAATCAACCAGGTTTAAGAGGCAGGATCTGCCCTTAACAAAGTCGAACTGGGTAGGATCCAGTGTCTGTAGGTTCCCAATATCTTTATTTATGAGATCCATGATGATCCTTTCCATAGCTTTGCAGACCAAGCTAGTCAGGCTTATGGGGCGATAGTTTCCAGGATCCGTTGAGGCACCACCTTTATGGAGAGGGACCACTGTTGCTGTATGCCACTCTTTGGGCACATATCCTGTAGTAAGGCTGAGATTGAACAGTAGTTTTATGTTTGGGTTTAGCTCTTCTTGGAGTTCATGTAGGACACAGCCCGGGACACCGTCTGGTCCCATTGATGCTGTGTTTTTTGCTTTGGAGAGGGCGGCTCTTACCTGAGCATCTGAGATGTCAGGGGGGCAGCACTCTGCTGGGATAGATATTTGCCCTTTTGGTGGGGATGGGGGGGGGGGTTGCGCTAAACCTGTCAGCTAGGATGTTGGCAATGTCTGTGGGTTCAGTGTATTTTTTGTCATTTTGGACTAATTCTGAGCATATCTGTGAACTACCACCCAGGTTCCTAACATAACTAAAGAAAGCCTTGTGATTATCCTTAGTGTCCTGTGCAATTTTTCTCTCGAAGCTGGCCTTAGACAATTTTATGAGTGCCCGTAGTTTTTTGCTAATACTGATCAGAGATGCCTTCCCTTTTTGGGATTTTGCTCTATCATTTAGTAGCTTCCTCCTTCTATTGTATAGTTTGTTTATGGCTGGGGTCCACCAGACAGGACGTCTGCCTTTGGAGGATTAGGTCTTGGTTTTATTTGGGATCGCATGATCCATGCATTCCTGAAGGTGTTCATAGAATGCGTTTATAAAGGATTCTGCGGTCTGGGCTGTATTTTCCATAGGCCCGGGGGCTTTGAAGGATTCCACCTCAGTTTTGAGGAGTGTGAAATTTGCTTTAGAGAAGTTTTTCACTGTGGTTTTCTGGGCAGGGGGTGGGGTCGGGATGTGAATATCCAGTGAGATTAGTTTATGGTCTGATCTTACCAGTGAGGGATACACTTCTGGTCTGGAGCATAGAGTCCCCATGTTGGTGATGATCAGGTCCAGTATGTTTTCCCCTCTTGTGGGAGTTGTAACAAGTTGTTCCACAGCATTTGAGTTTATAAATTGTAGGAACCTTTGGGCTAGGGTGTTGGAGCTAGAGTAATGCTCCCAGTCTATGTTTGGGTAGTTGAAGTCGCCCAATATAATGGTGTTTGGAGAGGCCTTCATATTTTCCAGTGTTCTCAGGAAAGCCGAGTGGGGTTCCTGGGTTTGGGAGGGTGGTCTGTAGCTGGCTATAAACTGGAAGGCAGTTTTACCCACTGTTATTTGCACATGGATAGTGTGTGATGCTTCGTGCTTTGCCACCAACCTGGAGGTGTGGGTATCTTTGATGAATATCGATACTCCCCCTCCTTTTGTGGTTCGGTCCAAGTTTTGGGGCTGAAAAGCATGGTATGAGGTATAACCTGGTAGTGCTGGGGTGCTCTTGGGAGCCCTGAACCAGGTTTCTGTTACTGCACAGATATCGATGTTCTCCATGCTAAGGAGAGTTTCGAGTGCATGCATCTTGAGGTTTAGACTTCTGGCGTTGAGTAGCATTACTCTTAGTTTCTTATCCCTTGTGATACCTATGGAGGTGGGTTTGTCTTTTGAGCCTTGCCTAAAAAAGGCACTATGGGGGTAGCAAGAGCCTTTGCCAATATCCGAAAGCCCAGGGGTGACAGGTGCAAGACGTCCCTAGCGAAGCATCATGGCTTGTCGAGCATATCATCCCAAGCTGACAGGCATTGTTTCCCCTTTGAATGACACCAGTACTTAAGCCAATTGTTGAAATTGATCATCTTGTCTTCATATTGTGGCATCATTCTTGGTGAGGGTAAGATGCTACTCAAGGTCAGGGTCATACCTGCCTGGGCTACATGCTCAGAGAGCTCCTTTGTGTCTCTTTTCATGTAGTCCTGGGAGGTACGTCTCAGGTCATTCACACCAGCATGGACAATGATTGAGCCATATTTGTACTTGCCTTGGAGTGACCTGAGTGCTTGTGTTATGTGGCAGATCCTAGCGCCCGACAGGCTGCTCACCATGACCCTCTCCTTGTTCAGCCTGGTGTGCAGGACGTCAGTGTGCCTGACGATAGAGTCACCTATTACAAGTGTATCAGGTGTGTTGTTTAGTCATAATGGCTGTGACTGTTCGGCACACTGGTTTTGTGAGATATGTGTTGCACGTGTTTTGTTTTGGGGTAGCGGTTGCTTGGGTGTCTGCTTTGGAGGTCTCTGCTGCTTAGGCAGATCTTTATTTAGAGCCTCCGAGTATGTTTTTGTGTGATTATGTGTTTGGTTTGCTGTCGTGGTAGGTCTATGTGAGACTGGAATTGTAGTGAGTGTGGTTTCCTTCTCCTCCTGACTGGTTATGCCAGTACTGAGTTGAGAGAGCTTAGCCTCCAGTTTGGCTATATGGTTGCATCTCTCACATGTGTTGGAATTTGTTGGGAGGAGAAGAGGGTTGTCTGTGTACATGAGGCAGTTGTAACATTGCCTCAAGATTCCCAGATTCACCAGCTGGACCGGAGAGGAGATTGACAACTGACCTTTGGACATGCTAGAATAATATTGGGAATTCCTTAATAATTGAAACAAGGGCCTGTGGGGAGTGAGGGTGTAGTGCTTTTAATTTTTAGTGCTGACTTATATAATTGCTTTAGTGAGGAAGTGCCAGGTAACTTAAGTGCAATGTGTTACAGGTAACTTAAATGCAAAAACGACAAACAGTAACTTTCTTTCAAGTGAAACAAGGAAATAAGTACAGTAAGCAATGCAGATATCACTAGTGATCCACAGAAGCGCTGAGAAGCCGGGTATTAGGTGGAATTAGCATTCCAGGGAAATAACAAGCATATAAACAAAGCTAGATTCAGCAGGCCTGGATCTAGTCTATGCTACAGCAAAAGTACAGTTTTGTACCTACCATAAATGTAGATGTTCGAAGATCCACATTGCTGCAGTCCTTACTTATGGGTAGTCCGCTGTCCTCGGTCGGCCCGAATACCAAAGTATTAGGCTGACGTCGGTCATGGGCGCCTAGTTCTGACATCAGAGCGTCAGGGTATAAAGGCGCATGACCGACGTCATATCCTCAGTCTTTTCTTGCCCCAGATGTCAGAAGGCCAAACCAGAAAGGCCACAGCCAAAAACAGAATACCTCCCAAAAACATGCCCAACAACAACCATCACCTAAAGCATAGCACCATGTCAAACTACAGTGGGGAAGGAGGGAGGGAAAATTGGACTGCAGCAATGTGGATCTTCGAACATCTACATTTATGGTAGGTACAAAACTGTACTATGTTCTTCATCTCACATTGCTGCAGTCCTTACTTATGGGTAGAATCCCAAAGCAACGGGAAAGGGAGGATGGTAAAAATCATAAAGCATTAGGGGCCGCTAAAATGCCCTGTAAAATTGCAGTGGCAAATCCAGCCCTAGACTTAGAATAAAGAGGAAGGTGGTAATGTTTAGAAAGGTATGCACTGAACTCCAAGTAGCTGCCTCCAAAATGTCTTTTGTAGCTACCCCTTAGAAAGGCCGTAGAAGTAGCAGTAGCCCTAGTGGAATGAGGCCTGATTCCAGCAGGAATCTCCTTACCATGATGGGAATAACAGAAAGAAATACAAAACCCAATCCATTTAGAAATAGTTTGTTTTGAAACAGGTTTACCCTGTGAACCCAAAGCAAAAGAAACAAACAACTGCTGAGACTGTCTGAACTCCTTGGTTCTGCTCAAATAATAACAACTGCCTGTGAATATCCAAAGTATGCAAAATTTTCTCCCTCTATTTTGGGGTTTGCATAAAAGTAGGCAAATGAATAGTTTGATTTAAGGCCACACTAGAAACCACTTTAGGCATAAAGGAAGGATTAGTTGCAAAGATACCCTATCCTTATGAAAAATCAGGAAAGGCTCCACTGCCATGAGGGCCTGTAATTCAGAAACCCTTCTTGCAGAGGTAATGGCCAACAAAAAAGCAGTTTTCCATGACAAATACTTTAACTCAGCAGTAGCTGCAGGCTCAAAAGGTTGTAGAGTAAGTTTTTCCAACACAAAATTGAGATCCCAAGCAGGAGTAGGAGCTCATTGGGGTCTTATATTCTTTGCCCCTCTAAGAAATTGCTTAAACCAAGGATGAGAGAATAAAGGAGGGTCACAATCATAGTGAGCAGAAATGGCTGCAGCATGGACCTTTATCGAGGAGAAAGACAAACCCTTGTCCAATAATTCAGTAAGATATTGAAGAGCAACACTTAAATCAGGTTTGGAGACATCAAAGTCCTTCCCTTTGCTCCAAATAAAAAATCTCCTCCATTTATCAGCGTAAACTTTCCTGGTACTAGGCCTCCTGGCCTCCAAAATAACATTCAAAACTTGTTGTGGAAGCTGAGACCCTCCAGAGTCTAAAACAGAATATGCCAGGCTGTTAGATGCAGAGACTGAATCTTGACATTGAGGAAGTGACTGTCCTCTTGTGACAGAAGGTGCGGAATCAAAGGCAGAGGCCATGGAGGTTCTCGTACTAAACTCCTCAGTAGTGGGTACCAGTGTTGTCGAGGCCAATCCGGTGCTATCAAAATCATGGTTGGCTTGTCTTGTCTGACCTTCAAAAGTACTTTGGGAAGAAGAGGCAGAGGTGGAAAGGCATATACATGCAGATTGTTCCAACTGAATGATAGAGCGTCCACCTTCCAAGCTGTGTGATGAAACATTTTGTGCAAAACTTTGGCAACTGGTAATTTAGTGGAGAAGCGAACAGATCTATGTCTGGAGTTCCCCATAACACTGTCAACTTTTGAAATACATGAGGATCCAATTTCCACTCGTGAGGATCCACTATTTGTCTGCTCAACACATCTGCTAAGGAGTTCTGTGCTCCTGGTAGAAACCTTGCCTGAAGAGTGAGGTGTAGATTGAGAGCAGTTTCCCACAGAATCATCGCTTGCCTGCAAAGAGGGTAAGAATGTGTTCCCCTTGCTTGTTGATGTACCACATGACAGTAGTGTTGTCTGTTTGAATCAACACCTGCCCTGGGTGAAGTAAATCTTTGAAAGCCATCAATGCAAACTGGACTGCTAACATTTCCTTCAAGTTGATATGCAAATGTTGGAGTTTGACAGGCCACGTGTTTTGCACCCATTTTCCATTGAGGTGTGCTCCCAAGCCTTGTCCGAGGCATCTGTCGTTAGAATCTGACTCGCCTCTGGCCGGGTCACAGAGAGTCCCTTGTTTAGGTGACATTCCTGAGCCCACCACAAAAACTCCTTCTGAATGCAAGGTATTATCTGAATGACAGTGTCTAGATCTTGGCAGTGCTGTGTCCATACATTTTGAGATACCATTGAAGCTTCCTCATATGCAATTTGGCATTGGGAAGCACCAGAATACAAGATGCCATGAACCCCAAGGCTTGAAGGACTGTCCTTGCAGTCAGCCTGGACCGTAGAGACATTTGATGGAAATAAAGAGACAGGCTTCTTTGTTTGTCCGGGGTCAAAAAAGCCATCTGGGAAGCTGTATTCAGTCTCACACCCAGAAAGCACATGTCCTGAGAGGGTACTAGACTGGACTTTGTTTCGTTCACAGAATACCCTAGGCATCTTAACACTGCCATCACATACTGTAGATGATGAAGAAGTTCGTCCTTTTCTTGTGCAATAATCAGGCAATCGTCCAAATAAGGATAAATCTGTATTCCTCTTAGTCTGAAAAAGGCTATCACTGGAGCCAGAACCTTCGTGAACACTCTGGGTGCAGTAGATAAGCCAAAGGGCAATGCAGAGAACTGATAATGTAAATTTCCAGCCCGAAAACGCAGGTACCTCCTGCAACTGGGCCTGATAGGAACATGAAGGTAAGCCTCTTTGAGATCCAGAGTAACCATCCAATGATCTTTTCCCAACAGAGGTAAAAGTTGTTGTAAAGTCAGCATCTTGAACTTTGGAATGTCCAGGTAAGTGTTGAGGATAGATAAATCCAAAATTGGTCTCCACGTGTTCCCTTTCTTTGGAACTAGAAACAGGCGAGAATAAAATCCTAGGCCCACTTCTGACAGAGGAAGTGGCTGTATAGCTCCTACTTGAAGAAGTAAAGAAATATGTCTGTGAGCCTCTATCCTTTGCCGAGGAGGGACGTCTGGCATGCCTGTAAAAGGAGGCATGGTATGGAAATAGAACTTGTAACCTCGGTTTATAACGTCCAATACCCATTTGTCCTGGGTGACTAAATGCCAATTTTGCTTGAAAAGAGCCAACTTTCCTCCCAAAGGAGCTGCCAGGCAAGAAGAATCTGGCAGCTGAAAATGCAGGTCATTGGGCCTGTTTACGAAAGGACTGGCCCTGCTCTCACCAGCAGATTGAGCAGGCGAACTCCATTGTCTCGGCCTGAAGGTACTCTGAGCTCTGCCCCTACCACGCCTAGATCTACCCCTAGACTGAGAATCAGAAGAAGGGTACGTCCACCCCTTAGTAGGCCAATTTCTACTAAACTTTGGAGGTTGTACCTGCAAAAAATCTTTAACAGTCTGCATAGACTTAGCCTTGTCTTCCATTTTCTTTAAGACAGACTCCACAGGAGGACCAAACAAAACTTCAGACTGTAAAGGGGCATCCAGAATTCTAGACTTAACATGCTCAGACAAATTCTGATCCTTAAGCCAGGCGTGCCTACGAATAACTGAACCAGTGGCAGCCACCCTAGAAGAAGCCTGTAAAGCATCAAAACCACATTGCAAAGAGTGCTTACCCACCTGTTCAGAAACATGCACTAAATCCTGCAATTCTTTACACTCTATGCCCTCTGCCAAAGCATCCACTTTAGATCTTAGCTGAGAAAGGAGGAAATTCTGATACTTCAACATATGAAACTGGCAGTTCAAAGCTCTCATTGCTAAAGTAGAAGAGGTATACACCTTCTTACCCCATCTATCCAAAGCTCTAGCTTCCTTATCCAGAGGAACCGGATTCTTAACAACAGAGGCTCTAACACCCTTAGGCCCCTGACTAATAGTTTCTGGGTCCGCCCTAGGACTCTTATACAAATATTTATGAGCCTCAGGCACCCTGTAATACCTGTCCGGTTTAACTGGGGCAGGAGGCACAGAATCTGGATTAAGGGAGGCTTCCGAGAAAACATCTGAAACAACATCCAAAACCGGAGGTATAGCTAAGGGTCTATGCTGTGGTAAAAACAAGAACTCCTAAGTCTCTTCCGTGAATCAGAGTAATCCTGTCCTTCCCACTTAAAATGCTCCCTCATGGAATGCAGAGTTTCAGAAAATGAAAAATCCTCTGGAGGAGAAGCAGAAGGAGTGGAATCCTCTGCATCAGAATCAGAATAAGGAGGGTAATCTTGAATGTCTTCAGCAGAAGACTCTGAATCATCTGAGGCCTGCTCCAAACTTTCCAACTCTGGCTCCATCCTGGGCCTCTTATCAGGAGGGCATAGAACCCTAATTAAAGTAATCAAATCCTCTGCCATTTTAAGCATGTGCTTTTTAGGCACAGACCCTGAAGAACCAGAACTGACACCAGAGGAAGGCAAAACAGACCTGCCCTTAGAAGAAGCCTTAGAAACAGTAGCAGAAGACCTAACTACCTTAGGCATAGAAGGGAGAATAGTAACCTGAGAGGCCCCTTCAGCCTGACCTGCCTCCTGGGAGGCCACATCTTGTAAAATCAAAGTTTCCCCCTGGGACTCAACAGAAACTTCAGCCGGATCCACCTGTTCAGCTGTAGCTTCTAAAGGTCCGGTGTCCACGGACGAATCATCCTGCCTAGGCTTTAAAGATTTGTCTTTGCGCTTCTTAGTAGAAGCGGCCGGAACATCCGGCGGCATATTATAATTACACCTCTTGCCAAAGACTAACCTAGCGCAATCTAACCTCCGCTTTATAGTGCGCTTATTAAACCTAGCACAAAACCGACACCCGACTACGTGCTCGGTCCCAAACAAGGAATACAAAGCGAGTGGTAATCCCTATGCGGTATCTGTTTCCCACAAGAAATACAATTATTCACTTTTCTGACATCCGGTAAGTAACTGAGGCAAGAAAAACAAAAATATTCCCAACGAGTACTGAGCCAACTTGGTATCGGTCTGAAACTCCAAACAAAAATTTCAGAACGCCGAACGGCACTTGCAACGCTGCTTCTGCATCGGACCATGCGGCAAAAAAGACTGAGGATATGACGTCGGTCATGCGCCTTTATACCCTGACGCTCTGATGTCAGAACTAGGCGCCCATGACCGACGTCAGCCTAATACTTTGGTATTCGGGCCGACCGAGGACAGCGGACTACCCATAAGTAAGGACTGCAGCAATGTGAGATGAAGAACATCAAGGTGTACCAATTTCAATAAGATACAGTTCAAATATTCAGGCACTATAAACCTTTAACCAGAAATTCCCAGCTCAGAAGGGCAGAGTCCAGCCTCTTCTCCCACAAGAGTGCAATATATATATATATATATATATATATATATATATATATATATATATATATATATATATATGATGCTTTCCCTGCAGAAGCATTTTTAAATCTGTTGTTAGGATGTCTTTTACTACTGCAAATGTTTTTCTTATACTTTGTAACATTTTGTTGGTTTGTTGTCTTATTACTTTATTCATTTGTTTAACTTTCTTGGAGCTTTTCTCTCTAGGAATTCATTGAAAACGGGCTCCTTCGGCCCAATGGACTATCCTGGAAAGCAAACAGTAAATTAAAATAAAAAATAAATAAAAAGATGCAGTATAACTCATTTTGTACTGTAGACTGTGCACTCATTTTCTGTTCAATCTGATAACACTGACATTGGCTTTAAGGAATCTGTCCCCTTTTTGAACACAAATGTACAGCCTGAAAGTTATTACCTATGTCAGTGCATTACTCTCAGATAGCATTTTAGCTCTCAAAACATGCACAGTAGAAACAGAATAATTTTCTCCACTGCTCAATTTAATGCAGAAGCCTAAATATGCACTAATTTATGAAGTTATGCATACTTCTCAAACTGGAACTGCAAATAATCTGGACAAAGCCAAACTGGGGGGGGGGTGATACAGAGGCTCAGAAATAGGGACAATTTTTAAATAATGCTCTTACAAACTTAGTAAGTTGATATACTAAAAGATTGTGCACTAGCGTGCATTTTCTGAAGGTTGTGAAGTCTAGAATTTAAATTATGTTATTATTTAGTGACTTCCGTCCTCGGTGACTTACTAGAAAACTACAACTGTTATAAGGAACGGTTGATTATATGAGGCAAAAATCTGAATATTCTGCGAAAATCTGAACAGTTGAAAGTTATAATGATCTGCAATGTGCGAATATCAAATGCATTGCTACCCTTGAGTTTGCCTTGTTTCGGACTTGAAACTCATGGTTTGCAAGCTTGTTGTCACAGTCGCTGTCGCACATCATGATCAATACAAGTTGAAAGGTGCGAGTTTGTTTTTCATTTTATCTTTACTTCTTTTGTGATGGATCTCGCAGTTGCCATCAGCTGCAATAATAAATGATTGTTGCGGACAGCAGGCTAACAACTTGCAAAAAGAGTTGGAGTTAGGAACTGGGGCAAAAATTGTATTTGAAATGTACAATCAACTGACACCGATATCGGCAGCAACTCTGCAGTAAAATATTTTTGACAGTAATTACCCCCCCCCATCACTCACAAATATATGTATCTAGCTTAGTAAAAGAAAAATGAAACTATTGTGTGAAGAGACGTCAGTGTAACTTATAAAGCGGTTAAAGTTCGTTTGTTCGCCTGTGCTACGAAGTGACCCAAGTCTCCATTGCATTCCCTGACAAGGGTGCTGTGCATGCAACACTTCATTGCACTACTTGACAAGGGTGCAGTGCACCCAACTCTCCATTACTATAAATATTATAGTTTCAAGGAAGTAAACTTATAGGCAGGTCCTACGTATTTGAATGTCTCACACTAGAATGCACAAACAACTGTTTAGATGAAATCAAATGAAATGCGAGCACCTGAATAGTGCATAAGGAAATAATGGCAGAAATAAGTCTAAAATGAAAATTGGATAGATCAGTTGGAGGGAAAGTATCCAAAGTGGATCCAATGATGGGAAAACCCATGTGTACGCATACATTTATATACATTCACATATAAAGTAACTTTTATTTATTTTTATTTTACATTTGTTAACCGGGCTAGTCTAGCTGGATACATGTCCATTTTCAGTAGAGGCCCGGGGAGAAAAGCTCCACAGATAATTCGATAGAAAGAGACATATTAATAAAAAAAATTAAGCACAATAAGAATATACATTTAGTAATAAATACAACAAAAAACCTAGGGCACTTACGAAAATTGTACTAGGTAGTAGAAGCAAAATTGTAAAAATTGTATTAGGTCAGTAGAAGTGAACATTAAAAAGCTAAAGATTAGCTATTAGTTTTCAAAATTTGTCAAAGAGAAAGATGTAAAGCAGGAGATATAAAGGAATTAATGTAGTAATACAAGAGAGGGAAAGAGTGAGAAACAGTAGTCAAGTAAGGAGACGAGGTAAGAAGATGGAAGGGAGGGTGGTGGAGAGAAAAGTAGGAGTGAGTCAGAGCATAAGAGGAGAGCAACAGGGCAAGACAAAAGAAATAGTATGTCTGGTATTAATCACTGAATAAAGTTATAGTTGAGTAGGGGAGTGTGGAAGGTTAGTCAGGAGTCCTGCAGGAACAAAGCCAGTGGTTTTGGAAGTACTGCTTGATTTTTTGTTTGAAGAGTGGTAAGGAGGAGGTTAGAGTGATATCTGTGGGTAGCAGATTCCATGTCCTACCTACCGTATTAGTAAACAGAGAGTCACCAGCTAAGTTGTGGGATTTTACAGATTTGGTCATAAGTTTAGAAGAAGATCGAAGGGAGGTAAGATTGTTATAAGGGATTAAAAGTTGAGATAGTATAGGGGTGTTATCTGGTTGGTAAAGTATCTTGTGGGCAATAGTAAGTTGTGAGATCATAAGACAGTTTTGAAGCTCTAGCCAGCCTAGGAGTTTTAGGTTATGACAGTGATGTGTTCTGAAAGGGTTACTGGTGGCAAAGCGTGCAGTGCTATTGTAACAAGTTGCTAGTTTATTTAGGTTAGCCTTCTTAAGGTTACTGAAAATAGGTGAGGCGTAAAAGAGAGTGGATATCAGATGGGAGTGGGCGATAGTAGCTCTGGTGGAAGGTGTAAGAAATGGTTTGATACGGTAAAGAGAACCTATTTTTTTGTTAACTGTTTTAATGATGTTATTGATGTGTTGATCAAAAGTGAGATTGTTATCAATGGTTATTCCTAGCAGTTTAGTTGTTGTGTCAGGAGCAATGACAGTGGTGTTATTAGACAAAATGTTGAAGTTTAAAGGGGAGGTTCGACTGGTAGGAGTGAAAAGGAGAAGTTTAGTTTTTTTAGCATTGAGGAGAAGGTAACGTCTAGAAAACCAAGTTTCTACAGTGTTAAAGGTAGTTTGAGTTAGAGAGAGTAGCTCTGAAGAGGTAGATGCTGAACAAATAATAGTGGAGTCGTCAGCATATTGGATGCAGGTAGCCTGAGGGATTACAGTGTTAAGATCGTTTATGTAAAGGGAGAAAAGAAGTGGCCCAAGAATGGAGCCCTGTGGGACTCCAATAGAAACAGGCAGTAAGGAAGAGATATGATTATCCCAAAGAACGGCTTGTTGTCTGTTACTTAGATAAGAACTAAACCATTTTATAGCCAGGTTATCAAATGACAGGGATTCAAGGATGTAAATAAGGGAAGAGTGGTTCACCATGTCAAAAGCTTTAGAGAGGTCAATGAAAAGAGCAGAGGAGACAAGGTTAGAGTTACGAAAGTTGTTGATGGCATCAACAAAGGAAAGGAGAGCAGTTGAGGTGCTATGGTGTGGTCTAAAGCCATGTTGGCAGTTAGCTATAATGTTATGTAAAGAGAGATATTGTACAAGTTGCTGATGAATGCATTTTTCCATTATCTTAGCTAGAGGTGAGAGAAGAGCAATGGGTCTAAAGTTAATGTAGTCAATAGAGTTACCACCTTTATGTAGTGGGATGATATGAGAGACTTTCCATATATCAGGTATGGTTCCCTCTTGGATAGTCCTATTTATGAGAATAGATATAGGGTATGCAATCTGTTTAGCAGCCTTTTGAAGAAAGAGAGAAGGGAGTTTGTCAGCAGAGGGGGTGCAGGGTTTCAGTTTGAGAATAAGCTTGTAGATGAAAGAGGTAGAGATGGGCTGCAGAGTGAAATTGTGGGGGAAGTCAAGTTTATTTGGAGGGTAGAAGTTATTGGTGTTAAGTTGTCTAGCAAGAGATTGAATGGTTTCTATGAAAAAGGAGTTAAAAGCATTTGCAGTATGGTTAGGGGTATCTGGGTCAGCGTTTAGAGGGGAGGGAGTTTTAGCTGTTCCAGGTGAAAGTAGTTTGTTGATTGAAGACCAGAATTGTTTGGGATTATTTAAATGGTTTTGTTGTAGTTCACAGTAGTAGTTCTTTTTGTCAGAGATTATAGCTTTTTTTGTGAGGTTTCTAAGTTGGCAAAAATGAAGGAAATCAGAGCTGATTCTGTGGTGTCTCCATTTAGCCCAAACTTTATTCTTAGAATGAATTAATTTCTTTGTTTCCTTTGAGAGCCATGGGGCTATATTAGATTTCATTCTAATAGAACGTTCAGGGGCATGTTTATTCAAAATGGAAAGGAAGGTCGAGTTAAAGAGTGATACCGCTTCATTAAGAGGAAGTGATTTCAAGAGGTTCCAGTTGCATGTTTTGAGTTCATTTTGAAATAGGTCAGTTTGAAAGTGTTTGGTAGAGCGTATTGTTTTAGTGATGGGGAGGTTTATTGTTTTAGTGATGGGGAGGTTTTGATAGTCAGTCTTTTCTCTAGAGATATAGGTAAGGCAGTGGTCACTGAGGTCATCTGGCATAGTTCCTACTTTATATGAGACATTGGCTTTGTTTATCAGTATCCAGTCTAAGATACTCTGTTTCTTACTTGGTTTATTAAGCCTTGTTGTAGTGGTAATGGATTGAGTAAAACCGTGTAGGTTTATATGATAGGAGGGATTTTCATTATTAATAGTATTCCAGTCTATATTAAAGTCACCCAGAATAATAGTTTCTTGTGGGTAGTTAGTGGAAACCCAACAGAGAAAGTCTTCTAAGATAGGAATATTGTTGCCTGGTGATATATACATGCATATGATGTAAAGGGCTTTTTGGGCATTTAATTGAAGTTTAGCAATGATTGCTTCTGCTCTAACATCCTGTGTTGGACAGGTTGGGAGGGTGGAGATGCTTAGATGATTCTTGAAAAGAATTGCTACTCCACCACCTTTATGTTTAGAACGATCAAGCCAAACTTTTTAAAAAAATCGTAACTACATAAAAATGAAGATATTTACGGTTTATTTATTTTATTTATATTTGTTAACCAGGAAAGAACACTGATCAGAATGGACCAGTTGCGGGCTCAGCCTGTCTGAATACAAATTAAAAGTGTAAACAAGCATAACGTCCGTGAGCTGGATTGCCTTGATCCTAAGTACAAGCTTGCCTGTGTAGTGCGTTTAACGTAAATCCTTTAACCGCAAATGTAATACCGGCTTTCAAAAGCCGGTATTGTATTAAAGAAAGACTGTTGTGCGGTTATTCTGTTTTTTCCCTCTCCACCCAGCATAGCTATGGTCCTGACACAGGCAGGGATATACAATTTATGAAACAAAACTAAAAAAAAAAAATACATCTCTGGAGACCAGGAGAAACTTGTCTCACCGAGTAAGCCCTGAAATCCGGTCTTCCAATTAGACAATGCCATGCCTCAACTGTTCACATTTCCAGCTCGCATTTTGAGTCTGTTCCACTTTCTCATAATGTGTGCTTCATCCGAGATGCTCACCAACCCTGGAATAACCGTGTAGTCACATAGCATTGATCAGTTAAATAAATTGCAGCAGGAAACTAATGCAGCTGTTTTGCATTAAAAACGTTTTTTTTTTTTACTTTTAACTGTAGCAAACTGCTTGTTACAATGCAATAAGCAGATGCTACAGTTTAGACCACACACAGAGCGCAACAGTGCTCAGGTTTTACCGCAAATGTAGTGCCGGAGTTTAAAAGCCGATATTGCATTAAAAAATATCATGATCGGTTGATTGCGTTTTCCCTGTCCTCCCACCCTAGCTGCACTACTGACACAGGCAGGGGGAACATTTATAAACTGTAAGGGAAAAAAAAACATCTCTGGATAATGTGAGCATCTAGTCTTGCCAAGTAAGCCTTGGGATCGGCTCGTGCAAGTTGACAATGCCTCTCAACTGTCCAGATTTTCGACTCATATTTTGAGTCTGTTCCTCAGAAAATGTGCAGTTTTCCGTAATGTTTTTTTGTGACAAATCAATAAGTAATGACAATAACTAAATGACAAGCATTTGAGGTCCAGACTACATATCCTTCAGAAAATGCATGGTAACCAGACGTTTTTATTATGGCAAGTTTCTAAGAGCAATATTTAAAACGTGTTTTTTTTTTTTTTGGGGGGGGGGTTATGCTGTTATTTTTGTCTTTGCTCAAAACACAAGGTAGAAACAAGTATAGCACACTGTGTGAAGCAGGGAACATTAGCACTGAGTGTCTTATTCCAGTGGGAAGTAAAACAGGACTGGAATACAGGTTTGTGTACTTTTTTTAAAAAAACTTAATGCCGTGGGTGGGATTGTTAGACGTCATTACTGATGTCACAAACGGGGAGGTGATTAGCTAAGTGGGTGGCAATGTTTTCAGCTTCGGTCCGAGGCAGAAATGCATGAGCCAGTGCCCCTTTAAAGGAAAGTTCTGTAAACTCTCTATCTAGCTCCGTCTTTAGTACCCAATTTCTCAACTGTCCAGATTTTTGCAGACTGCCCCGGTTTTTTGCCTCTTATTTTCGGTCTGTTAATCATAAAATGTGGGATTTTCTGGCAAATCATCAGTGATTAATGTCACTAAATTTCAGGGTTGTAGCCAGAGAATTTAATTTTGTACTTGTGTGAATTTATCGTAAAGCTGGTATCATAAAGCCATGGTTTCTCTCAGTTATGTCTTGAAACTGCACTCCGTAGAGTATGAAGAATACGTCTAGCTAGACATTTGAGTTTCAAACTTTGTATCCTTCAAGACACGCATGCTAATCCAAAACCTTTTAGTATATCAACTTTCTAAGATGACAAGAGCAATAATTTAAAACTTGTGCCTAGTTTGATGGCTTGTTCCCACCATTATTTCTGGATGTGATATTTGTACAGTACAATTGTGGCATTCAGCCACATTAATTGTATGCATGATGTCACTGGCTAATATGAATGGCATGTCAATCATGCCTCATTTCATAGGACAATTTTCATGCCAATCACTGTAGCCACACCCACTCCTGCGCAGAACTGAAGTTGAGCCAGTACACTACACTATTGCCGTCAGATGTTTGTCAGAGGCATAACTTAGAACTCTCAGGGTCTGATGCTGTAGTTCAGGCATTTTTTTAGGTGCAAGGTCTAAGAACAAAATGCCAAAATCTCAGGAACACT
>NC_056732.1:677844242-677864601 GCF_019279795.1 Protopterus annectens
AGGGAGAAGAGAAAGTCACATTCAGTTGCTTATCAGGGGCCAGATCTGTCCCATTACACATACACTCAGGTCACTGAACCACAAGTACTAGTATTACTCAGTTGTAGTCCATGATACATGGGTGTAAATGACTTGAGACGTATCTCCCTAGACTATATGAAAGCAGACATCATGGAGCTGTTGGAATACATGTCCCAGGCTTGTATGCGACTAGCACTGAGTAGCATTTTACCTTCTTCAAGGATAATGTTGCAAAATAAAAAAAAAGATGACTAATTGTAATAATTGGATTAGTTTCTGGTGTCATTCTAAGGGGGTGCATGATTTGTCAGCATGAAAGGAGATGGTCAACAGACCACATTGCTTTGCCAGGGATGGTCAAGCTTTTGAATATTAGCTAAAATATTGTCTTCCCCCATAGTGCCTTTTTTAGGCAATGCAAAACTAAAAGTACTTCTGAAAAAGCAAATCAAAACCAAGAAAATCTAAAGGTCTTACAGCTCAATGCTATGAGTCTAAACAAAAACCTCACTGCTCAGAAGCTCTGTTTACCCTAAAGAATGCTGATGTCTGTGTGGTCACTGAGATATGGTTTAAAGCCACTGGTACAGACCAGTTACTACACAGACAGGGACTAAAGATGGAGGGGTCTCGATTTACATAATAAATATACCTCAAGGCTGATCAAAAAGGATGATGCACGTGAGCCTCTACACATTCAAATCACCATAGGTAAAACCCCATACCATTTCCCTCTAAGCTGTAGGCCTCCTCTATGACCCACGAAACCCATAACATGCATTTAAGCTTACTGAAAATACTCACCATCCAATCCAATGTCATATTCATGGGTGACTTTAATTACTCCAGTATTAACTGAGAATTCTATACGACACCAAAAGTACAGGCACATAAACTCTTAGATTTTGTAAACACAAACTCCCTGGACCAGACTACCCCTTCCATGGGTCACAACAACCATAAAACCTACTTAACCAAACTGAAGACAACCACAGTTTTACCAAACACACTGGTTATGGGGGATTTCAATTATCCCACCATCAACCAGGAACCTACTCTACCCAAACTCACTAGAACAAAACTTCCTTGACTTTGTGAATTCAAATGTCCTGGAGCAAACTGTCCATTCCCTGACAAGAGGTACAAACATCCTAGATCTGTGCACTACCAACAAATGAAACAGGTGCACTGCTGCAACCGTTGGACCCTCATTAGTCAAAACCGACCACAAATCGGTCACCTTTGAACTGGCACTAACACCAGAACTCAAAAAGGGTGAAATCTGACTAAAAAATGTCACCAAGTCAAACTATACCATCCTAGGTGAAGGTATAAATGCATTCCAAGCCCCACTCCAAGCTGAAAGTGGTAAATGCACCAAAGCTTACACTTAAGCCCTGTACAATCACTTGAATAAGTGAATATACTCGGCTGTACCAGATAGAATCAAAGCCAGCACCCCAAGTAAAATCAAACTGGCATGGTAGACTTCTAGCATCAACAAACTCTACAATAATCTAAAAATGCTGATATCCAAGAAAACAAAGACAAGGACCCAACAATGGAAAAGCACCCTCCGCAGCCTTAATAGGCAAATAAGACAACTTGTCAAATTGTCCAAGAGCTCCTTTGAGAAAAACCTAGCAAGTACTGCCAAGGATAGCCGTAAGGCCTTTTACAGCTATGTACATAAGCTAAAGAGTAAGGCCCAAGCATCTGCAGAACTGGTGGTCAATGGTATCACACCACTGACACCACAGAGATAGCGAACCTGCTATTGGCTAGGTTTTGTGAAAATTTCACTCCCTTATCCCCTCCTAACTTATAACAGCCCCCCCACCTTACATATCTGAACATCAGGTCCTCAAAGCCCTGTCCAAGGCAAAGAACATGGGCTCAATGGCACCATATGACATTTCAGGCTAACTTCTAAACAGGCTAAAACATGAACTAGCATCACCACTAATTACTCTTTTCAATCATAGCCTAACCACAGGATTTATTCCTACGGAATGGAGAACAGCTATAGTTATTCCTCTCCTCAAAAGTGGCCTAACAGGCCTGGGGAATTAAAGATCCAAAAGCCTGACCAGCCTCATCTGTAAGGCCATGGAATGCATCATTATGGACCTCATAAATAAAGACATAGGTGGCCTCCAAACCCTGGACCCTACCCAATTCGGCTTCATGAAGGACAGATGCTGCCAATTAAATCTGGTGGATTTCTTTGAAAGTGTGACCAAGGCCATTGATGAGGGCAAATCTGTGCAAACAGCATACCTCAATTTGGCAAAGGCTTTCAACACAATCACACATTCAGGCATTACAGATAAATTTAGCAAACTGAATGTAAACCCCTTCATTGTAAGATGGTTTGTCAACTGGCTCACAAAAAAGACACTATCAAAGTGTGTGACTCCAGCAGACCTCTGCCACCAGTAGGGTGCCACAGTCGTCAGTGCTGGGACCCCTACTGTTTGGGATGTACTTCTCAGATGTTCAGGTCAAAACAAAGGGGTTGTGGCTAACCAAGTTTGCAGATGACTGCAAACTAGGTGCAATCACAGAACCCCCAAATGATGTCAGTAAACTCCAGGATGGTTTCGCACAGACCAACAAATGGTGTATTCGTCACTGTCTCAAACTGAATGCAAAGAAATGCATCATCATTCCCTTCGGCACAAATAATGTCCCTTCACACTATCAAATCAATAACAATACCCTAAGTACCCATAAAGTGGTAGGGGACCTGGGATTACAAGTTGACTGCGACCTTAACTGCAACCACCACATGGCTACCATTGTAAGGAAAACTTTCCATGTAGCTCACTTGATTAGTAAAGGCATCGCCCCAAGAGCAAAAGAAGTTATAACCCCCCTGTACTCAGCACTTATCCGGCCCATAATTGAGTATAATGCCCCATTTGGTATATACCTTACTAAGCATCTACAGCAATTTCAGAGACCTCAGAGTTTTCTAAAAAAAAGAAGATCAAGGGCCAACTAAAATCTCTATCATTATACTTCGTATCATGTAGACTTCTTAGGGGAGACGTATGCCTAGCCTATAAAGCAACAAAGGACCCAAACCTAATGAACTTACTGCATATCCATAAATCAAATGGGTCTAGGGCTACCTGTTCCAGGGACTTAAATATGGCCTGCAACTTAAATAGGACATTCTTGAGGGTCAGATCTCCCAGTGACTGCCACATCTTTGGAACAGGCTACAACTTCATGTGAAACAGAGCACCTCTATGACTCTGTTCAAGAGGAACCTGGATGAGTAGATGGGGCAACATAAATTCTTAGCAAGGATAGTACCCACAACCCTCCTGGACATGGGCAGTCATTACTAAATGCAATCTTGCGTATTGACTAGTACCTCTACTGTATTACATTGGGTTGAAACAGCTAGGTTAAAAATGGCCTCTAAGTCAATAGCCTAGTAATCTCCTATGATCCCCTATGATTACACCGACCAGGGCCACAAACAAACCAGATCTTGTCCTCACTAATATGGGAGACTGCTGCAAATTACTTAATGTAATGTCCTCTGTGGAAAGGTCAGACCACAAAATGGTCTTCTTTGAAGTAAAAATAAAACAGCGATAGTGTAGTGTACTGGCTCACCAGATGTGCAGTAGCAAGCACCGCCCAAACCATCCCACGTTGTTGTACGTCAGTTGGAATTATTCAATATTCATCCGGTGTGAATGAATATTTATTCTGTTTCCAAACTGTACAATGCCACAATTTTTTTTATATGCTAAACATGAAATGACAGCAGGTGTTGAAAGCAGATATTAGAAGTATGCCTGTAATTGTAAAGAATGTTGATTCTGGTTTGGAGTGAAATTTTGGGTAATAACTCATTTACTTTACACACTATTCCTTTCTTGATACTTAGTCTCGCATAGATAGAATCTGTGTCCTTAGATCTATTGAATAAAACTGATGATATTAATAGAATCCCTTGTCTCCTACCAGATCCTAATGCAACTTGTTTAAATATAACATTCAGTCTTAGCAAAAAAAACAAAAAAAATTAAACAGCTTTGTATTGTGTGGGGGCTCAGAAAAAGATTTTTTTTCCTGTTTTTACCTGTAGTGATCTTTTTAGCAGTTTAATATTACACTGTACAAATGCATGTCTTCCCAAAATATAAAATGGATGGAAAATGTCTTCATTATATACAGTCAGACGGGCGATAGTCGATACTGTAGTGTACTGGCTCACCAGATGCGCAGTAGCAAGCACCGCCCAAAACCCTCCCCCGTTGTTGTACATCAGTTGGAAGTTGTCAATATTCATCCGGTGTGAATGAATATTTATTCTACTTCCGAACTGTATGATGAAACTGCATTGACTTTTTACATTTAATGTTTTCTGCAGAGCGCTTCATCTCTTCAGCCACTATTCTTGGACAAAATTAAGTATACATACCAGCCCTGGGACTCCTTTCTTGATACAGAGCCACTGCCCACTAAGGCAGTTTATAAACTGAGGATTTGCAGCAACATGCGTTTTCAGCAGAGCAATATATACAACTCTATAGAGTATGACATTTTTAGTGACTATACTCCCACTTGTTTTCTCTCAGAATCACACATTTTATGATGATGTGCTTTTTAACTATAATAACTATATTTGAAACTTAAAGGAAAGTTCTGTAAACTCTCTATCTAGCTCCGTCTTTAGTACCCAATTTCTCAACTGTCCAGATTTTTGCAGACTGCCCCGGTTTTTTGCCTCTTATTTTCGGTCTGTTAATCATAAAATGTGGGATTTTCTGGCAAATCATCAGTGATTAATGTCACTAAATTTCAGGGTTGTAGCCAGAGAATTTAATTTTGTACTTGTGTGAATTTATCGTAAAGCTGGTATCATAAAGCCATGGTTTCTCTCAGTTATGTCTTGAAACTGCACTCAGTAGAGTATGAAGAATACGTCTAGCTAGACATTTGAGTTTCAAACTTTGTATCCTTCAAGACACGCATGCTAATCCAAAACCTTTTAGTATATCAACTTTCTAAGATGACAAGAGCAATAATTTAAAACTTGTGCCTAGTTTGATGGCTTGTTCCCACCATTATTTCTGGATGTGATATTTGTACAGTACAATTGTGGCATTCAGCCACATTAATTGTATGCATGATGTCACTGGCTAATATGAATGGCATGTCAATCATGCCTCATTTCATAGGACAATTTTCATGCCAATCACTGTAGCCACACCCACTCCTGCGCAGAACTGAAGTTGAGCCAGTACACTACACTATTGCCATCAGATGTTTGTCAGAGGCATAACTTAGAACTCTCAGGGTCTGATGCTGTAGTTCAGGCATTTTTTTAGGTGCAAGGTCTAAGAACAAAATGCCGAAATCTCAGGAACACTCACTTCTCTTACCCCATGTATTGTTTACTGGATTTTACTGTTTGCATAATTTATTGCATGCTCACACAATAACCAGTATGTGTTGGTTGTTCTAAGCAAAAAGGGAAAGACAGGTTTAGTTAACAAACATCAGATTTTTTAAGTATACTTCAAGCACCCTATAAATTCTGGTGCTATAACCATACATTCAAGTAAAATTTTAATCTAGTCTAAAGATCATCAGGATATAGAAAGCTTCAAACTGCAAAACATCGCTGGGTCTGCTTGTTTATAAAGCACCTAAATCAATAGCAGTCATGACTAAATCCTTATACCCTACAGTGAAGTACATTTGATTAGTTACTAGCCCAAACTGGTTCTGAGTTCCTTCACTGCGTTGTGTAGTTCTGCTACCTTGGTAAACTTGCACCCATAAGCTTCCTAATTACTACACCATGAGTAGTAGGTGTGTTGTGGCTACTGTTCTTATTAAAGTTCTATTTTGTATTTTTTTTTTTATTTATGTTGTTTGTCTTTTCAACTTTTCCCGGTTAGGGGTCGCCACTGTGGAACTCCGGTCCACTAATGATTGGCAGTAGATTTTTATGGTGCCGAATTGCCAGCCCGACGCCCATCCTTCAGCAAAGGCACACCCATTCACGCATGTCTTTTGAAGGCCACTCGACCATGGGGAGGACATGTAGACTCCACACAGAAGGCACTCCAGCCGAGAATCGAACATGTGAACCTCTTGCTGTGAGGCAACAACGCTACCGCTGTACCACCGCGGCTTTGAAAATCAGGTACCAGAGACATTGCACTAAGTAAATCAGTGCACAATTGTACTGTAAAAATATCTACATTCGGCCACATTAAATTGTATGCATGATGTCACTGCCTAATGAATGGCATGTCAATCATGACTCCTTTCATATGCAACTTTTCACGCCAGTCACCGAAGCCATGCCCACTACTGCGCAGAACTGAAGTTGAGCCAGTACACTACACCATCGCCAATAAAACCCAGAACCTCAGCTAATCCTTGAATGTTCAAGCACTACTCCAAGGCTCACAGGCCCATACATGCTATTACCTGATAATGTGACATTTCAAAACCCCACAAACCCTGAGAACTCTGTTGCCTCTGCACAACTGTTCGCAGAAACTTTATACAAGCATGTTAATCACTGCACAGAGGAAGCTGTACCCACCAGGAATAAGTACAGAAGTAACTAAAAAAAAAGCCACTGCGGTGGAATAACAGCATTGGAATGTTCTCTAACAGAAGGAAGAAAATCATGGCAAAATTTAAGAGGTATACCACCCAGCAGGATAAAAGCACTCTCAAATTAAACAAACTACTCAGTGTAAAAATAATGTCTATCAAAGCCAAATCTGAGGCAAATTTGGCCTCCCAGACCAAAGACAACCACAAGACATACTGTAGGTATATCTGTAACCTGAAAGACAATACACAATTCTGTGCAGAGCTCATTGTTAATGCAGCCACATATACTGAGCCAGAAGTTATAAAAAAACTATTGGCAGACAAGTTCAGCTCTAACTTTGGCCTCTCTCCTTCTCAATCTCCTTCTGAAAAACATCATCAAATATAACCGCTCTGCTATCACTAGGAACAGGTCTTTAATGTTCGCTCTAAGGCCAAGAACACTCCATTGATGGGCCCAGGCATAAAACTGGATCTATCAGGCACTCCAGATTGCTATTTAAACTGCAGCCACCAAACAGGCTTCATGCCTAATGAATGGGGAACAGTAACTGTCATCCCTCTGTCCAGAGGTGGGCCATCTACAGACCCTGGAAACTATAGCCCCATAACCTCACTAGTCTCGTATGCAAATCCATGGAAAGAATTATCATGGAAATGATCAATAACAACATAGGAAACCTCCAGACACTAGACCTAACTCAGATGGGTTTTGTCAAGTGCAGCTCTCGCTTACTCAACCTGGTGGACTTCTTTGAGAAGGTCACCAAAATAATGGTTGAGGGCAAAATGTTTCACACTGCCTACCTTGACCTGGCCAAGGTATTTCACACAATACCTCACTCAAGCATTGGTTGACAAACTCAAGAGGTTAGGTGTAAAGGTACATTTAGGTTATCTGGTGGATACCCAGCTGGCTGACAAGAAGACTGTTTTTAAACACATACATGCCGTGTGTATGTGTATTTGCAAATGTATATATAAATGTGTGCCTGTTTTACATGCAATATACAGACACACAGACACACACACACACACACACACACACACACACACACACACACACACACACACACACACACACACACACGCATACTGAAATAACCAACCATAAGATAGCCAACAAACAGAACTAAAGAAAATAGGACACAATGTGAGAAACTAGCAAGTATACACTGAAATAAATGCTCACATGAAAGTGTAGTAAAACGGGTAACCTGTAAAAAATAAAAGAAACACTAATTAAAGCATAAAACATTAACAAAAGTTTAAATTACTCCCATATATAAGATGTACACTTACCTGTAGGTTTGTTGTGTGGTATAAGCAGGTTATGCGAAATCCACTCTCTACTCTTGATTCATCTGCAGTTGACCTTCACAAAGTCTACATACAACATGACCATCCACAGCCATCATCTCTTACACTTGGCACAGTAGGACCAGTGCTCTTATGCCCACCTTCTATAAAGCCTATTGACTATTATTCATAAGCCTACTTATTAATAATAATAATAATAATAATAATAAATGTACTAGCATCTCTTTTAATGTTTTGTTGTGACTGTGAGTTCTCAATTGAGACTATTTCAGTAGAAACCAAAAATGATCATTTCCTAAAAAAAAGAAAACTACACCCCACCCTCATAAAAAAAAGAAGAAAATTAACCATCATTCTCCGCAGGATGTTCCCAGCCAATACCATCATTAGTAGATTGTGATGAATGTATTACCATGTAAACAAAGTCAAATATATAAATAAATCCGTTGAATCAATGAAGACATTTTAAAAATGCCATCATGTAAGGTTCTAATTACATGAAATGAAAACAAGCCAGCAGAAATTTAAATATTAAGCACAAATTATCTTCATATCCAAAGTGGTCTCATCAGGGGGCCACTGGTATGCCAAAACAATCCCATTAAATGGTAAAGAGCAATCCTAAGTGCTGATCTTTGAATTTGTGTGAATGGGTTTCAGTACAATACAAGTCCAACCCATTAGCACATCATTACAGCCTGCAATCGCAGCATTCCCATTTACATCATAGATACATGGTTCCTCAAAGGGGAGAACATTCACAGCTGGGGCTCTTTGAAGGTATTGAATACCACCAGACTTTCAAAATCATGAAGACTACGACTAAATATATGCTGCATTCTTCAGATAAGGTTCTTTCCAGTCAGAAGTCATAAAGGTACAATCACACAGACCTAGCAAACATATATCATAGGACACTAAACATTATAACTCAAAATAGACAGGATAAAAACTAGTAAATCGAAAATAAACAATCAACCTTGAATTTTCCTTTCCAGCAATTAGAGAGACATTGTGGTCTCTACAATTGCTGCAGGTCCTTTGAAAGATACATACCAAAAGTGATGTGGTACTCAATTATTGGCCTGATGAGGGAAGAGTACCGGGAGGTTATAACTTTTTTTTTCTGAAAGAAATGTCCTTGCTTATGAGAAGAACAATATGGAATGCCCTTTTCTAGGACAATCACAATGCCTTCTTGAGCTATGCCCAAAACCCTGTAAACTCATTATTTTCTTATAAAAAGTCACCAAAGCATTGGATAGTGGTTATGCAATACATACAACATATCTGGACCCTGCTAACACTTGACAAAGTCTAAGATGACCACTCTGTTTAGTGTAGCTGAGTCATTCAATTGGCAATCAGGAATGGAAATCAAACCAGAAGTCAATAAAAATCATACAGCAAATCAATGTGCGAAAAAGCAAAAGAATGTAAGAAGGATCAGATGAGAATAAACAAAATGTGGGAAAGCCATAAATATTATAAGAGAGATTTCCTGGAGCACCCTCATGTTGTAAGAATTTGACACAGGAATGGACAAGGGTATGCGAGTTGAAACCAGAGGATGAAAGGTTAATAATAGCAGCCCAAGATAGTGGACACATAAGTTTACAAAGTCCATTGAACATGTTGGAGGTACAGACAAATGTAGGCTCTGTAAAAGAAAAATGAATTAGAAAGAGTTGCATACCTTGTAGCTGGGTGTGGTCAACGTATGGCAGAGGCCCTATACACTGAAAGACACAATAGTTTGGCAACACTGTTCCATTAAGGACTGTGCAAACACAATACAGAAGTAGCAGAGAAGTATTGGTTACATGAGCCGCAAATTATTAGAGAATGATTAAGTGTGCATCAGATTTGGATCAGCCATTACCAAAAATCCAAAAAAGTAGATGCAAGAGCACCAGATATAGTAGATCATGGAAAAAACACAAAAGTGGCATTGATCATTAAAATTGCTACACATTGCCATCACAGTGTCTTACATACAGCAAGACTCAAAATCATAAAATATCAATATTTGTAGGAAGAAATGAGAGAAATGTGCAGGCAAAATGCCCACACGGTTCCAATAATAGTAGCAGTAGGAACAATGGGTTGAAAAAAAAAATAGTCATTTTTAGAAATGCTACCTGTAAATGTAACTCCACATGAATTGTAGGAATCATTTATGGGTCCATTGTGGGTGCTATGAAGAGCACTTTTGGATAACAAAGATTGAAACAACACTAATTTCACGAACTTTAACCATGCCCTGACTTAGGAATGGGGTACATTCCCATAATGGTATCAGAAACCCAAAAGATTTGGAGAAATTAAAACCATACATCTGACACATCCAATTAAAAGGCATGTTTATAACACAATATACAGCCTGTCCAAGTTTAACACAGACATATGCATTACTACCCTATTATCTTTTAACTGCACTATCCAAAAAATCCTATCCTTCATGATGCTTTAAGTGAATTCAATGCATCTTTCCTAAATAGCATTACAACTCGTAGAAGGAAGAGAGTAAAAACAAGTAATGCAATTTGCATATCCAAAAAGAGTAGAATGTTAATGCAGGATAAAGAAAAACTGTGGAAAGAATGGTAGAAATATAAAACATCACGATATCTCAAACTTCAGAACGCTCCACACATCTGTAATAAAATCAAATAAATGAAGGCAAAAAGCTATACTAGAAGAACATTCTGAACATTAGGTAACTCCTAAAAAGATTCCAGTCATCTATTAAAGAAGTCTTGCATCATGGACAAAAGTTTGACTCTAATCCCTCTCCCAAAATCTCATCACTCAAACCTGCAATGGAATTAATCTCTCATTTCATAGATAGTATACTGCTCCTAAACCAAGGATCCCCACATCTAGTCCCAACCCTGCCCAATAGCCATATATCACTATGTCTACTTTCACACTTTCACATGCAAAGTACTACCCTCAATCTACATAAAATAATTCAAACTCAAACCATGCTCAACTTCAACTGATGACCTTCTAAGTGAGTATCTTAAAGCAGAAGCCAATAGAATTGTCCTTCTTGTCTCAATCCTTATAAATAGGTCAATCTAGGAACCCCTATGTTCCCTTTTTTAGGAAACAATCACATATTATTTAAGTACACAAAGTAGGGAATTCAACAGACATCACTAACCTTAGACCTACAGTGAACTTAGGCTCATGAGAGAATAGTAGGCTAACTGCCCTGAAATCAGAATCAAAATGTGTACTCTGTGTCACCAGCGGGTTGCCACAAGGGTCAGTGCTGTTCCCCCTACTGTTTTGTATATACTTCAGAAGTTCAGGCCAAAACTAAGGGGCTGTGGCTGACCAGGTTTATGGCCAACTGCAAACTGGGTGCAATTACTGAATCCCCAAATGATGTCAGTGTACTTCGGGAGGGTCTTACAAAGATCAAGGACAGTTGTCTTAGGCACGGTCTCAAACTTAATGCAAAGAAATGCATCATCATTCTCGAAATGCATCCTTCTCTTTGGTAAAAACAATGTCCCATCACACTGTGACGGTATCCTCACTTCAGGCCAGTAATCAAGGAGCCTCAATCCCCACCACTAGCACTGGTGAGGAATGGCCACTAAGAGCAAGAATAGTTATACACAGTATTGCCAAATATAGCTCTCCACAGTAAACACAATTTCCCTTAAGAGCACACAGAGAGCATACTGCAGCTCTGGGGTTGGACTCACTTTCTCTCTCCAGAGCCCTAACAACTCCACCCTGACACCTTGGAGCACTGTGTCTCTGGTCCCAATAGCTGACATACACACTTTGATCATTTTCACACCCAAACGCAAATGGAGGGCACAGATTTACCAGTTGTATCCCATTCTGCCCAAACTTCAAGGGTAACTGCTGCCACCAGTCAGGCTTCCATAAGGGTACCCAATTATACTGTGTACAGTTAATACCAATAGTAGAGTCTGACCAAAGCATCAAGGCTTTCAAGCATGGCCACAGTGTCACTAAAATAAATATAAGCACTGTCAAGCTGTTAAATGTATTCTGTAAAGCATCAGCCACAATGAGGGGTAATATTTGATAATAAATATAATACTTAATTTCAATAGACACCAGAGTTCCATCACAGGAAAGATAAGAAAAATAACAAAGTTGGATAGGTCTCAGACATACAGAAAGCAATGCTCAAGTAATCTCACTATATTTCCTGACTAAGCTAAAGAATTGCTGTTTCCTGATTACTCACTAAGGCAAGTCGAGAAGAGAAATGTTGAGCTGATTACTCCAAAGGCAAGATGAAGCGTCTCTCTTTGTGAATGGCTGAGGTAACTCTGACAATGTGTGAGATATCTGTGAGATCTTTCCCTCTCAATTTCCATTGTTACTGCTGCTGTGAGAGTTCTAAGCTATCCCTCACCACTATCTAGAGACATCATTACACAATTACATCATCTCTTGTCACCTGACTCTGGTACAAGACACACCCCAAGCTTTGTTAAGAGTTGATGCCTCATCTGAAAGTTATAAAACAATTTCAAAATCAGCTGGACTGAGATTATTTGAAAAGAACACTGTATGGAATTCATGTATATCCTCTCTCTGTCCAGCAAGACCCACTGTCAATGCATTTTTAACACAAGCAACTTTACTGCACAGATCAGTGTAAAGGTCAAATGACATAAAAATATGCACAAAACTCCAGATAATAATACTGGCATATGTTACATACACTTTACACTATCAAATTAACAATAATACCCTATGTACCCATGAAATGGCACAGGATCTGGGATCGCAAGTATATTGTGAGCGTAACTTTGACCACAATGTGTTACTGTAGTAAGGAAGGGTTTTTACATAGCACACTTGATTAGCAAAGGCATTGCTTGTAGAGCAAAGGAGGTTATAACCTCCCCATTCTCATCACTATTCAGGCCCATAATTGAGTATAACCCCCCCCTTAGGCATGTACAATATAGACCACTTTCATCTACTGGACAGACGTTAGAGGTTGCTAACAAAGAAGATCAAGGGACTACAGCACTTGCCCTACACAGACTGATTAAAGTCCCTGTCACTAAACTCTGTATCATACAGACTTCTTAGGGGAGACTTATACCTGGTTTACAGAGCGACCTCCAAACCAAACTTAATGTACTTGCTGCACATTTGTAAATCAAACAAGACTAGAGCTACCTGTTCCAGGGACATAAATATGGTCTATGACATGAATAGGATGTGGTGGAGGGACAGATTCATCTCCCAGTGAATGCCATGTCTTTGGAATATGCTGCCAATTCATGTGAAGCAGAGCACCTCTATGACACTGTTCAAAAGGAACCTGGATGAGTGGATGGGGCACGGTAAATTCTTACCGGTAATAATGGCCACAACCCTCCTGGATAGGGGCACTCATTACTAAATACAGTCCGTTGTATTGACTAGAGTATCTCTGTTATTACATTGGGATGAAATGCCTAGGCTTGAAATGACCTTTGGGTTGAGAGCCTAGAAACCTCTGATGACCCTAAATACCAAACACATTCTAGTCCTAGGGCAATGATAATTATGAAAATTGGGGCATGAATGGCTATGCTTAAAAACATTCTTTGGCCATTACCTAAGTAAGTTCTTATGATCATATCAGGGTTTTTCTACAGCGAGTTGAAAATGCATGAAATTGTTTTCCTCAGAAAACTGAGGAACAAAAACATGTTGGAATCCATGAATACATATAATTACCTAAATCTGTTACAGCATAATGTAGAAAAAGGTTTGAAACTGATTAGCAATGAGCTTCTCTTTAGAAAAGATTTGCCTTAATCAAAGTTTTATTTTTCTGACCTTGATTTTTCTGATCTACCAGCAGGGGAAACTAATAGGAGTCTACGTATGTTATGTACTGCCTGATTAACATAAAAAAATAAATACATAATAAAAAATGCATTACTTAGGTCAGCTGTAGTTCATAATGCATTTTCTCAACCAATTTAGGTCCGAATCATTTACTCACATATTGAAATCCAAATTTATCTAAGCAAAGGCCTGAGCTTTAGCAAGCAATCTCATGTGAGATAAGAGCAATCACAAGTGATAATCTTTAAATGTGTGCAAATTGGTCCCTGAACAACACAAACATAAGCTATTAGCACATCATTTTAGTCTTTATCTACCATCACCACTAGTTACAACACAAAAAGCACAGCCAGTTGGGGGTAGGGAGATTCACAGCTGGGTTACTGTGAAGATACTGAATACAGTTTGTAACACTCCTCCATCTTGTTATCGAAGCCTTGCTACTAAATATTTCATTTATGTGTGTGTGTATGTAAGCGTACATGTATTTATTTCATTTAATGAAACCAAAAAGTAATCAGTTTTTGGACATAAGCCATAATGGTCTGACACACATGCACACAAGCACCTCTAAGCTCTCCTGAATTTGGAGGATCACATCTAATTCATTCTCAAACTTTTGTTCCATACCTTCTAAATTTAGAAATTATTTTATGCTAATAGTAGCAGTATGAGTAACTAACAATGGAAGCTTTTCCCTAATTATTTTTTCTTTGTCCATAATTCCAAGGTATAAGTTGAAAGACATAATACACACGCACACATATATTACACACACACACACACATATATATATATATATATATATATATATATATATATATATATATATATACATACACACACACACACACATGCAGATTGTGCTAACACATATGCAATTATTTACCACATTAGAGGAGTGGCGTACTATTTCAGGTTCCAGCTTCTTACAGAACAAAAAATAATGTGTATTACAGTCTTGTAAAAGAATGCTTCCAATTACAAGTGAGTACACAGAACAAAACAAATATGTCTGCAACTGTCTAATCAATAAAAAGGGTCAGTAGCCATGGATATGGCCTTTCCCAATAACTCCACTACCAGCTTGGTGGATAAGGGAATCCCGAGACAATGTAGTAATTGTCACATATTTTCTGACAACTAGTAAATTTTCAAACTGATATAGTATATGAAAGATGTATTTACACAATGCCACTAGATGCAAAGCCCTCACATAAAAGCACTTCTAATGTCAGTACAGTTATCAGTAGTACACATGCTGCACCCATCTCATGCAATTCAAAGCAAACACAGGGACTTACATATTCTGAGGCACTTAAGTGTAACTTACCTAAACACCAAAATCCTCCTAGATTAAGAACACATAAAGTCCCTCAGCAATGCTAAACATATTTTTCTAAAACACCAGCATCAACACATATTAGACACATGTCATTGAGCCTTGATTTCTAAGCCCATAAGGCAAGCCACCACAGAATCCAACATTCTAGCCAATGGAGACTCCATTGTGAGACAAACTGACATGCCTTTCACCAGACGGAGTATGGAGAAAGTCATGGTCTGTTGCTTATCAGGGGCTAGGATACACCACATTATGCATGCACTCAGGTCATTGGACCTCAAGTACTAGTATGACTCAGTCATAGCCCATGTGAGTATAAACGACCTGAAATGTACATCCCAATACTATATGAAAAGAGACAATGTGGAGCTCTTGGAATATGTGTCCCAGGCTGGTATGAACCTAGATGTGAGAAGCATTTTACCCGCTCCAAGGAAAATGCCACAAAGCGAACAGGAGATGACTGACTTTAATAACTGGCTTAGTCTCTGGTGTCATTCTAAGAGGGTTGCAATATTTGTCAGCATTGAAGGAGCAGTTACAGAGACAGGGATGAAAGGTGGAGGTGTCTTGATTTACTTCAAAAATAAATATACTGCAAGACTTGCCAAACAGGACCATTCACTCGAGCTTCTCCACATTAAAATCCAATACTATGACCAGTCATCATTTACACACACAGATATGTACACAGCCACTGACATACATGTATACACACATCCATGCACACACACACATATTATATATATATATATATATATATATATATATATATATATATATACACACATACAATAAACTAATAAACTTACACACAGATACACATACACGTGTATATATATATATATATATATATATATATATATATATATATATATATATATAGGTCTACTTCATTTGATCGACAGACCATTTGACCGAAATTTCATTGATTGAAAACCAGTATTCACGTCATAAAACTGGGATTTGTCCCCCTCCCCATTGTTGTGCGACCCTGGAGTTGGTATATATAGTTAGGGGGGTGTGGGGGTGCAGCTTCCTTTAAAAGAAGAAAATAAAACAAAAAATACACATTTTAACTATATACACCAACTCCAGGGTCGCACAACATTGGGGAGAGGGACAAATCCCTGTTATTTGCCTTGAATACTGGTTTTCAATCAAATGAAATTTTGATGAAATGGGTTTCGATCAAATGGTCTGTCAATCAAATGAAGTAGACCCATATATATATATATATATATATATATATATATATATATATATATATATATAGAGAGAGAGAGAGAGAGAGATGTGTGTGTCTATATGAGAGAGAGAGCCCCTCACACACACACATCTATATATAGAGACACACACACATCTATATATATATATATATATATATATATATATATATATATAGAGAGAGAGAGAGAGACACACACACACAGATGCATACACATCTATATATTGGGAGACACACACACATCTATATATAGATAGACACACACACGTGTGTGTGTGTGTAAATGTGTATATATATATATATATATATATATATATATATATATATATATATATATATATATATATACACACATAAAGAGAGAAAGAGAGAGAGAGATGGGTCTACTTCTCTTGTTCAAAATGACACTTCTTCGAACAAGAGAAGACTGAGACCCACTTTATTGAAAGTGCACTTTCTCGAAACTCACTTTACCGATTTCAGGCTGCCATCTCACACTTAGTATATGTAAGTAGCAAGGGTCCAGTCCAGTAAAAAAAAACACATTTTAGCGGGTGGGACCCCCCTGCACCCTACAAACTCCAGCTACTTATATATACTAACTCTGAGATCGCACTAGAGTGGGGAAAAGGAGAAATCCCAATCCCTCAGAGCCACACACTCCTTGGATCTAAACCTTATCATCACAATGAACAAAACATGCTGGAGGGATAGGTTCCTGACCCAGAGACTCTTCATACTCTGGAATAGACTGCCCATACATGTTAAGCAGAACACCTCATTGGCCCTCTTCAAAAAGAACCTTGATGAGAGATAGGAAATTCAGCCCGGGGATCATGTCAGTCACCCTGCTAGACAGGGGCCCAGAGAAGTAAATATTGTGGGATGAAATATTCAGGAAATTGTTATGGCTAGGCTTGCATAGGCCTTAGAGCCGATAGCCTAATACCAACCTATTAACCAATTTCCTTATCCCCACTGTACTCTGGCTCTGTAAATGGAGTTTCGCGAAACTGCACTTTTGGTTAAGTGCACTTTCACTTAAGTGGGTCTTGATCTTCTCTTGTTTGAAGAAGTTTAATTTTAAACAAGAGAAGTAGACCTATATATATACAGAGAGAGAGAGAGAGAGAGAGAGAGAAGAGAGAGAGAGAGAGAGAGAGAGAGAGAGAGAGAGAGAGAGAGAGAGAATGTAGTAAAACGTCTAATATCTTCCCCCTCATTTCTCTTCCCCATCTATTTCTTCTCCCTCTTCTTCATCTTCCACTGCCTATCTAATAAACTTCTACCCTTCTATCTCTATGTTTAACTACTTCATCTGCATGCTATGCCTTTTGCACATATAATGTATATACCCAAACAAGCATGAATGCTTTATTCCTTTCAAGACATTGTATCAAAGTGTTTATTGTAAGTTTTATTACATTATATCCAAGGGTTTTCTGTATGATGTATTGTAAATGTTGCTTGTTTGACTAGTTCCAAATGGTAGTGTCTTAACTGTTTGTAATTACATTAAAAAAAAAAAAAATCAGTGCGGAAATTTTCTCCTCGGGTCTCCACTGAAAACGAGCCAAACGCTCAGCTGGACTAACACGGTTAACAAATGTGAAATAAATAAATAAATAAAAACGCATTAATTTCTTGTGATTTCATGACATTTCATGTTATAACTGATGGAAGGCACACCTCTCAAACTTATAGTATAGAGAAAAAAGCCTTGACAGAAACATTCCATGTAGTTACCAAACTCCAATATAAAACAGTAGCAAACAATAACTTTTCTCAAAAGTGTTACAGAAGACCAATAAGGTACAAGTAGAAAACAGATTCCATGTTTTTGTTTCTTTCGGCTTTTCCAGGTTAGGGGTCACCACAGCGGAACTGCGGTCCGCTAATGATTGGCAGAAGATTTGTACGTGCCGAGTTGCCAGCCCTGATGCACAACCTTCAACAAAGGTACACCCCTTCATGCATGTCTCCACACAGAAGACGCTTTAGCTGAGAATCGAACGGACGTCTTGCTGTGAGGCAACAATGCTACCACAGCACCACCACCTCAGTATGACTTGAAAATGAAGAGTTAATCAGGCACAAATGTGTTACTGAGTAAAAATCATGTTTATTACAGTCCTTTGTAAAACTTTGATTTTTGTTTACAGTTAAAAATGAGTACACTCAACAAAACAAACAAAATGTCTCAAATAGTCTAATAAAGGTCTGTTGCCATGGATATGAAGTTTCCCACTACTTCTGTTACCAGCTTAATGGATATGGGCATCCTGAAGCAATACAGAAATTGCCTCATGTTTACCGACAACCAGTAAATTCTCAAACTGACATGGTATGTGAGAGAAGTATTTAGACAATGTCACAGGAGGCAAAGTCTTCACATAAAAGCACTCCTAATATCAATAAGGTTGTCAGTAGTACACATGCTGCACCCATCGCACACAATTCAAACCAAACACATGGACCCACATATGCTGAGGCACTTAAAGTAACCTACCTAAACCCCAAAGACCTCCCAGATGCAGTGCACATAACACCCTCAGAAACCATGAGCTAGCCTTAGTTCCTTAGCTGATTTGATTAAATAAATAAATAAATAAATAAATAAACAAACAAACCATGGAGCATGGATGATTTTCATTCTTTTTATCTGAAGAGGTTTGGTACTGTTAAGAGTCTGTATGAATGTTGTATTAAAATAATTTAATGCCTCATCTAGTGGTAGAGTTTTGAGGATGTTCCAGTTTAGGTTTTTTAATATATTGATAAATATATCATTTATATTGATAAATGACTGTGGTTTGAGATTGGCCAGATTCCGTATTTGTTTGTAGTGATTCTTCTTTTGTACATTGGGAAAAGTTCTAGGAGTAAAGGCAGGAAGATGGTCGCTGAGTGCATTTTGCAAACTACCTGCTACGTAAATTTTACTTGGGCCAGTGACCAATATCCAGTTTAGGATGGAGCCTTCACTGTTACTCTTGCTGTACCTTGTAGGAGTTGTGATGAGCTGAGTAAAGTTAAATAGACTGATGTTGGAGGTAGGGAAATTAGAGCAGAAGTTTAGCCAATTAATGTTGACATCTCCCGGAATAACATTCTAGTTTTAATTTATATTAGAGATACAGGCAAGGATTTCTTCCTGGACAGGTACATTATTATTGGGGGTATATACAGTACTATGATACATACTGTTTTGGAGCTGTTAAGTTTTGAAAAAGAAATGAGGATTTCTGCATTGGAGAATTGTGGAATAGTATTTGTGTATGAGGTTGGTAAGATCAGACCATGAAGCGGTCACTTTCGAAGTCACCATCTCCCCTGACCCCCTCCTGCTAGGGTCAAACAAAAAAAAACTTCTCAAGAATCTGATTGCAACCTCCTGAGGGGTGGTATAAACAGCTTCACATCCACCTCTGTAGGAACTGGCACCAATGTCCAAATCTACACCAGAGAACTATACGAGCATTTACATAGATGCATGGAATCAGGAATATCCAAGAGGACAAAACCATCCTCTGCAAGGAAGAGTAAACTTGTCTGGTGGGCATCTGCAATAAAAAACTATATAACAAAATGAAAAATTTGCTGTCCAGGACCAAGACGGAGCAGGTGCCCAATTGGAAGCAATCTCTCCTTAGCCTGAACAAGCAAATAACAGCACTAGTGAAGTCCTCTAAAGCAAACTTTGAGTCCAAGTTGGCCACATCTACTAGAGACAATCATAAGACCTTCTTCACATATGTCTGCAATCTCAAAGGAATCACCTAGATCTATTCAGAACTGGTGGTCAAGGACACTACATACACAAATGCTCTAGATATAGCCAAAGTACTGGCTAACAGATTCGGTGAAAACTTCACCCCTCCCCCCCATCAGTAAAATCAGGACATCCCCAGTACTTGTCCCCCTCCCCTTATCTCTAGGGAACGGGTCATCACCGCCCTCTCAAAGGCAAAAAATACAGCCTCCATGGG
>NC_056732.1:677865101-677894078 GCF_019279795.1 Protopterus annectens
AGATTCTATCCCTACTTCACTCTTAGTGAGTCTGACATCCAGAAAATCTATGGCCACTTTGGAATAAGAAAATTCAAACTCTAAAAACATTGTAGTACTGTTCAAGTAACTGACAAAGTGTTGCAGCTGTGCTTCAGAGCCATGCCAAACAATAAAAACGTTGTCAACAAATCTACTATAGTGCATCAGACTAGCCTGATATACTGTATTGCTGAGGACATACATGCTCTCCCAATATGCCAAAACTAAGTTGGCATATGAGTTGGCGCATGGAGTCCCCATGGCAACTCCCTTTTTCTGCAAAAAATATTCATCATTATATAACAAAACATTATTCTCTAATACCATTTCAAGTATAGCTGTCCATCTAATGATCTTATTACTACTAATGTTACTCTCCAACAGGAGCAATCTTGCATATTCAATCCCAACATTGTTGGGTATAGAAGTGAACAATGATTTGAAGTCTAAGGTAACTAATAGATCGTCATCTCGAATCGAAGTCCGCTTGATGAACTGAGCTAACCTCTCAAGAAAATGTTGGGTGTCTCTAAGGACTTGTTCTATATCATTCACTATTGGCTTAAACTCTTTATCTAAATATATAGACAGAGGCTCAGTAAGCCATTCTTTACTAGAGACTATCGGCCTCAAAGGTGGGTCAGTTGGCTCTTTGTGTATTTTCGGCAAGCCTCTAATAATAGGAACCAAAGGATTCTCAACAATAAAATATTTGTATAAATTATCATCTACGATGTTGGTTAATAGAAGGTCATACAAATATCCATGTACATCCCTAATTATTTTGTTCAATGAACTCGCTGTTACGTATTCATATGTGCTCTTATCTGTTAACATCTCATTCATTTTCTTATCATACTCTATGCTGTCCATTATAACCACTGCACCCCCTTTGTCTGCTTGTCTTGTGATGATGGTCTCATTCTTTTGTAGAGAAGAAATTGCTTCTCGCTTTGCTAATGTTATATTGTAAAAATCTGCTTTGAATTTCTCACTATTGTACAAGTTAAAAAGATCATTTTCACAAGCTTTTTCAAATATCTCCAAATGGGGATGTTGTGGTGGTATAAATACTGAAGGCTTCCTATATATGTTATGAGCACAGTTATTTAAACTAACATTCCCCTGCCCATACATAATTTTTAATACTATATTTCTAGTGAAAAGTTTAATGTCCACAATAATGTCCGCTAAATCAGTGAAACCTGATGGTATGAAACTCATACCCTTATTCAGCACTGATAACTCATGCTGACTCAGTTCATACCTTGAAATATTGACTACAAGTCCCGATTAATGGTTTCCTCACATGGTTTCAAGTTTAGGGTTATACAGTTGGTAAATAGATCCAAAAGATTAGGGAATGTTAGGGGGCACACAGAAGAAGTAGAGAATAGGTGGATCTTGAAGTTACAGGCCCATAGATATGGCCTGAATGATAAGATCACGTTGAAACCTTTTCTGGCATAAAACCTATGAAACACTAAGTAATCTTCAGGGTGTAACTAACAATACAGAAAGACTATACACACACATAGAACAAAGTTGATGTCCCTTGGCATTTAGGTTGCTCCTTTACTTCAATGGGTGTTGCAAGCATAAATAGATTAATTGATTAATTGTTGAACAATTAGTGCTATGAATATGTATTTAAAGATGCCCATTTGTGAATGTATTATTGAAGTCTGATGAAGCGTCAAGAAGACGTGAAAGCGCTTACCATTTCACACCGGTCCTCACAGTGATTTTTATTGTCTTTTATTGTGAATAAATCTTTGGATTTTACTACAGCGAGTGTCATTCAGTGGATGGTGTACCTTTTGTTTTTTATTGGATTGTAGGATGAAATATTCAGGAAATTGTTATGGCTAGGCTTGCATAGGCCTTAGAGCCGATAGCCTAGTACCAACCTATGAACCAATTTCCTTATCCCCACTGTACTCTGGCTCTGTAAATGGAGTTTCGCGAAAGTGCACTTTTGGTTAAGTGCTCTTTCACTTAAGTGGGTCTCGATCTTCTCTTGTTTGAAGAAGTTTAATTTTAAACAAGAGAAGTAGACCCATATATATATATATATATATATATATATATATATATATATACACACACACACACACACACACACACACACACAGAGAAAGAGATATGTAGTAAAACTTCTAATATCTCCCCCTCATTTTTCTTCCCATCTATTTCTTCTCCCTCTTCTTCATCTTCCACTGCCTATCTAATAAACTTCTACCCTTCTAACTACTTCATCCGCATGCTATGCCTTTTGCACATATAATGTATATAACCAAACAAGCATGAATGCTTTATTCCTTTCAAGACATTGTATCAAAGTGTTTTTTGTAAGTTTTATTACATTATATCCAAGGGTTTTCTGTATGATGTATTGTAAATGCTGCTTGTTTGACTAGTTCCAAATGGTAGTGTCTTAACTGTTTGTAATTACATTAAAAAAAAAAAACTCAGTGCGGAAATTTTCTCCTCGGGTCTCCACTGAAAACTAGCCAAACGCTCAGCTGGACTAACATGGTTAACAAATGTAAAATAAATAAATAACCCATTAATTTCTTGTGATTCCATGGCATTTCATGTTATAACTGATGGAAGGCACACCTCTCAAACTTATAGTATAGAGAAAAAAGCCTTGACAGAAACATTTCCATGGCTAAAGTAAAGTAGTTACCAAACTCCAATATAAAACAGTAGCAAACAGTAACTTTTCTCAAAAGTGTTACAGAAGACCAATAAGGTGCAAGTGGAAAACGGATTCCATGTTTTTGTTTCTTTCGGCTTTTCCCGGTTAGGGGTCACCACAGCAGAACTCTGGTCCGTTAATGATTGGCAGAAGATTTGTACGTGCCGAGTTGCCAGCCCTGATGCACAACCTTCAACAAAGGTACACCCCTTCATGCATGTCTCCACACAGAAGACGCTTTAGCTGAGAATCGAACAGACGTCTTGCTGTGAGGCGACAATGCTACCACAGCACCACCACCTCAGTATGACTCGAAAATGAAGAGTTAATCAGGCAAAAATGTGTTACTGAGTAAAAATCATGTTTATTACAGTCCTTTGTAAAACTTTGATTTTTGTTTACAGTTAAAAATGAGTACACTCAACAAAACAAACAAAATGTCTCAAATAGTCTAATAAAGGTATGTTGCCATGGATACAAAGTTTCCCACTACTTCTGTTACCAGCTTGATGGATATGGGCATCCTGAAGCAATACAGAAATTGCCTCATGTTTACCGACAACCAGTAAATTCTCAAACTGACATGGTATGTGAGAGAAGTATTTACACAATGTCACAGGAGGCAAAGTCTTCACATAAAAGCACTCCTAATATCAATAAGGTTGTCAGTAGTACACATGCTGCACCCATCGCACACAATTCAAAGCAAACACATGGACCCACATATGCTGAGGCACTTAAAGTAACCTACCTAAACCCCAAAGACCTCCCAGATGCAGTGCACATAACACCCTCAGAAACCATGAGCTAGCCTTAGTTGATTTGATTAAATAAATAAATAAATAAATAAATAAATAAATACATAAATAAATAATCCATGGAGCGTGGATGATTTTCATTCTTTTTATCTGAAGAGGTTTGGGACTGTTAGGAGTCTGTATGAATGTTGTATTAAAATAATTTAATGCCTCATCTAGTGGTAGAGTTTTGAGGATGTTCCAGTTTAGGTTTTTTAATATATTGATAAATATATCATTTATATTGATAAATGACTGTGGTTTGAGATTGGCCAGATTCCGTATTTGTAGTGATTCTTCTTTTGTACATTGGGAAAAGTTCTAGGAGTAAAGGCAGGAAGATGGTCGCTGAGTGCATTTGGCAAACTACCTGCTACGTAAATCTTACTTGGGTCAGTGACCAATATCCAGTTTAGGATGGAGCCTTCACTGTTACTCTTGCTGTACCTTGTAGGAGTTGTGATGAGCTGAGTAAAGTTAAATAGACTGATGTTGGAGGTAGGGAAATTAGAGCAGAAGTTTAGTCAATTAATGTTGACATCTCCCAGAATAACGGTCTTGTTTTTGATTATATTAGATATACAGGCAAGGATTTCTTCCAGGACAAGTACGTTATTATCGGGGGTATATATAGTACTATGATATATATTGTTTTGGAGTTGTTTAGTTTTGAAAAAGAAATGAGGATTTCTGCATTGGAGAACTGTGGAATAGTATTTGTGTATGAGGTTGGTAAGATCCGACCATGAAGCGGTCACTTTAGAAGTCACCATCTCCCCTGACCCCCTCCTGCTAGGGTCAAACAAAAAAAAAACTTCTCAAGAAGCTGATTGCAACCTCCTGAGGGGTGGTATAAACAGCTTCACATCCCCCTCTGTAGGAACTGGCACCAATGTCCAAATCTACACAAGAGAACTATACGAGCATTTACATAGATGCATGGAATCAGGAACTTCCAAGAGGACAAAATCATCCTCTGCAAGGAAGAGTAAACTTGTCTGGTGGGCATCTGCAATACAAAGCTATATAACAAAATGAAATAAATTGCTGTCCAGGACCAAGATGGAGCAGGTGCCCAATTGGAAGCGATCTCTCCTTAGCCTGAACAAGCAAATAACAGCACTAGTGAAGTCCTCTAAAGCCAACTTTGAGTCCAAATTGGCCACATCTACTAGAGACAATCATAAGACCTTCTTCACATATGTCTGCAATCTCAAAGGAATCCCCTAGATCTATTCAGAACTGGTGGTCAAGGACACTACATACACAAATGCTCTAGATATAGCCAAAGTACTGGCTAACAGATTCGGTGAAAACTTCACCCCTCCCCCCCATCAGTAAAATCAGGACATCCCCAGTACTTGTCCCCCTCCCCTTATCTCTAGGGAACGGGTCATCACTGCCCTCTCAAAGGCAAAAAATACAGCCTCCATGGGACCTGATAACATCCCAGGCTGCATCCTACCATGAACTCAGGCATGAACTCACAGCACCATTAGGCACCTTATTCAACTAAAGCCTGAGTACCGGCTTTGTCACAGCCGAGTGGAGGCCAGACACTGTCACCCCTTTACACAAAGGTGGAGCATCCACCAATCCAGGAAATTATAGACCCATCAGCCTAACTAGCCTGATCTGAAAAGCCATGGAACAGATTATCATGGACCTCATTAACAAGGACAATGGCAGCCTCCAAATACCCGACCCCACACAGTGTGCCTTTGTCAAGTGAGGCCATGTCTGTTAAATCTGGTGGACTTCTTTGAGACAGTCGCCAAAGCTACGGATGAGGGGAAGAAACTGCACACCACCTACCTTGACCTGCATTTTAATAATACTTTGAATTAGGAATGGGGTCCATTCCCATTCATGCTATTAGAAACTCAAAAAACTTGGGAGAAATTAAAAAGGAAAAAGTCACTTTACCCAAGTAAAATCACCAGAAAAGTAGTCAATTACTTAATCTTGAGGCTAATCCTCATTTGTTTTTACAAGCTTTGGACAGTGACAAAAAAGACAAGATACCAGAATGAATCAAAAGAAATGAGGGTCTTCTGCAAGGTACTTGTGCCCACTCTGCAATCAATGGACTCTGGAAAACATCCACTTCTTCAATCCTAAATCAGCTGGGGTGGTCAGGCATGTAGTTAGCATTACCCCCTCCCTGATAACCAAGCACTTCTCACAAAAGGGGCACAACGCACAACCCAGTGAGAGGTGAGATACAGACCTAGGACATGCTAAAAGGCTTCTCTCACCTAGCATGTCTGATCAGCTGAGGATCCCATCAGATGATCTGGAGACAGAAATAAATACGGTTTAATCTTTTAAGCTTACTACCACTAGAAATCTCAATTCATATTTTTTCAAACTTACCACCACAACAATTCCGTCCACAGTTCATATTTCAATAGTAAACTTCTACAGTACTGCAAATATATTTAGATTACAATGAACAGCTCTACTCATCTTGCACTTAAGTCACCAGCAATATTCAAAAAAAAAGTTCTTAGAAAGATGCTACCATCAAGAGCGCAAGCACACACTCCACTTTCAACACTTTTGGCTCCTCTCCCAAGTTCACATCATATGGTATTCCCGAATGCCTTGGCAGCAAAAAGTACATCGCAAGTACTGGCTTTGCTGCTGCAATCTGCGCAACCTACTCTTTCGTTCATGCATGCAGCACTCAGAATGTCTGTATGCAAAGTAAATGCCACAACTTAAAAAGACCTTGCCTGTCAAACATTATGACACAAAAGGTATACAGTTCTACTATTTACAAGTTTCAGAATACAGACTACCACTTCGTCTGTGAATAAAAAAGATGTAGTTGGAAAAAAATGCCCACAAACCCTTTCAAACTCCATCGATACCCAACATTATTATACATTAAAACTTTGCAGACAATGGAATAAAAAGTTCCAATGCACGTTCTAAACGAGCTTATTCAGTTGCTTTTGACCCATAAACCTGATTGGGTCAATCTTTGTTTACCAGACCATTTAAACTGCATGATCCATGTGGCAGAGTACTGCGAGTGCATCAACATGCAACGTTTTGGAAAACATTTCTATACAGTCCATTCAACTTTGATCCACTGCTGTACTTTCATTATTAACGATCCAGATCATCCCAAGGAACGCAAACAACGATATAACTGCAACTAATAAAACGATCGGATTCCAGAAATCAAAACATCTTCACCTGTAAATACTTTGTATCCTTTCTACTTACCACCCACGTCAGTCCACCTTCGTTTCCTCCTCCAGGTCCACCACCTCCTCCAACCTTGGCAATTTTCTACCGTTTGTGTGTATAAATAATTAAAACGTTCTTAAAAATTAAAAAGCTTTCTAGGCGTGCAAATTATTCCATAATGTGCATGCCATCAGCAAGTTCAAGGCAATTGAATTTTAACGTGCGGCATCATTGACTTTAATCTTCAACGATTTACCAGAAAAGTAAACATTTACATGACAAAGCACCAATAGAAGGCAAAATAAGAGGATTTCTGAAAAATCTCAGCAGCTGAAAGGTATTGTAGGGCAAAATAATATCTTCACTCAGCATTTAAATGAATGCAAACATAACCAGAAAAGTAGAACGTCAGCCCCAAAAACAGTGCACTAACCGACATGCTAACTGCAAAGTGGTGCATAACCCGGTGCACATAAATAATAGCATTCCACCCACCACTTCAAGAAGTACATACTGTCACATTTCAGACAATTTACATAAAATTAAAAATAATAAAATAGTTAACCATTGCTTCTGTGAGAAGAATACAAGTCGAGTTAAAACAGGTTCGGCAGAGCTTATTTAACTAGTGACCAGAATAGGAACCAAAATACAGAGATTTTACTCCCAAGGGGAGATAAAACAGTTCAGGGACAAGGCATTAAGCAGGAAATTAAAGAAACATGATGCTGTGGGTGAGATGTTTGAGTACAATCACGTGTGATGTCACAAAATGGGAGGTTATTGACAAAGTTGATTGATGTGTTTAGGATTTGGTCCGAGGCAAGGAACTGCATTTTAGAAATGAACCAGTGCCCCTTTAAGAGCAGTTCGAAACAAAATGGTAAGAAGCCTGCAAAAGAAAATATAATAGATCTCAGGATCCAACTCTCAAACGGAAAAAAAAAACTTCTGATTAGCCTTGCCACAAATAATCTTAAAAGTGAACAAAAACCTTGTTCATACTTTAAATCAACTTACTCTCCCTTCTTCACTCACTTTCTTATTTGTATCGATTTCTCTCTCCTAACTAGGCTGTAGTTAAAAAAAAAAACGTAATGTGCTTACTTTTGTACTTAACGAGGCATTAAATTGGTTTTCTTAAACCACACTGTTGTGCTGGCCTTTTTGAACTTCATACTAAGGATATTGGGCCCTTGCATTTGCCATACTTGCGAGGGTGTTGTGCTTGCTGCTTTCTCTCTAAATGTACCATAAGCATGCTTTTCTCTCACTTCATATTGCAATTTCTGTTTGTATTATACTAACTAACCTTTAATTTCTTTCTAAACTGGCTAAACTTTCTGTAACTATTGAATCATTGTCATATATCTTGTATCTATCCTTAACTAATCTTTTCATATTGTATGTAATTTGGTGTTTTTTTGTATTATTTTAAAGGGTGTAGAATTATTGTTCTTAAAATGTTTTGTAATACTTGGAAGTTTTTTTTCCCTGGGCCTCTGCTGAAAATTGACTCCTACCCTGTCAGACTTTCCCGGTAATTAAATGCCAGTAAACAAATATTACTTCTCTCCTCATCCTAGCCTTCCTAAGAATAGGGACAGTGATTTTATTGAAGTGTTTTCCTGGTTCCCAGGAAAGAGGAAACCGGAGTCCCCTTCTAGACATAGCCAGTATAAACATTTTTGTACATTCCAAAATTCTGAATGTTGACACTTCACTTTTTCCCCTCATACCTGTCTGGTCACTCTATTCCCAAAATGTACTTGCTTACTTATTCCCATTCATAAAAAGCGCAGACCATTTTTGGGAATGTTTGTCTTGGGGGGTTGCATTATCAGTTTACTACCTTGCCCTTTGGACTTCCTGCTATTGCAGGCTTCAAGGCGCACTCATCTTTACTTATTTGGATGATTGCCTGTTATCAGCTTCAACCTGTCAGCTTTGCACTTCACAACAAATATTTTTTGCAACCTGCTTTCACTCTGAATTTATAAGTCATCCATGATTACATCTCCTAGACATTTTTTCTGAAATAGTTTTCTGGATCTTTACCTGATGACTGAGGCAAATCATCACCTTTGCAGTCTTTCTCAATAAACAATGTCTACTGCAAGGAGAATTTCTGATGGTTCTAGGTTTCATGGCCTCTTCCATCCTTAGGATTGCCAGACTTCACATGAGAAAGATTCAGTGGTTTCCCAAATCTGTTTGAGCTTAACGCTGTCATTTTTTTTTCTTTCCTAATTCCAGTTCTCAACTTTGTGAAGAAAGAACTCATTTATTTGGCCAAACAAGTCCTATCCAACTCAGGAGTCCTTTTCTTTTCTCTTATGTCCTCTCAGACAGTTGCTGCAGACACTTCAGATTTAGTGGCAGACATGGTGCAGACACAAGCTCAGCAAACTGAAAGAAATTAGGACTCCTATAAAGGCTATGGCAGCTCTGCATCAGCTCTTTTATTGTAATGTAGGAATGTAGGACATAGGTGGGGAGAATACAATTTTACCCCGTTGTAGGCTTATTATGATTATTTGGGGTATAGCTAATCATCACAACTTATTTCTACAGGCAACTTGCATTCCTTCAAGGCAGAATACAGTGGCAGACTCAAGCAGATCCAAGAAAGACCTTCATGACTGGATGCTACACCAGGAGGTCTTTCTGTAGATAGTCTATCAGTGGAGAATTCCTCAGATAGATCTGTTTGCCTTAGATCTAAACAGACAGTTAAAACAGTTCTGCTCCAGGACACCTTGTAGGATGTTTTCATTCACATGGTCAGGGATGTTTCTCCATGCCTCCCCTCTTTCCTGTCACTGACAAAGTTCTTCAAAAAATCCGGATGGACATGCCAACAATGTTATTCGTCAGTTGCATGAGAACGGAGTTGCGAAGTGCAGTTACCAAGTACTTCCTCACATAATGGACTTGCTCACACAGGACATGGGATCTCTAGTTCATCTGAATATCCAAAATCTGAATCTTACTGTGGATGGGTAATAGGTTTTTAGATACCGATCAGGCATCTTTTCTGAGATTGTATAACATGTACTGAAGGAGGTAAGGAAAAACTGCTACTAGGAAGTCTTATTTATCCAAATGAAAATATTTTGTTTTTGGTACTAAAAGAGAAGTTCAAACACAACTCTGGCAGGGGTCTGTGGTTCTGCTGTACCTGTATTAATTTCTGAATTCTGGCCTTGTGTACACTTCAACAGATTTACACCTTTTGTCCATTTTAGCCTGTCACTGGAGCCCTGTTATTTTCTTGACTTCAGGTAATACAAAGCAATTCTTAAAATGGATTTGCATATTAGATCACCAAGAAAGAAAGAAAGTGGCTCCATCTTGGGATTTGAATTTTGTTATGGAAAAGTTAGCTCAACATGATTTTGAACCTGCAGCCAGTTCTTCTCTGAAATTTCTAACCTGGAAAAGTGTCTTGCTGATGGCTTTAACTTCTGCCAGACAAGTTTCTGAATTACTGACCCTTATGTATATTCAACCTTTTTTGGTCTTTCACAAGGACAGGGTGAGTCTTAGAATCATTTCTACTTTTACGCCTAAAAGAAGTTTGTGAGTTTACTGTTAATAAAACTATCCACTTCCCTGTTTTCTACCCTAATCCAAAAACTAAGGGTGGGAGAATTCCTTGTTGCCTAGCAGTTCATACTGGGCAAAATTAAAGACTAAAAATCAATCAACTTTGCGTGCCTTATAAAAAATGGCGATCACTTACTAAACAATGACTTGCTGGCTTTCCCTTTGCATCTCTTCTGTCCTTGACAAAAAAAAAATCCTCTAAAGAATGTTAAGGCTCATTCTACTAGGGCATTTGCCATATCAGAGTGTTTTTTTTTGAACTGTGTAGTGTCGAATTTTTTTAGAAGAATCTTGATTCTCAGTTCACACATTTATCAAATGTTCCAAACTAGATGTTTTCAGACCCAGGGAGGGTTTAACTATAGCTGTTCAGGGTATTCTGGACTTTTGTTCAACTCCTTTCACCCTCTCTTGTTGAAAGTTGGCAGTTTCTGTAAGGATTAGTGTAAAAATGATGTAATGAAGAGTATTGTGTATTTAATTTACCATAATAGATGTTCAAGTAGATCACTGTTTTGTTTCAGTATAGGTACCCCTTCTCTGCCCCTGTGAACCTTCTCTTCCCTAGCCGGTCTGGGATGTCCTTCCTTTTCCTCTATGACAAGACTTGACTTGGAGCAACAGATTTCAAACTCCCATTACAGGATCAAGAATGTATGTCCATACAATCTCTCTTATACAGGAAGGTGCCTGAAGTGTAGTAGACTGGCCAGACATACAGATTACTGCAACAGTGATCTATTCAAACATCTAGTGTTATGGTAAGTTTGCTACATAAATGTACTTTTTTCCTTGAATGTCTGCTTGAATGCCTACTTCACTGTTGTGAGAGAAAGGCTTGTAGTTGCCGCACAAGCCCTCTCTAAGTGGGTTGAATTGCATAATCTTTTAACATCAAATGGTTAACTGCATTTTGTAAAATGGTGCTGTGAAAAGCACACTATTCCAGGGATATGTGTTTGCTTACAGCCTTTTCTTAAAATATAATTCAGTTGCTAAGAGTTATGCTGTGGTCTCTTAGTCATCAGTTCACTACTTCATCAAGTGTTATTGTTTAGAGCATGACTCATTGAATTGAATCCTGCCTCCTTTCATATTTAATTACGTTAGGTCTCTGCCTTCTGAGAGTTTCCTCTTAACTGATTTCCATCTTGTCCCACCCTGCATATTTATGCTATTTGAGATTCAGCCCACTCATAGACTCTTTGGCAAGGTCAGAGACCCCATCACCGTCCTATACCCTCCTTTCATCCTCTTGTGCTTGGATAGCCCTTTCCATCCAGCATATGCAGATGGATTTCCGTTAAGTCCAGAAAGTTTGTTAATTACACTAGATTAGCATGGTGGCAGGATTTTATATGTCTTTTGTGATTGGGTGCTCCAAAAGTGCATAATATGTAGTATCCAAATGAGTACAAAATTGACAGAGCCATTTTGTGGAGGACATAGTTCAGAGGAGGAGCTTAAGTTAGGAAATGCCAGAGTTTAGGAGGACATCCCCCTTATTCCCCTTTAAAAACAAAGGAAAACCTAAATGGAGAAAGGCAAAGGAGGGTGTCCTCATTCTGTGTGAAGAAAGAGCACAGTAAAAGTCAGGAGGTTTAGTATTAAATCACAGAGAGGGCAAGAGAGACTGAAGGAATGGGTCTAAGAACCTGTGAAGGAGTCTGTCTGAAGTGGTAACCCTTGATTTAGACAAGACAAAAATTGGTAAGCAGTGCTGAATTTAAGCTGGACACACTGTCCTAAATGGACTTATTTAAGATTTAGACAATCTTGTGAGTTTGCAAGAACTTTGTTTTGTTTGGAAGAAGGAACTGTCCCACACTTAAAAATGTTTCTGGGAGTAGTGCTGAGAATCTGTTAATATATAAGCATGATGACTTCCTTTTTTTCCTAAATACTTAAGGAATTTTTATTGTTCTGTTCAGCAATTTCAAATTGTTTGTATTCTGTGGAAAGTTTTCTTCATTAGAAAAATGGACCAGAAAGTCTTGCTATATTAAGTGGTTCATGAAGTTACATCTATTCATTGAGCTGCTAATCACCCTGAGATACCACAGTGGTGGAGAATGTGGACTTTTTTTGTTTTTGCTAACAAACATAGTGAAAATATATGAAAAGTATACTGAATTATTGGGCATATTGAACTGGGGGGTGAGGAGTAACACAGTCAAAAAGGGAGAGAAAGAAACTCTTGCTACAGACTTTCTGGGATGTTGTGACATTATACTACAGAAAGCACCGATGAGCAATTATGCTTGTGAAAAGGCTATGCGCATTGCATACAAAAGAAATCCTGTGTTGGAGTAATGTACTCTGTAAATAAAACTTTGATGAAACGATATATACTTGGTAAAACTATTGTAAAGAAAAGTGAATTTGCAAAAGTATGCCTAATTGGGTACAGTGATGAGCACTGAAGTGCAGCATGTGAAACAGCTGCATTCTGACAGGCAGTGTTGAATTTCGGCAAGTGGTTTATTTCTGGAATTACAGAATGGTTGCCTAACAAAGCTGCACCTATTAAAATTGTATACTGAATTTACTCTGTTGTCTTCTTGAAAGGCATATTTTGAAGAGTTCTGTTGTAATGCAAATCATATGAATTGTGTTGTGAAGAAAAGTAACCCATTAGGAAAACTTTGTAAGTTAAGAAAAGTTAAGTTTTATGACATATCTCCCCAACTACCTGTCTCCATAGGGGTTCCCCAAGGATCCATCCTTGGACCCCTACTCTTCTCTTTTTACACCAATAATCTTCTCTTTTTACACCAACAATCTAGCCTTTGCCACCAAACATGGCACACTCATACAATACGCAGATGATTCGACCATGATCTGCTCAGCCCAGTCCCTACCCAAACTGCAAAAAGTCACACAGGAAGCCTTTTCCTTTGTTGAAACATGGTTATCCGATGCCCAATTAATACTCAACCCAAACAAAACTAAACTACTCATCTTCCAACCCACCAAACATACTCAAAACAACTCTCACTTTAACATCACAGCAAAAGACAACACCACTATATACCCAACTGAACACACCAAATTGCTAGGAGTGGAAATAGACAATAAACTAAAATATGACATTCACATATCCATGACCATAAAAAAGTCCACAAAAAACTAGGAGCGTTATACAGAAATAATAAATTTCTCACCAAAGCAGCAAAGATTTCAATAGCAAATTCCCATCTTATCTCCACTCTGTATGCCTCTCCAATGTATACCAACCTAAGGCAATGTGATCTAAACAAGCTAGAGACCTGCTACAACAAAATCAACAAATTCGCCACAGGGGCATCCTACCATAGTCACCACTGTCTCTCACTTGCTGAACTGGGCTGGCTTGAACTCCCTCAACTCCTTCAGTGGTATCAACTCTCACTCGCCCACAAACTAGTAAACCATCCACTAAATGTCCCATCCCTCCAGAATCTACTCCAACTCTATCGCACCACCAGACCACTAAGATCCAGCAACAAAAATCACTTGCAGATCACTAAAGCTAATAACTCTGCTGGTGAAACACTATTCTCTTGCACCATAGCCAAATTATGGAACTCACTCCCACCCACAATTACCTCCGTACCATCATGCACCCACTTCAAAACTTTACTAAAAGTGCACCTAAAAACATGCTGGCTATGCCCTTGCAACTCCCACTCTAATATCATCCACCCCATCCAACCACTGCCTTTCTTTCCACTCCACTAACTACCTTGATTATAGCAACCTCAGATGCTCATAAGCCTAGTACTTATTATACAGCAGGAACTTCTCATTGTAACATTTGTTAATGTCTGATGTTAAGTTGTCAATCTCGCCTTCATTCTTGTTTGATGGGTTCGGAGCCGATCCTCGGCTCCGACTCGGCACTTTGCTAAGCTCGAGAGTCACTTTTACCAGCTCGAGGCAGCCCCATATCCCATGATGCAAGGCGGTAAGTACCCAGATCTCGTTTGCCGCTTCGCTGATGAGGTCCTCCTTTTACCAGCTCCTGGTAAGTGTTTTATATTAAACTGTCTTTAGCCCCTTTTCACTTTTAAACTTAATATCTAACATTTTTAGTTTATATTAAGCCCTTTTTTGACTAAAATTACCCTTCCTCCTTCATTTTTTTAGTCAGGCCTTCTCCCCTCCCACCCCCCCGTCAGGGTGTGTGTGTGTGTGTGTGAGAGGTTAGTTTCTCTATATTTTAGATAACTTTGTTATCTGATTGGGACTGTGTTGTGGTGTATGGTTGGTACAACTATGTCCAAAGAAAGGGTCTCAGGCTTTAAGAAGTGTGACTTGTGCTGTCAGAAGATGTCTCTGACAGACGGTCACACTTCTTGTTTATATTGCCTGGGACCTCTCCACCTGCAGGACTCTTGTGCGATTTAGGTTCATAGGTTCACAGACACTAGGCTAACTGTCCTTGTGGACCACTTTAAGCCTAGCCAGTTACCCCATGTGAGAATCAAACCCCGCACCTTTTGTTTGTAAGGTAAACACCTTAACCATTATGCCATCCTCCCACTTTAAAATAAATATCCACTGTCAGTCTCAAACCCAGGACCTTGGTAACACTAGTCTGTATGACCTACCACTAAGCCATGACTCTCATACTTTGTCATTCCTTTAGCCAGAGAGTCCTGCAGGAGAGGAGGAATAAATTGATTTTAAGGGGTCTTCTTAAACCGGAGGGCTCTCCGGCTAAATCGGCTCCGAGCAAGGCTTCAAAGTCTTCCAAGGCCCAGGCTTCTGTGTCCAAGCCTGCGGCCTCGGTTCCGACTCCTTCTGAGTCGAGATCGGCTCCGGCTGGAGACGATCCTGGTTTGCAAAAACCTTCGGCACCGATGGCTATCGGTGCCGATACTGTTTCGACACCATGTGTCGGCTCCGACTGGCTCCGACCACCATGTGGCTCAGGCTTCGGTGTCGGCGCCGACCGGCACCGACACAGTTACTTTTATGTCTGTATCGGCTCCGGCCGGAGCCGATGCATCGAGACTTTCTGTCGGTGCCGAAAAGTCCTCGGCTCCGACTGCATCTATGGATGTTCTTCGTGTTTCACTGTTGCAGTCATAACTGTAGGGTGCTCCTGCCAGCAGGCAGCCCGAGGTCGGCCAGAATCCCAAAGTCTGGGTCCGGCGTCGGCTGTATAAGCTAGTATCCTGACGTCAGTACGCCTTGGTACATAGCCCTCAGCCGACGCCATCTTCTCCAGTCTTTCTTGCCGTGCGGTGGAAAGCAGCTCGCAAAACGTTGGTTGGCGATTTTCGAACAGCATTCTTGGTTGTTGTCGGTCCGAAGTTGTTACTTCTCTTCTCAAAGCTAAGTACCCCATTGGGGAATCTTTTTCTTGTTCCTCCGATGTCAGAAAAAGTTAATAATTGTATAGCGTGTGGGAAACAAATACCTCATAAAGATTTCCACTCTTACTGTCTACCTTGCTTAGGCCCTGACCACGACGTTTCTTGTTGTCGGTTCTGTGCCAGGTTCAACTCTCGTACTATCAAACGCAGGTACGACTGGGCTTTAAATTATTTTGGCAGACGCTTCAATTACAGAATGTCGTCGGATACTACCGGAGTTCAAAAGAAGCGCAAAGATAAAGACAGGCCTCCGAGGTCCAAACAGGAGGTACTGTGATTAGGAGACATGCCTGGCTTCGTGAACAAAGTTTGCCTGAACAGGTTAAGGCTAAGTTATTAGATGCCCCTGTTCAACATGATGTTCTTTTTGGTTCTAAGGCTGAGGAAGTTATTAAAAAGATGGAAGAAAAGGCAAAGTCCATGCAGACTGTAAAAGATTTCTTGCAGGTTCAGCCTCCTAGATTTTCCAGGAATTGGCCCTCTAAAAATTGGTCCTTTCCCACGTCTGACAGGCCTCAAAGGGGAAGATATAGACGCTCCAGAGGTCGTGGTCAAGGCCAGACCTCGTACAGATCTAGACAATGGACTGCTTCTTCACCTAGAAGGGGAGAAGACAGATCCCAATCTCAAAGAAAACAAACTCAATGACTCTCTCGGTTGGGCTTCAGGACCTCTTTACCTGGGCCTCTCGGAGGAAAACTGTCTCTCTTACAGGAATTGGACTCATATTACCCAGGACAAATGGGTATTGGATGTGATTTTAAAAGGTTACAAGTTCCACTTTCACACTTTGCCAAGGACTCACGGTTGGCCAGATCTGCCAAAACTTCAATGGTCAGAGGCCTTAACTCAAGTGGATGCTCTTCTGGCCATGAGAGCCATAGAGCCTGTTCCACTCTTGGAAATGGGAAAAGGATTTTATTCAAGGCTGTTTCTGGTTCCCAGAAAACAAAACTCTTGGAGACCTATTCTGGACCTTTCTGTGTTAAACACCTTTTGGAAATTCCAAAGTTCAAGATGCTCACTCTGCAACAGTTACTTCCAATGCTCTCTCAGGACGCCTGGATGGTGACATTGGACTTAAAGGAAGCCTATTTGCATATCCCTATCAGACAAGAACGCAGGAAATTCCTCAGGTTCAAGGCAGGTTCGAGGCACTTTCAATTCTCTGTTCTGCCCTTTGGTTTATCTACTGCCCAGAGTCTTCACCAAGTGCCTGGCACCAGTAGTGGCTTACTGCAGACTTCAGGGATTCAGATTTACCCCTATTTGGACGACTGCCTTATTCAGGCAGACAGCAAAGATCTTCTGCTTCAACACCTAGACTTCGTTCAACGTATTCTCCTCTTACTGGGATTCTCAGTGAACATAAAAAAGTCACATTTGATCCCTTCTCAACAAATGGTATTCTTGGGAGCTCTCTTAAACACAACCTTACAAAGGGCCTACCTCACTCCAGAAAAACAAACTCAGCTGGCTTCTACTTTCAACACCTTGGCAACTCTATCTCAGCTCACTGCAAGGAAATTCCTGCAGGCTCTGGGCTACATGGCTTCCTGCATTCTGTTGATTCCAAACGCAAGGCTTCACATGAGAAAGCTTCAATGGTATCTGAAAAGTGTATGGTCACAGCATTATCACGATCTGGATATTCTGATTCCTCTGATCCCCTGCCTCCAGAAGGAGTTCCTCTGGTGGTCCAGGGCATGCATTTTGAACGAAGGAAAACCTTTTCGTCTCCCTCAACCTACTCAAATCCTAACCACGGACGCCTCGGATTATGCTTGGGGAGCACATTTTCTAGACAATTGCCAGCAAGGAACGTGGACAAAGGACCATCTTCACTGGCACATCAATCTGAAGGAGATGTTGGCAGTTCAAAATACCCTTTTGGCCTTCAAGCACCTTTTACAACCAGGGCCTCTGCTAATTCGCACAGACAACACCACGGTCATGTGGTACATCAACAAGCAGTGGGGATCTCATTCTTACCCCCTTTGCAGACTGGCTATGAGTTTATGGGACATAGCTCTAAATTTGAATCTGCATCTCCAGGCTCAATTCATTCCAGGAAAACAAAATCTTTTAGCAGACAGCCTGAGCAGAAACGTTTCAGATCCTCACGAATGGATGCTAGACACCAACTTGTTCAAAAGGATTACTGCAGTTTGGGGATGTCCCCAGATAGATCTGTTTGCATCCCATCTCAATCATCAGCTGCCTTGCTTTTGCACCAGGTCCTTCCACAAAACAGCAAGGAGAGTGGATGCCCTGTCTTTCAGTTGGAGAAGTCTGTCTGCATATGCCTTCCCTCCTCTTCCTCTACTGCCTCGGGTACTACTGAAGATAAAGCAGGACAAGCCCAAGTTCCTCATCTTGATTGCTCCAAATTGGCCTCGACAGTTTTGGTATCCGACTCTAAAGCTCCTGTTCTCGGGGCCTCCTTGGATTCTTCCACTGAACCCTTTGCTTCTGTCCCAGCATCAGGGTCAGTTACTACATTCCAACCTCAAGACCCTTTGCTTGGCAGCTTGGCTCTTCAAAGGAATTTGATTGCCTCTAGTCTTCCCAAACAAGTTTTGGATGTTCTTTTGGAAGCTAGACGGCCTAGCACTAGGAAATCTTATGCCTCTAAATGGAAGAGGTTTTCTATTTGGATGCAGGACCGAGGTTCTGATCCTCAGGTTCCTGATCTCTCCTCTATTTTGCTTTACCTTTCGGAGCTTTTATCTAAGGGACTTTCATTTTCTTCCATTAAGATTCATGCTTCTGCTATCTCTGCGCATTTCAGTTCTGATCCTCCTGTTTTTTCACATCCTTTGGTGAAGCAGTTCTTGAGGGGGGCTAAGAATTTGCGGCCTCCAAGGACCCCTCCTGTCCCTGCCTGGGATCTTAATTATGTTTTAGAAAAACTTACTTTGCCTCCTTTTGAGCCTGCTGCATCTTCAGATATTAAGTTTCTATCTTGGAAGACTGTTCTTTTGTTAGCTTTGACCTCTGCCAGAAGGGTCTCAGAGTTGCAAGCTCTTATGGCTGTGGAACCTTACCTTATTTTCCATCAGGACAGAGTATCCTTGAGGACCAATCCTACTTTCATGCCTAAGGTGATTTTGAAAGTGGCCTTGAATCAGACAATTCACCTTCCTACTTTCTTTCCAAATCCTCAAAATAAAGGGGAAAGGATTTTGCATTCATTGGATGTGCACAGACAGTTAAGATTTTACTTGGACAAGACTAATGATTTCGGAAAGTCTAACCGTTTGTTTCCTTTGCCTCCAGTTCACTTGGAAAACCTATTTCTAAACAAACCATTTCCAAATGGATTGCTTATGGGATCAGATTTTGTTACACTCATCATGGTAAACAGTTTCCTGGAACCATTAGAAGTCATTCTACTAGAGCAGCTGCTACTTCTACAGCTTTTCTCAGAGGAGTACCTACCAAGGATATCTTGGAAGCTGCCACTTGGAGTTCAGTGCATACTTTTTCCAAGCACTACAATCTCCCTTTGTTTTCTAAGTCTAGGGCAGGCTTTGCCTCTGCTATCTTGCAGGGTATTCTTGCCCCCCCTTCTTCTATCTAAAGCCTCCTCCCTCTCTACACTGCTTTGGGATTCCACCCTACAGTTATGACTGCAACAGTGAAACACGAAGAACATAGTACAGTTGTGTACACCTACCATAAATGTAGATGTTCGAGTGTCTTCACTGTTGCAGTCGGGGTTTCCCTCCCTCCTATCCCCTCTTCTTCTTCTCTCTTTTGTGGTGTATTTGTGTTTCCTTGTTGGATTCATTTTTGATTTATTGGGGTATTCTGACATCTAGGGCAAGAAAGGCTGGAGAAGATGGCGTCGGCTGAGGGCTATGTACCAAGGCGTACTGACGTCAGGATACTAGCTTATACAGCCGACGCCGGACCCAGACTTTGGGATTCTGGCCGACCTCGGGCTGCCTGCCGGCAGGAGCACCCTACAGTTATGACTGCAACAGTGAAGACACTCGAACATCTACATTTATGGTAGGTGTACACAACTGTAATTTTCTTCGGCTCCAATGGTTCCTTCGAGGAAGTGGTCCAGGTCCCCTTCCTTGGAACCGATACTCTCGGCTCCGGCCTCACCTCTCCTCTCGGAACGGAGCCATCGGAGCCGATCATCTAGGTCATCCAGGCTTTCTGACCATGATTTAGAGAGGGTGGTCAGTAGATTATTGAAATCACAGGCACTGGCCCAGATGCTGCATAGTCCGTCTCAACAGACGACTATTAGTCCACACCCTCTTGAAGTTCCTCCTTCGACTCTACCTCAGAGTTTGGAGCTGGAGTCTTCGGGGATAGTTTCTGCTAGGGCTGAGGGGCGGATACCCCCCCCCTTCTGCACCCTCGGCATCTACTCTTATCTCCTCTTCGAGATCTTCCTTAGAGGGATTCGGTGGTCGGGCTTCCCTGGTCTCCTCCGAGGGGGTGAGTGGCATCGGACCCTTGTCCGACCCCACTCTTCCCCTTGGAGCCTCGGCCTTGGTGAGCTCGGCTCCGACATCTGCCTTCCCTTTCGGTGGGCCCTGGAGTTCTGGTTTCTTCGGAACGGGTTCTCTCGGACCTCCCTGGGAGGGGGGCCTTCGAGGTGATGAAGAGTGTGCTGGCCACTGGGCTCAGTCAGCAGTCTATTCCCTTGGCTCCTCCCTCTACAGTGCCTGTCGATATCTCTGCCATCTCTCTTGCTCCCGGACCCAGAGATCCTCCGCCTCAGGTTTCCCCACTGGGAATAACCCCCTCTTCCGAGGATTCTCCTGATCACTCAGGAGATCCTCCGCGCAAGAGGATTTGTAAGAGGAAACACCTAGACTCCCCTGAGTCTATCACTTCAGATACCGACTTAGATGAGTCGGAGGGATCCCCAAGATCCCCCTCTGAGGATGTCTCCTTTTCAGTCATCCTAGAACTCCTAAAACAGAGGGGAAACTGGCCCTCCACAAATCCCTCTGAGGATGAGTCGATATACCTAGAGGCGTTTGGATCTCGGCCCTCCACCTCCTGGGTGTCTCCGCCTTTCGACCCCCTTATGGAGGTTATTGCTCGAAAGGCTTGGGCTGCTCCTGACTCTGTAGAGCCAGTTCCTAGGAGGCCGTCTAAATTTATTACTGCCCCTTCGGATAAGCAATTCCTTACGAAAGGTGTCCCTGCTGATGCCATGGTGGTGGCGGCTGCCACTAAGAAGGAACTTGCAGATCCTTCTGTACCTGTCCATCCTCCTAATAAAGATTCTAGGACCATGGATAGGTATGGTAAGCGGATGTTCTCTTCAGCGACCTTTGCTATGCGCTCGCTGAACTACTTATGTCACTTCACCAGACTCCAAAGGGACATCCTTAAGGAACTAGGTGAAGTAGTACAGGATCCCACAGCTGCAGGGGCTCAAGAAAAATTGCTCGCAGCTAGGAATCCTTAATTCTATTGCTAACTCCTCCATGCGACTGATATCATATGCAGCAGATGGAGCGAGTAGAGCCGCAGGTACAGGGGTGACTCTTAGACGCCAAGCCTGGATGCGGCTCTGTAATTTTGCAGATCCCTTTAAGGCGTCCTTCACAAATTCTCCCTTTGATGGGTCAGCTTTGTTTGGCCCTCAAGTGAAGGATACATTGACCAGGTGTGAACAGGACGGCAAGACTCTTTCTGCCGTAGGGATCTGTTTTTCCACCCCTTCTAGACCTTACCCTAAAGGACAGAAGGGTGGAAAGATATGGTTCCGCAAATCCCAAGGAGTCACGCCGGATACACGTGGTCAGTTTACCCCTAGAGGCAGAGGGGGTAATAATAACAGACGCCGCTCTAGAGGCAGAGGGGGTCCACAGAACCAGGGAAGCAGAGAGCCTCTCTCTGACAAGCTTTTTCAGCATCCCTGAGATGTTGCCCGACTGTCCATCCTTGGAGGCAGTCGGGGGAAGACTATCGCTGTACCCAGAAGCCTGGCGTTCCCTCACTCAAGACAGATGGGTACAGTCGATCATATCCGAGGGTTACAAAATTCCTTTTGAGGAAAGTCCCCTTTCTCACTCAAATTCCCTTCCAGATGTTCCACCCGGTCTAAGGGAAGTTGCAGAGTTAGAAGTATTAAAACTTCTACAAAAAAGAGCCATTCAGCCAGTTACAGCAGACCATTCAGAGCCCGGAATCTACTCAAGATTCTTTTTGGTCCCCAAAAAGACGGGAGACTGGAGACCAATATTGGATCTCAGCAGACTCAACAAGTCTGTGAGGAAGACAAGATTTCGAATGGTCACACTTCAGTCAATTCTGCCCTTCTGCCCTTCCTAGAGAAGGACAACTGGATGTGCTCAATAGATCTTCAGGACGCGTACTATCACATAAAAATTCACAGACGCTCCAGAAGATTTCTCCGCTCTCGGCTGGGGTCCAGTCATTTCCAATTCAGAGCCCTGCCCTTTGGTCTCACTACAGCCCCCAGAGTGTTCACCAAATGTATGGCAGTGGTCACGGCTCACCTGAGACGTCAAGGATTCCAGGTGTTTCCGTAACTCAACGACTGGCTCTTTTCAGCCACCACCAGGCATCAACTTCTTCAAGCCAGGGATTACACAATAAATCTTTGCACTCAATTGGGAATTTCGATCAACTACGAAAAATCCTCCTTATTGCCCTGCCAGTCTATTACTTTCATAGGCTCAAACTTAAACACTGTTCGGATGTCAGCAACCCTCACAGACCAAAGAATCTCAGATATACAAAGTCACGTGAGGATCATCCTAGCCAGCAAAAAAGTACAAGCCAGAATGGTTCTAAAGGTGTTGGGCCTCATGGCTGCGGCCATTACCCTTCTTCCCCTGGCCCGCTTCTACATGCGCCTGCTTCAGTGGATGTTGTTCACTCAGTGGTCTTACCAACAACTTCCAATGCACCACCAAATTCTGGTGACACAGATTTGCAGGAATCATCTTTCATAGTGGATTACTTCTCCCCAGATTCACCAAGGCAGACCCTTTGTATCCCCGGCCCCGGTAGCCACTGTCACTACGGTCGCCTCCCTGATCGGGTGGGGGGGGGGTCATTATCAGGGCAGGATGGTTCATGGGACGTGGCAACCGTTCGAGTACCACCTGCACATAAATGTCCTAGAGATGAGAGCAGTGCTTTTAACGTTGCAAGCCCTCAACGACTTTCTTCCCTTGGGAACAATTGCAGTTCACACAGACAACATGTCTGTAGTGTGGTATATCAACAAACAGGGCGGAACCAAGTCCTACCCCTTGTGTCAAGAAGCTCTCAGACTTTGGCAATGGGCGATCTCCTCTCATCGGTTTCTGGTAGCAACGCATATCCCTGGGAAAACCAACATTTTAGCGGACAGACTGAGCAGAGCTATTCTCATGCCTCACGAGTGGTCTCTCAAACAATCTATAGTGGAGGAGATTTTTCTAGAATGGGGCCGCCCATGTTGCGATCTTTTTGCTACTCCCCAAAACAGCAAATGCCCAGACTTCTTTTCTCTCTTCCCACTGCCAGGCCCATCCCCCCAGAGACGCTCTAACCCAGGATTGGCCCCAGGGACTTTTTTATGCCTTTCCTCCTTTTCCGCTGATTCCACAAGTACTCCAGAAAGCCACCGTTTTGAGAGCCAAAATGATTCTCATTGCTCCGTATTGGCCTCGACAAATTTGGTTCCCGTTCCTCCATCGTTACCTTTTGGTGCAGCCGTGGCATCTGGACCCAGTACCAGACCTTCTGATTCACCAATCGGGTCAGCTGCACCGGTCTATCCCTTCTCTCAACCTCACAGCATGGTTGCTCCACTTCCTTCCTTAGCCAGGCTTCCTATGATCTCTAATCCTGTTAGAGACATCATAGTAGCTTCCCTACAATCCTCTACCAGAAGGATTTATACCAGCAAATGGAAACGCTTTTCTTGTTGGGCAAAAGCTAAAAATATTTATCCCTTTACTGCTCCAGTCCAAGCAGTTCTGGATTTCTTAGCGGAAATCTTTCACGCGGGCTGCTCTTCTTCCACGGTCAAAGTTCAGTTGGCTGCTATCTCAAACTTTCATGTCGGGTTCGCAGATCACAACATTATGTCCCACAGGCTTTGTAGAGCCTTCTTGAAAGGAATTTTTCTCCTGAAACCTCCAGTCAGGAGTCCTCCTCCTCAATGGGACCTAAATTTAGTGCTGACATCCTTGATTCTCCCTCCCTTCGAGCCAGCTGTTTCATGTTCCCTGAAATTTCTTTCTTGGAAAACTCTATTCCTGGCTGCTGTTATGTCGGCTAGGAGAGTATCTGAACTTCATGCTCTCTCTGTTCGTCCCCCCTATTTGGTCTTCCACAAAGACAGGGTATCCTTGAGAACTAATCCGACCTTTTTGCCTAAGGTCGGCTCAAAGAGTAATTTGAATCAGTCTATTGACCTTCCTGTATTTTTCCCAAACTACTCAAACAGATCGGAACAAAAATTACATTATCTTGATGTTCACCGCCAACTCAGATATTATTTGGACAGAACAAAACAATTCAGGAAATTCGATTAGCTCTTTATTTCTTATGCTGATAACAAAAAAGGCCTTCCAGTCTCAAAAGTGACCTTATCTAGATGGCTTTCTTCTGTCATCTCTGAAATGTATCAGCTCAGGGGAAAACAGCTGTGCTCGAAACCTAAAGCACATTCAACCAGAAGCTTAGCCACTTCCACAGCCTTTCAGGCTAGACTTCCATTAGACACTATTTGTGCAGCAGCCACTTGGGCCACTCCTCATACCTTTGTTTCTCATTACAAATTGGATTTGGCCTCCAGGGACAGAGCCAGTTTTGGCTCTACAGTTCTCAAGAGTCTGTTCCATTGAGCCGCCCAGGATAGAGGTGCTAGGGACGCGGTCCCATCAAGCAAGAATGAAGGCGAGATTGACAACTTAACATTGAGAAGTTATGTACCTACCATAACGTTCCATGTTAGTTGTCTTCTCTCGCCTTCTTTCTTGCGACCCTCCCTCCTTCCCCCTAGCCTGGACAGACCTTTTTCTCCCTACATGGAAGAATGCTTCTTAAGACCATACAGTTCTGGTCTTCCTAACCCATCCTTCTGGCTTTTTCTCTGCCTTCTTTCTTCCTTTTGTGAAGTTTTTTATGCTAGGTGTTATTGCCTGTAGACAACAAACGAGATCTGGGTACTTACCGCCTTGCATCATGGGATATGGGGCTGCATCGAGCTGGTAAAAGTGACTCTCGAGCTTAGCAAAGTGCCGAGTCGGAGCCGAGGATCGGCTCCGAACCCATCAAGCAAGAAAGAAGGCGAAAGAAGACAACTAACATGGAACGTTATGGTAGGTACATAACTTCTCATTATGTACTTCACAGATAAAGATTCTAGATGTCTACTGATGTACTATGTTCTTCATCTGTAAATATGTTGTAAGTAATTGCTATGTTAAATTGTTAATCGCTATGTAATCCAGTGTAACTACTGTCTGTTTATTTTACTGTGGAGCTTTTCTCCTTGGGCCTCCGCTGAAAATGGACCTACGTCCAGTCGGACACTTCCGGTCAACAAATTTAAATAAATAAGTTTTACAAAGTGGATAAAAATTAATTCAAATCTGGTCCCCTCACAGTGTATTTGAGCCAAACATTTAGCTACTGCATAGTGAAAGAGTTGAAAAAAATGATTTACAGAAGTGAGGCATGAATCATTTTTGCATGTTTTTTTAAAACCCAATTAAAGAAACTGTGCCATGTGTATAATATAGGGGCTGATACAAGTGGTGTATTGTGGCATTTTCCTAACTACTGGTAACAAGCCAGAACAAGTCACATAGATAAAACAAACCTGTAAAAAATACAAAAAAAAAAACTGGCCAGGCTAGGTTTTCGCTGTGTGGTTCCTTAAAAACTACTGTGCTAGAGGCTCATGGCATATATGCAAATGAACGTACTGAGAACATTCAGTGTTTAAGATATGTGGGCCTTACATACAGTACCCTATTATTAGACCCCTATGGGGGTAAAATGTTGAACTGGAGATTGTGGTCAGAAAATTCATGTTTGTATTAAAATATAAAGAAATAAACATGAGCATTCTTCAATTGTAAATGTTCGTGCACTTTCGCAGATCGCTTCATCAGACCTAACTTCTAACTTCTAACTGCAGTAAGACATTAAGTGACTGTCTTTGGAAGTGATAAACAAGACTTCAATGAATAAGCAGGTCAAGCAGTCCCTTTTACTCTCAGTAATAGGTGTGATGGTGAAGCTTCCTTAGGTTTATCACGTTGGTTATGGATATGTGAGAGTTTAGTCCAGGGGCTCTGTTGGCATTGAGCCTAATCTGCCATTCGAGTTCTCACTTCTCCAAATAATCATTCGTTGGCTCTTGGAATTCCTCTTTTTCGATCCTGTCCAGCATATGAAAGAGAAACTTATTGTGTCCATGGGATTCCCTGAGGTGCTTGACTAAAGCATTGTTTGGATTTTGGTATTTGATGTCATGAAGGTGTTGGGCTATTCTGTTTTTTAATTTATTCAGTGTTTTTCCAAAGTAGAATGCTGTGCAATTGGTGCAGTGACCTTGGTACACTATGCATTCTGTCTGGCAGTTCCCGTAGAACTTGCTGTGGAAGGTTTGCTTTGTATTTGGGCAGATGAACTGGTTGTTGTTACATAGCTGTTTACAGTAACCACGCACTTGTTTGTTGCATGGGAATGTTCCTGGTCGCATTTTCTGGAGCGGATCATAATCTTTGCTTCCATTCTCAAGAATTTGTTTTAGATTCCGGTTTCTCCTGATACTGAATTTTGGGATATCCAGCAAAAAACTGCTGATGGATGGATTGTTGCTGATAATAGTCCAGTTTTCCTTAATGATGTTTTTCAGAGTGAAGAAGTCAGTGTAAAAGGTCAGGGTCATATTGAGTTCCTCGAGGGTGTCTTTCTGCTTTCTCTTCCTTGGGTGTCCCAAGCTGGGGAATTCAGGATCGGAGTGCTTGCTTTGAATTACGGGGTCCAGGATGTTCTTGATGAGTTTTTTTGCTGTACCCTCTTTCTAAGAATTTTTTTTTCAAGATTGATGTTGACTATAAATTCTCTGAGCACCTTGAAAACTCTGGCCAATCGTAGGCCCTGGGATTTAATGACATTCTTTTTTGTAAGAAAGGGGTGCATGCTGGACCTATGAAGCAAAAGACCGGCAAGAGGTTGTTTGTGAGCTTATCCATCTCCGCCACTTTGGATATTAAGTCCAGAAAAAGTGACTTTGCTTTTGTTGTAACTGTTGGCGAAATTGAGAGAGTCTGTAGATTTTCCAGTGTAGTCGAAGAACTGTAGTAGCCTCTCTTCCATGCTGTCACAAATTATAAGTATATCATCAATATATCTGTAGTAACAGCACATCTCTTTGTAGTAGGGGGAGTTGTAGATATGCCTCTACCATTTTCTCGGGGAATCCCTTTTCTTTGTCTGGAGCATTTTCTATTGAATTCAAAATAGTTATTGCATAAAAGGATTTGCAGTAGCCTAGTCAGTGTTTCTATTTCAGATCTATGGGTCATGCCAGTTGCTTCCAGAGCTTCAGTAACTGCCCCTATACAGTACTTGTGGGGTAGTACTGTGTAGAGAGCTTCCACATCGATTGCGACTAAAAAGGATTCTTTTTTTACATTAATGTTTCTGATTTTTCTGAGCAGGTCACTTGTGTCGCGCAAGAATGAAGGGTTACTCTCTGCCAGTGGTTTGATTAGCACTTCTAAGTAGATGGAGATTGTCTCTATAATACTTCACCACTGGCAAACAGCAGCCTGGATGGTGGGTCCTGGAAATTTTTGTGAGGCTTCGGTATCCCAAAGAAATACAGGAGCTTAGGATGTTCAACTGAAATAAAGTTCAGAAGCCTTTGACTAATCATTCCATCTTCACTAAGAAAGAGAAGTTCTTTATTAATCTTTGTGTGGGCATCTCTAACTTTCTCTATGGGGCACTTCTCGTAGTACATATTGTTGTCCAGCATGCCAAGGATCTTGTTATTGTAGGCATCTGTATCAGTCACAAGGGTATCACGACCTTTGTCAGCCTTCATAATTCTCCTCATTCTGTCCTGGCAGAGATTTTCCAGTGCTTTGATTTCATTGGGGTTGAGGTTGAAGAATCTTCTTTTTGGTGGTTTTGAGAGTGGTTTTCTTATTTCGGCCTCACATTTGGATTTGAAGGCTGACACGGTCGGATGTGGGGGTGCACAAAAGCTGCTATGTTTCATCCACTTTTCTCTCTTAGGGTTGTCTTCTTTATCATGGAAAAAGATTTTCAGGTTTACCTTCTGACAGAACATTTTTAGGTCAGTTATAGATTGGACTGTATCCCAGCTTTTGTGTTGAACGAATGTCAAACCTTTCTTGAGGATGTCGAGCTCTATTTTTGTAAGTTTGTTTCTCTGAATGATTCCAGATCTTGTTACCTGGCTGTGATTGTTGGCTGATCTTCATTCTGGAAGGTCCATCAGAGAGACCCAGAGATGTTTTAGATCCCCTTTTCCTTGCCATGATCTGTCTCTGCTTTAATTGTTTTTGACTGGGGTGATGGTGAGTCTTGGGTGGTAGGCCTCTGTGAGGTGGATGTTTGCCGGAATGTGCTTCTTTGCTGGGGGCATCCTGGGTCTTGGTGATGGACATCTGATCCAGTCTGGGTGAATCCCTGCCATGCTGAAAACCCTGACTGGTGACCTGTTCGGAGCTTCCTTGTTCATTTATGGAATCCAGGGGTGGTGAGATGCTGGCTGTGCCTGCATTGTTGCTGGGACTGTTCCTCATGTCCATAATACCTGATGGCATTTATGTCCTGTTGGGATTTATGACAATGTCCTTTGTTCTTGTGTGGAGTCCCTGTATAGCTTATGCTGTTTCTTCTGTATGAGGTTGTGGTCCATTGTTTGTAAATTTTCAATGATCGGGTTGATTTTTGTTTTAATCTCTGTTAAGTTTTTGATCCTCTGATCTAAATGGTTTAGATCCTTGTGGAGTTTTTTTTGCTGGCACGTATTGTGGGCTAGTAGGATTTCAACTAATTTAAGTCCAGCATTTTGTGAATGCTTCATCCCATATTTTCTGGATGGTATCGTTTTTGTGTTTGCAGTAGAGCTTCTTATGGATCCTCAGTCCTTTAGGTACAATTCTTCTTTTGAGACAACTCTTCAGGTAGGCTGCTTCCCATTGCATTTGCTTGTTAGCAAAGAGTACTTTCTCCAGTTATTTCAGTGTGCTCCTTTGTCTTCATCATTAGGGTGTTCATCTGTTCA
>NC_056732.1:677894578-677958131 GCF_019279795.1 Protopterus annectens
TACAAAACACATTGTCCATAGCCTCCTTTAAAAACCTCATTATGCAACATCGCAAGCAAAGTTGGCAGTGCCATGATTGCTCCCCAAGCTAGTGAAAGCAGATAAGATGCACTAGAGTACTTGATAATAGTTTTCACTCTTACTCACAAACACTGGCTAATGTACAGAGTATGTACTGTACCTGTATACTATGTATGTATTCTACCTATGTTCCAAATTTCAGCTCTACACCACAAATCCATTAATTACCTTTATTTTTAATTTAATATTTTCTTGTTTGTTCTCTCCACTGTAACTGTTGATGTGCTGCATACCACTGTAAAAATGTGTCTATTGTAATTTGTGTGTATACTGATCATGTCTAAATATCTAAATGTATCTGTAATTATTTTTCTGTGTGGAGCTTTTCTCCCCGGGCCTCTGCTGAAAAAGGGCCTTTTCGGCTCAGTCAGACAGCCCCGGTTAACAAATGTAAAATAAAATAAATATGAATAGTCCTATGCAAACATAGCATAATCGTGATACTGGCAAACCAGATATTTTGAAAAATCATTGAAAGGTAGATCAGGATGGCGTTTAGACAAAACTCATAACATTTTGTAATCGTAGGGCAATGGCAAAGTGAACTCTGATAACAATGTAAATTTGAGGAGAATATGAACAGTGTATGTGGCCATGTAGACATAATATTACAGGATAAGATAGAATATTACTGGCCAAGTAGTCATTTTAGAGCAGGATGGGATAGTGTGGCTAAGGATAGTTTAGGGAGATTAACCAGGTGTGGTGCATGGGCAAAGCAATGAGACCACTAGGTGGTGTAGTAGTAGCTTGAAGGATTTCAAGTTGTTAGTTTGAAAATGGAATTCTAAACTTCAGAGACATGGAAAAATACAGTTATACAGTGAGTCTCCTGCAGTAGTGTTTGATTTAACTGGGTGCAGTAAGAATTTGTTATTAGAGTGAAAAGTCTTAAATAGGGAATAAGGTTGGTTAATATTTTTTAGTATTTGCCATTTTTGAGGTTGGAAAATTAGACTCTGAACAGTTTTTAATTCTGTGAATATCACACAGTGAAGCTGTTCTTATCAGTTTATCTGTTTCAGTACTATCCAGTGGTGACATCTATGAAACATATCAGCTGTGAATTTAGCTATTTTGTAGGTTCATAGGTAAATACTAGGCTGTCTGCCTGAGGGCATCTATAAGCCTAGCCAGAATGTGTTGGCTTTCGCTGCCCCCTTAGATTAGTTCCCTGTGCCACTGTCCAGCAGAGCCATTAGTTTCCTGTGCCTCTGTCCAGCAGAGCCACTGCAGTGATCCGTGGGGTAAATTTTCTGTTTCCCATTCACTCGTCAAGGTTTCTCTTGAAGAATGTTAGTGAGGGGCTCTGCCTAATGTAGATTGGAATCCTGTTCCAAAGCGTGGGGAGTCTCTGGGACAGGAATCTATCCCTCCAGCACATCCTATTTATCGTTGTGGTGAGGTTTTGTTGTGGCATTTTGGGTAGCTGCAGGTTAGCCAGTATTGAAGCAACATATAGGAGGATTGCCAACAGTAGAACAGAGGCAGTGGTTTGCCAAGACTGGTTAGTAAGGTAAGGTTTAGCTCAGGATAGGGAGCCAAGGTTTTAGTGCATTTCGGTGATTGCTTGCATTATGTGGTGCTCAAATTTAATGGCATCATAGGCGATGACACCTAGAACCTTTGTATGAGCTGCAAATTCATTTCTGGTATAGCCTGAAGATGTGATAGTAAAGAGAGGTTTGTCATTAAAATATTGTTTGGATGTCAACAACCATTATCCATATTTATGGGGACATGATAAAATTAAGTATTTAGGGAGTATGGTTTAAAAAGAATTTGGTTATGGTAGCTAAGGATATGTGGGAAGATAATACCAAGGCTGAGAAACTGGAGGTTTTTGCCCATTGGATAATGGATAGCAAGATACAAGCAGTAAAAATATTTTTAGTCCCTTTAATGTTATATACAGGTTGGCATATTTTATCATACGAGGAAACATTGTGGATAGTAACTAATAAAGAGTTGAAAGATTTTATTTTGGGAGGGGGAAAGGGCAAGAGTCAAGCAGGACAAGTTGATCTTCCCAGTAGAACAAAGAGGTTTAGGATTACCTGATTTGAAGGGATATTTCAGAGCTACACAGTTAAGGCTCATATACGTAACACAAGTAGAAACCTGCAATTGAAAGTGGAAAGGGAGAATGATGGTGAAGCAAGGATGAAATTCAAAAACAAGGAAAGAAAAGGATTTTGGATTCAGATCCTTAAGGAGAAAAACTGATACAGAATATTATATTCATAAAGCAGCAGAAAGTATACTAAGAATTAAGCCAACACGGGAATGAAGAAAATAGATTTTGCCAATAGGGATGACTGCAATTAAGGATACAGATAATAAGCAAGAGAGGCCTGGAAATTTAGTGGAGGAGTGAGAAAGGTAATAGAATGGGAAGAGGCCAAAACGTCATTTGGATTGTAGACTAATGATTGCTATCAGTCCCTGATAGGGAAGGCAGAGTATAGACAAAGAGAAAGAGATAGGGGGATCCTAAATGAAAGACCTGCACGGGTTGAGTTTTAAACTGATTCTGTAATAGAAGCTGCTTTTAAAAAAGAGATAATTGGTAGGGCATGTAAAATATTGCATGATAACTGTATGAATCAGCCAGATGTTAGAAAACATTTGAGAGATTAGATATGCAGTTAACAAAGAAACAGTGGGAGAACATATGTATGGCTCCCATATATGCAATAAAGTCTAGAAGATTTAGGATTTTTGCCTGGAAGTGTTTGCGTAGGTACTGTTATGCAAGCAGACTCCAAAGAATTTTTCCTCGGGTAGATGGCAAATGTTAGAGTTGTGATGGGGGACGAAAGAGGTACATGGGAGCATATTTTCTTGAAGTGTAGTGAAGAATAGTAAGTTGTCAGACTTGAAAAATTCTATACAGAGTACTCTGTCAAGAATACTGGGAGAGCAAATAAAAATAACTAAGGAAATTATTTTTTTGTTTGTTTTGTAAACTGGCATATAGGATCTGAAGTTGCCTAGACATAGTAGGGCCTTGTTAAGTTTAATTCTGGTGGCTGCCAAAAACAATTGCAAGAAAATGTAAAACAGAATCTAACCCATTTATACTTGAGGTAGTGAATAGTGTGACAGGTATGAGTAAATTGCATAGAAGAAATGGAACTTGTGAGAATAATACATACAGAAGAATATTTTGGAGGAGTAGTGAGATTTAAGAGAAGGTAGGAATTAAACAATTTACATAATGTTGCTCTGACTATATGATATATAGCAATATATGTAACATATGATGTTTCTAAGTCTGAACTTAATATGGTTTGATTACTTGTATATAAATGCAAGTCCGCCAGTGTCACAAGTGATCATTCAATAAAGGTGATTAACTGAAAGTTACAGAGCCATGTTTCAATGAAGCTGAAGGATTTTTGTGTTTGAATTTGAAATTGTAGTTTTTTGGCAATGCATTTGAGCGTTGAATTATCAGTATACTGAGTAATGGTGATAAGTTTACTTGCGGGATGTAGGTTATTTATGAAACGTTAAATAACAAGGGACCAAAGATAGGTTCATGAGACCCCCCTCCATGTGCACTGAAAGAAATGGAGAGATGTCATTTTCTGGAGTCTGCATGTCCTCCCCCGTGGTTGGGTGGGCGTTTGAAAGACATGCGTAATGGGCGTGCCTTCGTTGAAGGTTGAACATCGAGCTGGCACCTCTGCGTTCGTGAAAAATCTACTGCCAATCATTAGCGGACCGGAGTTCCGCTGTGGCAACCCCTAACCGGGAAAAGCCGAAAGACGCAACAACTTCTTGAAGTCTGCTTGTAAGGAAGCTTTTGAACCAAGTGAGAGATGTGTGTTTAAATCCTATAGAAGAGAGTTTGCAGAGTAGTTTTTGGTGAGACATGGTGTTGAAAGCTTTTGACAACTCAAGGAAAAGTGCCGCTACTAAGTCCCTGCATTCCTGTTACTGTTGATGGTAGCAAAGCTGAGTAGAACTGTTTATAGTGCTGTAATATGGCTGGAAACATTAAGCAGGGCTTTAAGTTATATTGGAATTGCATAATGAAATGAAATAGCTCTGGAATGAATTACAGAAGATGAAACTGGCCATCTCTGAACAGCAGGAAGCAGATGATCTAGCAAAATAGTGTGATAACTGAGTTGCCCAGTGAAACGCACAGAGAAAATAAATAATGGGTATTTTGGAGAATGAATCTGTCCAAAACTCAGTCTGTTATGAATGAGCTAATGAACAAAATAATGAGAGCCTAGTGGGAACTTGGGTTCATATTGTAAAGCAACTAACTCAAGAGTTGAAGGCTTACAGTTCAAATCCTTTGGCACCAAAAAGAGGTGAATGAAGTCTGTGAGTTCCTTCTGTGCCACTGAAGAGCTGTTTGAAAAGAATATTCGGTACTTGCATATTATCGCAACCAAGTTATATACATATCATTTATTCTGTTTTTATCTAGCAAGCTGTGGTGGCAGGGGGTTTATTTCACTCAGGTACCCATTTGAAAATGTCAGGATGGAATTACCTATTACTATACTACAGATGTTTACTGCCCTTTGTTCTTGTTTTTAAGTGTATTTTTCAGTTAGAGATTCACCTTCACCTTTGACAGGCGAGGCAGTACAGCGGCAACCACCTTTAAAAGATGAGGGGATACAGCGTTACAAATTCAGCAGTGTGGGAGTATATGGCATTCCAGATATTAATGTTATGTGCTCCACAGGGTTTGTTATTACACATTTGCATAAAAATGTCAGTAGAAATACAACATAAACCACACAAACTGCTCAGCCCTGCACATGTGTAACGGGCACACAGTGCATTCCACGTGAAGATAGTTATCAGTGATTCAAGTCTGTCAGTGAAAAGCTTTGTGGAACTGAAGTCATATAAAGTCTATAACAGCTGCATCTATAATTTGTGGTAAACAGAAGAATATGGTCTTCTTCAAAACAAACGACTTAAGTTTCCTTCATTTTATTGTAAACTTAAAACCAAATAACACCTAATGAAATACAGACGCACACATCCAACTTGGTTTGAAAATCTTAGGCAGCTGTATATAACATTTGTCGGCAGGAAATGTGCCGCTTCTCCTGTTCGGGATCTGGTTGCGATAATATGCAAGTACCGAATATTCATACAAGCTGGAAAGCAGTTTGAAACTGGTGCACCAAGAATTGACAAAGGAATGTCTATGGATACAGCACACAGAAGAAAGAATAATACATTGAAGGTAATGTATATGACGTTATAAACCAAAAATCCAGGCCTAATAAAAGAAAATGAACCACCAAGTAAAATACAGTTCAAATAATATAAGTGGAAATATTAGAAAGTATTCTTTTGTATTAAATAACCATTTTGAGGAAACGGGAAATATTTGATAAATTTCTGGAAAGATTTTGTTAATATCCAGTGATTTATTGTCTTTCAGTTGTTTAATCTAATCAGTAACCTTATAATGTCCTATATTTTAATGAGATGACTGTTTTCTTCAAATAGTCTTTTATTATCATTTTTAAAGCTAAAATCATCTGTATTAAGTGTAATCCAGAAGCTATCACTGTAGATGTCAAAATATTTTAAATTGTGTTGCATAACATTAGTACGCAGTGGTAGCATTGTCTCCTCACAACAAGAGGTTCTCCAGTTAATTCTCAGCTGGAGTGCCTTTGTGTGGAGTCTGTATGTCCTCCCTGCACTCTTGTGGGTTTCATACCACATTTCAAAGACATGCATGTGGAATGTTTCTCCCCGGGCCTCCGCTGAAAATTGGCATCTTTCCAAGTCGTAAGCAAATGTTAAATAAATAAAAAATAAATAAAAAAATTAGTCGTCACTTTTCTCTCTTATCTCACTGTTGTACACACACACACACACACACACACGTACAAACACACACACCCCATGGTCATAATATTTAGCACACAAATGTTTGAATGGCAAAACCTCAAACACAAGATCAACCTCGTAAATCTGAAAAAAAAATGGTTAACTGTTTTTTATGCAAGGACAAGCCACCTGCAACCCTTACATGGTAGCTGTGCCTTCCACACCCTTAAGTAGAACAACTATAAATTGCACAGAAGGGGGAAAATCTCAGTCTCTCTAATGTAATCTTGCACAACCAGCTACCTGCATTTTCTGAAATTTTAATATTTCATTATAACTCAAATTAAGTGGGTTTGACATATTAAGAGTTTGATAAAATAGATGGAATCCATCCATATATATAATAAATGTGTGTGTGTATATTTATATATATATATATATATATATATATATATATATATATATATCTATATATATGCAGAGAGAGAGAGAGAGATTTAGTAGTATACTATATTTACCAAAGAATTTAGTTTTAATTGTAGATCTCCAAGCTAACCTATGAAAGTTTTTTGAGGTTAAAGAGCTGTTAAATTTTATTTTATTTTTTTCTAGTATAGTGATAGTTTCATGGTCTGATATTTACAGATCTTTTATGTAAATAATTTCCATATGTTAATTCATCAGTTCAAAATTCTGTACCTCTTTTTAGTGAAATTTAAAATTTCTTGCGTTTCAGCTAATGGGTTATCTCCTCTTTTAATTATACTTTTACACCAAGAGCATATTTTTCCAAATAAGTAACTTTTTAGAGAGACATAATATCAACATGTCTAACTATTTTTTTTTATTATTCTTACTATTTTTGTTATTACTATTACGTATTCAATTCTTTAGGAAACCAGCCAGTAAATTTTAAATTGTACCATACAAGAAGGGATTTTAAGGTATTACTGCAGTTAGCTTAAATACTATGGCATTGTGGTCTGGAAAGGGAAATTAATGTTTTATAAAATAATTAATTTTGGGGTATAAGCTAGAAAAAAAATGTGAACTCGTCATTTCTCATGTGACTGCTGTCCACATATAAATAATGAATTTTTATTTTCATTTGTTTAAATATTTTAAATTCAGTGAGGCATTTTTAATTTTTAAAGCTTTGGCTGCTATTCCACTATTTTTTGGCTCCTTGGAGGCAATGGGGTTGGCAGGTGTTGGGAGATGTCATAATGGTTAAGGTGTTTATTTCACAGTCAGGAGGTACAGGGTTTTAATTGTTATTAAGTGGAAGTTGGCTGGGCTCAAAATGGCATCTAGCCTAGTAATTACCTCTGAACCTATTAGTGTCACCCTTATTTGCAGTATAATTCTCCTACATATTGTCTAAGTTAATATGCGATACAGTTCGGCTAAATTGTAACTATCCCATGTTTTGCAGCTAATTCTCAGCAGTCCCCTTCACCAGGGAACTTAACAGCATTTCATCACTGGCTCTTTTTGGAAGTTTCTTTATCTTTGTCTGAGACTTCACCTTCACAGGCAGTGGAGGTTGACAGTTTGAAGAACAATACAAAATACTCTTTAAACTGCGTTTCTTGCAGCTGGATAATGCCTACCTCCAGGAGTGCATTAAATTGGAGCGAATACCTAAGGGACTTGGATACTTCATGTTTCCCAGTGGTGTTGTACAAGATGCACCTTTTTACAACAAACCTATTTCTTTGTTTAATAAACAAGATTTAGAGCTAATTTCTCTACTAGTAAAGCACAATGAGGAATTGATACAGTCCCTGAACATGGACATTATGAACCTAAGCAGAAAGATTTTAGAAGATCTTTTATTCAATTTTTACAAAGATATCTATATCAAATTCTTTCTTAAGGTTGACCGTTATTGCTCCACAGTTACAAACCGCAAACAAAAACTTGAGAGATGCTAAGCACTATGAATTGGGTAATGTTTTTCCATTACCCCTATCTAAGAATAGACCATCCAGTCTGGGAGACCCACACTGTTTGAACCAGCAGAACCCCCTGAAGGCACAACAGGTATTGCCATTGGTCCTACTGACCTTTAGCTTTGATGACCCTTTAGAATATCCCCCCTCCACAGGTTGGAATGATTGGCCCATCGTAAAGAACTAGATAATCCAACCATGGTGGAACTTTAGAGGGGATTTGATTGACATTGATATCAAAGCTCCCCCACAAGAGGAATGCAATAGAAGAATCGGAACCGGGTTTAGGTCCTGTCCTCCCTGTAAAAAATGGGATGAATGTGGAAAATGATGGTATTGTTTATACCAGGAATGATTTTAAAAATTCTAACTGCAGTAGTGCGTAATTTTTCTAATGCTTGTGAGAATGATTTTCAGCGGGCATATACAACCAACAATCTTTTTAAAAAACAGTAAGGCCACACCAGATCAGAACAAGTACTCCTTAAAAATTTAAGGCAGGATAAATCTTTAAGAATTATGAAGCCTGATGAGGGCAGTGGAGTTGCCTTGTTTGGTTACATTGATTACATAAGTGAAATGTTTTCTCTTGTAAATGTTTCCATCACTTGTTTAACAGCAGCCAACAATAAGGTTAATATAGTCTACATGAGAATTGACTACTTGTTGGATGATCTACCAAGGACAGATTACCCCCACCATGTTTAAGTTTTTGAAAAATACTTCTCCCATTATTCCAGCATTGTTTGGGATCCCTAAGGTGCATGAAAATCTTGCTAAACTACTCTTTAGACCTATTGTTTCAGCCCAGGGATCCAAGACGTATCCATTCGCAGTTGCCATTGATCGCCTTCTTAAACCACTTCAGTCCCAAATTCCCCACTTGTTAAAGGAGTCTTGGGACTTTTTAGGGTGACTGAAAACCAACCTATGGAGTAAGGACCTAATATTTGTGACTATAGATATAGGAGACCTCTTCACATGTATTCCGTAGGACATAGGGATGAAATGGTTCCATGAGGTCCTGATGTCGTTTGATCTTTTACTTCTGACACTATTAGGTTGATTTTGGAATTGCTGGAGATGGTCTTGAATAATAATTTTTTTTTTGAAGGAGAGATCTTCAGACAAATTGGGTGTTGCTATGGGTGGAGCTTGCACCCCAGTATTTGCTAATTGATTGCTTACTAAACATTCCTATTTACACCGGTTTTGTAGGGTTTATTTGCATTATCTAGTTGATATCTATATTTTATGGACTAGACCTTCCTCTGTGATTCTTCAGTTTGCCGCATTTATTAATGAGAATACTGATTTTTTTGATTTACTTATCAGATCAGTCAGAGGTAGATATTACTGTATTCAAAACAGATAATACCTTTCTATCTACCGGAAGCCCACATTCTCCAACACCTACCTGCATTTTAGTAGTTGTCATCCCTACACAAAGAAAAAAAAGCCAAAGGTCAGTTTGTCAGACTGACAAGGATGATGTCTAATACAGCAACACTTGATGTTTAGAGAAAGATTCTGGAAGACTTGATTTAGTCAAAAGTATTAGTGATGAAATCAGTTCAGGTTGGGGTACAAAACATCTTCTCTTGTTAGGCCAGTATAACAATGGTTCTCAGATAGATAAAGACATCATTAACAAGAATTGGTGTATTTTTAATGCAAATTATGATATCTTGAATACTCTGGACGAAAAGCCCTGTTTTGTTTTCATAAGGGCACATTTTCAAGTACCTGTTTGAATCTGTAACTTTTAAATCTGACAAACCTGTTAATGTTGGTACTAAACATAGTGGTAGGTGTAAACAGTGTTTTTTTTTTGTTTTGTTTTTTTTACTGGAGGATATCTTATTTAGACTTATGAATAATTATAAGACTGTGATATATCCAAAATCTCGCAACTGCCAAAGCAAAGGGCTAGTTTACCTTGTTACATGTTCCACTTGCCCTGCTTTCTGACTGCTAACTGAACTTATCTTGCCCTGCTAACTGAACTTATCTTAAGGAAAAGAATTTGCGAACATAATTTGGAAATAGTTAGGGGAAACAAACACAATGCCTGGTTTAGGCATTGTTAAGAGTATTAATTTCAAACATTTTAACTTTGCTATACTTTAATTAGATGAATGCAGAATAAGAGGTGGGGCTTGGGAGAACAGAATTGAATATAAAGAGCTACTTTGCAATCAAAACTGAATGCTACCCACCCACCTGGTATTAACAATTCCGTTTCTGTTTTACCAGCTCTTAGGCAAGGTAAGCTAAATTATAATATATATAAATTGGTAGAAAACCATATATTTAATTTTTTTTAATTGTTATATAGCGTTTCCTGGGTTTGTATGATGTGTATTTTTTTAGTAAATGTTTACTCTGTTTTTATTTTCATTCTAAACACACAAATGAATTTTTTTGTTTTTATACATTTTATATATATATATAAAAATAAAATGTGTACATATATATTTATGTATATATATTTGTGTAATATATATATATATATATATATATATATATATATATATATATATATATATATATATATATATATATATTATATATACATATATATATATATACATATATATATATACACACACACACACACACACACACACACACACACACATATATGTCAGGAGCTGATTGTTTTTGACAAATCTACTTTATGTCTGCCTCACAATTTCTTTACTGTTTTACTAAACTTTGATGCATTGTACTTTACGAACAGCAACAGGGATGCTATGGGTCTAGTTTGTCATTGACTTTTGTGATGTGGTTTAAAATTTGTGTTTAATGTATTCTTACATTAGTTCTGATGAAGCCCCTTCAAGTGTGTAAGGGGTCATTTTGTGGCTCAACTGTTTTTTATTTTTTGTATGTGGAGTGTTGGTATGCTTTGAATAAAATCATTTTAGTACTAGGCTAACTGGTTAGTACTAGGCTAACTTCACTTGTGGGCCTTTTTAAGTCTAGCCAATTACCCCACATGAGAATCAAACCCTGCACCTTGTGTCTGTAAGGTAAACATCTTAACCATTATGCCAACCTAAGGATGTACCTCCTGTGCATTTATGAGAATTTATTTATCCTTGGAATGGTATTTACCTTTGGACTGCTATCTCTCTGCCAAAGTGCACCGCTTTCCAGGTTAAACTTTAACGTAGTTTTGGTATTCCAAAATTGCTATAAACATGTCATGCTTGCACAATATAGTATTGTTACCTAAAGATTGCACTATGTTAAGTTCCAGTGCCAGTGGCAAAAGGCAACTAATATTCCAAACATCACTAAAATGAGAAGCTGATATGATCCTCCAATATTATGAAGCCAAGTAAAGTCATTCAGATTGGGACAAAAGAAAATGGCAGGAAATAGGTAAAAAAAAAAAAAAAACAGACATTCAAGTTGAGTGCAGAAGTGCAATTTAAAAAAAAAACTAATGGTACCCAATTTATAGTTCTATAAATCAGTATGTGTTTTGTTGCTGCAAGGTGCAAAAAAGAATACTAATATTATTGAACCATAAACGGGTTGAGGAAGGGGGCCATTACCAAGAGTTTTTCAATGATTCAGCAAATAATAACTAAATTAGGTTAGTCATTGTCTGTTAATTAACAACCTTCCTCAACTGATCAAAGCATTTACTATAACAAAAGAGGTGCTTGGAAGGAAGTCAACCCCTACACAGTCTCAGCAGCAGTATAATGCTTTTTTTAATAAGTGTTGATTGCTGGTCCAAGTTGTTGTTCAAGGTGTGCCAGATACCAGCAGTCTTTTCTTAAGCAATGGCATAACTAATTACTACCTTTAGCTAGCAAGTGGCATTTCAAAGATACACAAACTTGTACTCACTTTTTCCTCAATAGTTTTTCTACCCACCCATTGCAGATTATTGTACACTATAGTGTACATAGAGTATACTTATGCCATTGGCAGGTGTGGCATAATAATCCCTTGAGTTAGCAAGAACTGACAGACCCTTAGTTGTTGATATATTTAGTTTCAGCCATTTTCAGTATAAGTAGTTGATAAATTGTCATCAGCAAAGGAATCTACATTCACCACCTTGTCCTGAGGGAGGCAGAAATGTAAGGCTGACTGTCATAATCTGTCATCATAACAGTGTTATGCCAAGACCATCTCATAAGATTGTAGTGGGAACAGAGACACCATAAACAGTAAAAGGTCCAGGAATGAACCATGTGGTACTGCAGTATCCAGAATGAATAAGGTAGAGGAGTTTAGACCCAAAATCACCTTCTAGGTATGGCTAGTGAGGTATGATGGAAATCACTCGGGGATCATGGAAGTGAGAGACCACAGTATGATTATAAGTACTCAGGATGCCATAATTTGTGATGTTATGCATTGCAGCAAGACCCAGCAAGACTGGAACTGAGTAAAATGCTGATCTATAGCTATTGGGAGGTCACTTGCTACTCAAACAAGAGCAGTATCAGTACTTTGATGGGATTCTTTAACTGAAAGATAGGACTTAAGCTGCACAGAGACAACTTTCTTACATTTTCGGACCTATAACAGTGCATCATGAAGACTGGGGTCACAAAGACCTGCTTTAGGGCAGTTGAAAAATCCCCCTAACCTCAGTTAAGACTCCAATATGATAGATTATTGAGTCCTTCATATCCATGCTTGCATGAACCATTGTGAAGGGACATGAATTCAACCCAAAAGTCATCATGATAACGAGAGTTGCAAACACTGTCCAAGAAGAAGAAAGAAGAAAACATCTGCCAGGCATTGGAGCAGTGGCCATGGTTTTGGAAGGAAGAACTGTAGATCTAATGGTGCTAAGTGTGATGCTTGTGCCCTGGCCCAGCAATCAAGGAGCCTCAATCCTCACCACCACCAGTGAGGGGCATCTCATATAGGAGGAAAGGATAACAAATACACACAGTAAAGTGCAATTTCCCTTAAGAGCACACAGAGATCATAGTCAGTCTGGGGCTGGTCTCTCCCTTGCTCTCCAGGTCCCCAATAAGACTCCCTGCTGGCACAGCTATAGCGTCCAGATCTCAGCCTAGTGGGCAAACTAAAACCTCCAGCACCATCTCTGTCCAACCAGGGCTTCGTGTCCCTGCCCAAGTAGCTGACATATGCACACACACACACACACACACCCTTTGAGAAGAGTTTATACAACCACACAGACACTCCTGGGGAAGGCCGGCACAAGTTCTCCAGCTGTGCCCCTTTCCCCAGACTATATACGGTAGTACCAGCTGCCACCACCCACTAATATTTATCAGCTACTCAAAGGCCCTTAACAGGGTGTCCAATTATTACTGTGCAATTTTGGTAGTATAGCCCAGGCTAAAGATATTGGAGTGGCCTTGTACAATTTTACCAAAGGCATGCAAGTACTCTAAAGAGCTTACATTATCTCTACAAAAACGGCCACAGTTGAAAGGGTTTAAAATATTTAATAACAAATAGTCAAAACACAAGAAAATACTTTTTACTACACAGTGCTAGTCAAGAGTTCAGAGATCACAGAGAAATACTTAAAATAATTCAGTAGTACAGTTCTGACATCACAGAAAAACACTTAGAAATAGCTAGAAACTAGAAAAATTAGACTAAGAGAAAACACAAGTCTAAGATAAACTTACATATAGAACTCATGAAACAGATACAAGGTATGGAATGTCTGGACAAAAAATAAATCCACTCCTACATTACTAACATATACAAAACAACGAAACCCATAAAAGAACTTATACATATATATATATATTGTTTACAGGGGTAGTGCACTGATCAAAATGGACCATTTGCAGGTGCAGGTGCAGCCTGGGTGAATGTGATCACATAAATGAACAAAACATATTTACTGCTACAAGGATATGCTAAAAAAACAAATATATGTACATATTTACAGGTGCTATATGCAAATATGCTGCAGCATTTAGTTCAAGAAGCAGTTTACAGTGTCAAAACATGGATGGAAAATGGAATTATGCTTACTAGAGCTTTATGGATAAGATGTAGCCATAATTACTCAGATGGCTTATGCTACAGGGATAGCAACATGTCATTATATCATTATGTGGACAGGTATGAAAACATTAGGAAAAGTAATTGAGAATAACTGCAAGAAAGGATAACACGGAGAAGTTGAAGAAAAAAGATGAGATAGGTATATAGAGGAAAGAGGAGTAGAAAGGAGAATATGAGAGATGCAAAGAGAAGAGGGAAGAAGGATGAACGAGAAGCAAGAAGGGGATGACGAGATGAGATAAGGATGGATGAAAGAGGGATAAATAGGTGTGCACTACCCACATCACCTGGCTTTTTCTCAGCTAAGTACCATTCTCTATAAGCCAGAAATATACCAAGCCCTGAACAACTAATACAACAATATTCACCCTATAGAATTTTATGCTGTAGAGAAAAATCACTAAACTATGAAACCACATCCCAACACCACTGAAATGCATTCAGAATGCAAACTCATTTAAAAACACAGCTAAAGCTTTATCAGATTAATGGATCTACTAATGTACATCTCCAGGATGAGTGCCACTATTATCTTCAGCTTGTCATATCTTCAGTCTCTGTCTGTCTCCGTTCAGATTCCCGTGCCTCACAACCAGTCTTCACCAGTGCATGAGTAGTTTTAATAAAATCTCTGTTATTTATATTGTTTTGTGACATTACTCATCCTTGTCTTCTAAATTTCTGATATACATTTTATGTTAGCCATATATATATATATGTATATATCTATATATATATATATATATATATAGCTAAGAAGACGTATGTATACATATGTGTATGTATGTGTGTGTGTGTGTGTGTGTGTGTGTATATATATATATATATATATATATATATATATATGCATACACACAGATATATGTGTAACTACAATATTAACATTTTCTGCTTTACCTTGTTTCTTAACTGGCCTCCATATTTCTTTGAATTTCTAAGCACTAATCAAGTTCCTTGCCTCACTTCCATTTGTTTGAAATTCTAAGCATTCGACACATGATCTGTCTTTCATACCCACTATTACACCCCTTTGAATGCTCAATATTCGACGTCTACTAATGTGCAAGTACTGTTTATACTGTAACAGTTGCTCCTACTTGTAATCTAATTAGCAAATATATTTCTCTAATTACTGATGCATATAGTATAATGTCTGTTCATGTATATTACTGAATACCTATTTGAAAAGATTTGTAATATGTTGGAGCTTTTCTTTGTGGGTCTCCATTAAAAATGGGTATTTGACTAAATACATAGTAAACAAAAGCAACATAAATAAAATAAAAAATACCAGCACTATCTTCAGGAAGGAAGGAGCGTAAATGAAAACAAAAGTAAATGAGTAATAATGTTAGTAGAATACATTTCTTTCATTTTATGGTTTTGGGGTAGAATGCACTCTCCAAGTTTGGGTATGGGGTTGAAGTGAAACTGCAGTAGCTCCAGGCTAAAAAAAGGCAATGAAGTAGCTGAACCAAAAAAATGCTGTACTGTTAAACAAGAGGTTTTCACATCCATTGAAAGATGAAATTGAGTATGTGCCTGAATTTGTGTACTGCATGGGCAATAACTTGAGCAAAGTCAAAATCTTTCACCATTCGTGATGCAGCTAAATTGTTTGGCAAGAACCACTGAGAGTTGATGAGGAAGTCTGTGAACTCTTCCAGGAATGTCCTCGCACAACTGGGTTGACAGTAGGTGTTGAGAAACCTGCAGTTTGGTCCTGCCTCATGATATATTCAAAAGAGCTGGTCTTTCTAGTGACAGTGTGACTCATCTGTAGCCTTCAGCTAGAGCAAATGGCAACCCTAAGTTGCCCCCTCCTACCTCATCTAGGGCACTGAATAATGGACAACTCATATGGAGAAGAGACTGTCAGATGTGTCTTGGGTATGTATGATAATGCAAAGCCAGAATCATGTAGCAGTGATGACCTAATAACAAACCCGCTGCTTCTAGATGTCACATTAGTTTACAGTGCCATAAGGGAGTATAACCGATTTGAGTGCCATGTTGTATTGAGACTAATCAAGGCACTCAGTTGACAAGTGAGATTGTGCAGTATATGACTTTATTTGACATGATGTTTTACCTTTGCTTTAATGTCTATTGGAGATACAACCAGTACCTCATTCATCAGTCTTCTGATGAGTTTACGCAACATCCCTGTCCCAAATAGCATAAAAGTACAGTTAACAGATTAATTTTATTAGATTACTTCATTGAAGGTTGTGCGTCAGGGCTGGCAACTCAGCACGTAAAAATCAACTGCCAATCATTAGCGGACCGGAGTTCTGCTGTGACCACCCCTAACCGGGAAAAGCCGAAAGACGCACACTCTTTACGCAACTTGCTCCTGATTTGAAACATCATTTGACTGTACTTTTCAGCCCAGCAACTTTACATTTCTGTTATCACAAGTCCTATTCCAGTAGGCAAATTTTTATCTGCATGAAGTCTTTTAGTCAAAAATTGCTCTCCAGCCACATTGAAAGGAGCCATATCAAGTCCTGCTTATGCTGTCAGTGGCTGTACAGTGTATATGTTTACCAATATGGATCCATTTTAACATATGAGATGCATCACTCCAGATACTCCTCTTGACTTCCACCATGTTAATGCACATCTGGTAGGTTTAACCATGATGGAGTCATGGAGATGCAAAATGCAAGCAACAGCACCAGACTGAAGACAATTCCTCAGTTATGCAGGGGACAAGCAACCAGGCTGTCCCTGCGCTCCAGTGTTACCCTGAACATTGACTGAATTAGCAATATCTCTGCCTCTCATCCCTGAGAACAGTAATATTTAGCCAAATCGAAAGTGCAGCCTGCCAGGGGTAGAGAACTCATCCCTTTGGACTTAAGATTGTTTGCCAATTCTAAGTCAACAAAGTCATTAAACATAACTCAGTATGTCATCCTTGCTAGTATTGTTCTCCTCGTTTTCAAGTGTTTTCCTCATGTCTAATCGGTTAAATCAATTTCTGAGATGGCTACACATGGAGTAGCAGCTTCATTTCAGTTCTCGCAGTGTGAAAACAGAAACCCAGAAAAGAGAGCCAGTGAATGTGTCTTATTGGGTAAATTTCAGTAACTGGCTAGTAAGTGCGTTGCCTAGATGCCAGCAAAAAAGAAATTCAGAGAACCTGAAAGAAACTCAATCATAAAAGGTGGGAAGAATCCTGCTGTGTTCAGCAAAAAGTTCAAGCTGTTGCTTTGGTGCAAGGCATCACTTCCAGTAATCTAGAGAAAAAATAAGTCAAATGTGCTCAGAGCTGATTGAAATAAAACATTAAAGGAGTATATCAATTCAAATAATAAATGGCTGGAAAAAAATGGAATCATCTTTAAACTAATATTCAGATGAGCAGATAAAACTCCAAAAATCAGAGGTTGTAATGAAGAAGAAGCTTGCCAAATATGAGACTGATCAAGATGAGATGTTTAAAAAAGATAAGATTAGATAACAGAGCACATAGAGAAAACCTGAGATTTTCTGCTGTACCAGAAAAACTGGTGGGCTCAGACTGTGTTAATGTTATGAAAGCACAAATAAGAAATTTGACTTTTATTCCACACCAGGAATTAATTGATGGACACATTGTGTGTAGACTGCAAACATAGCCTTGAGAAAGCAACCCAGACCTTTAACAGTAAATATGTAATCCTACCAGCAGAAAGAGTTGATTCTGATAAAACTGTGACATAAGGACAAAGTGCTAAAAGTGGGAAACAGTAGAGTGCTGGTGGAAAATTATTACTCACTGTACACCAGTCAGAAGAGGGGTAAAAAGGTGTGAGATTCAAGCTGCTGTATTCAGCTATTTTCAGAATTTTTTTTCCTGGAGGTTCAAAGTCATATTTTAATGCAGAACATGCTAGGGAGAAAATATAAAGGTTTATCCAAGAACCATGCAAACACAAAACCGTGTTCAGTAGTGTGAAAAAACAAACTTGAAAAACAAAACATACACCACAGAGGCACACTTAAGTGGGTCCAAAAATAAAATTCAATCCATACACGAATATACACAATTAACTGCTTTCATTCCTAGAACTGGAACTTCATCGGAACAAGTAAAAACAATTTCTTAGTCACATCCTGTTTAAATAACACACTCAGGAGGCGCATGATACAAATCAACCAGTGAAAATTGACAATCAAGTCACCCTGCCAGGTGCACAAATTCATTTAAAAGAATTAAAAGAAGTCTGCATACCAAGTTAGATAAAATAATATACAGCAGACTTTAAAGCCATCCACTTGTTAGAAAGTAAGGGAATGCAATTTTAAAATACAAGCTAGTGAAACTGTTTCATTAAGTCCAGGGAATTTGTATGCATTCAAAACAATCTGCCAGTACAATTCCCTCTTTCTAACATCTCGCTCCATGGTTCCCCTCGTCAGGTTCCCATCAACCCTTTCCACAATAAAGAATGAAAAACAATGTGAGGGGAAACTTCAAAATGTGTTTATACAAAGCATTAGTATCCTTATGCTTAGAGGTATCACATAGTTGTCCATAAACACATTCTTTTATTTCTTAGTTTTATCCACATAAAATGAGGATTATTGGGATTTAGCTATATATACCCAACCAATTTACTACTACTACAGTTAAGGGGATCTTTCAAAGTCTCCTTCCGACCTTGTACCCAGATACTGTTATTCAGGGGAAGAGGTAGGAAAGAGTTAATTAACTAAGTAAAACAGAATTTTGTTCTTAACAGTATGTTTGTAATACATGACATACACTGCATGCTATGAAGTAAAGGTTTTTCAGCTGGTTTTGTGTGTAATAGGGATACTAAAGTAAACAGGTGGCCCTATTTTATTTCCTTCTACGTTCTTCTTTTTCAGTTTTAAGAAATGTAGGCACTGCAATGTAAAAACAGAAGAAAGCCTGGAAAAAAGAGCAGTTGATGTGCTTTTTCTTACTTTTGCATAGGGAAATGACAGGATTAAGGCCCTTGGCTTGATTTAATAAGTTTTAGCAGGAAACAAATAAATAGAAGAACATAAAATATAATTAAATTTTTTCTCTAGTAAATAAATGTTCACCGAGCAATATAAAAAACCTGGAAGGCAGCTGTTTATCTGGTTCTCATGTTTCTATGCAGACAGTCTGATAAGGGAGTAATTAAAATATTTTCTTTCAGTGGCTAGGGGATAATCTTTTCTGAATTATTTAAGTTATTTTCTACATCTGGGAGAGTACAAGACAAAAACAGACAGCACTTACTGGAAATAGAAGCACAGGTTCTACCACACATCTTAACACAGATAGCATTCTTTAAAGGTTAATTCAAGCCTGTGAGTGTGGTTGACAACCTGGGACAATTGTTCTTAATAGGAGGGTTAAACTTTAGTCTTTGAAGATGCACATAGTTTTCTGTTGTAGTATTAAGTTAATATATTCGAGGGTTGTGTTTTTGAGGGTTTTCATACAAATAAAGTCTTGTAAGATGTGACATAGGTTCATATGGATATGACAAGAAGCAACTGTATAAAAGATCAATATGCTAAACATTAGTGAATGCATGTAAACCAAAAGCTGAAAAGTTGAATAGGCAAGGGGGGGCTGCTATTTACTGGAGAAAACTGGGAAAGGAACCAAGGTATTGGGAGCAAGTTATTAGAGAGGGAAAGGTAATAGAATGGGTAGAGGACAAGAATTCATTTGGTTTGCAGGCTAGAGATTGCATCCACTAACAAGGACTGATATCAGAGTATAGGCAAAGAGAAAGAAATGAGGGGATCCTAAGTGAAAGACGACCACTGGTAGAGTTTTTTAGTAGAATTTAGAACAGTAGCTGCTGTTAAAACAGGGATGATTAGTAAGGTATATAAAATATTGCATGATAACTGTACGAATCGATCAGAGGTTAGAAAGTATTAAGAAGAGAGACTGGATGAGCAATTCACAAAGAAACAATGGGGGGTGTTGCTCTCCTACTTTGGACAGAATAGAAGAGTCTTCATGGGTTCTGTTCCAGCAACTTTATTATATACAAACACATTATGGTAGAAGTTTGCTGACTTTAACTTAAGTAACTTGTATACAAATTAACTACTGCAATCATACATGCTCACTCTCAAAATGGCACTGGGAATAGCATGTGCCCGGTATTTATATGTGCACGTGCATTCCTTGATATGCTTCTTAAAGATACATTAAATATACTCTGATCTACAGGGGGATATATGTATGGTTTCCCTCTTTTTAGCAGTGCGAGTTAAAAATTATTTTCGTGGAAGGCTTTATTCTTGGTCACAGTAACCTCAGCTAGAAAATATCAGAGTTGTACACACTCCTTACCTTTTTATCTGGTTTTCCACAGACAGAGTTTCACTCCAGTTAGACCTAATCCATCCTTCCTTCCCTAAGTGGTTTCAGAGTCTAGGCTCACCCAGTGTATTCACCGTTGTCTCCTTTCCTAACTATGCTAATAAAGGAAACTCCTCCTCCACACCTTGGATATTCACAGACAATTATGATTCTGTATAAAATCAATCAGGAAAGATTCTTAGTTCTTTGTTTCATTCATGCCCTGAAAACTGGGATGCAAGCTACATAAAACACCTCTCTCCAGATGGCTTTTAAACTCTGTAACATTTGCTTAACAGTATAAAAATAAATGCTTACCAGGGTAGTCAAATGTTTGTTCAGCCAGGTGCTTTCTGCACTAATTCTTCAGCAGATGATTGTGCAGCAGCATCTTGGTCTGCATTGCACCATTTTTTTTCTCCAGATCTAGGTCTTCCTTTGAAGCTACCATCCTCAAGGGTATTTTGCAGTGATTCCATCTGGGAAGATAGCTTGGAATTCTCCTCATAAGTTGATGCGGATGGATGGGATGAGTAAGGATACAGAAGTTATGTACATACCATTATGCTGGATCCTTTTCTTCCCTATTCTGTGTGCTTCAGCAACCTGCCATCCTTCCCCCCACCAAATTGTCATGTTTTTCTTAAATGCATGGACCTAGCAGACCTATCTTTAGACCCACTTGCTATCAACTGGAGGTGTTCTGTTTTGCCATATAATATATTCCACAGCAGTGTCATCAGCAAAATTGGTCTGAGGTAAGGCAGGTGACAACTGATTATGGGAATAGGGAAGGAGATTGAGATTAAGCTCTTGGTGAGCAGTCAGTTGAGGACTGGATCTGCCTGGCAGTTAAATTTTTGTAAGTTGAAGTAGATGGACTATGAATGACAAGGATCCAGCATTATGGTAAGTACAAGAGAGCACTGATCATCTTGCTTTTACTGCTGTCACAGATGATCTGTTTGCTCTGTAAATAACTGCTTGACTTATACTTTTTTTTTATATTTCATCAGTGAAGTTTTTAAAAAAATGGGCTTCTAACGGTGGAAGAGGAAAGATACCATGAAAGGGAGAACATACATGAGCTTTGTTAAACCTGTCAGGAATTTTTTTTCCTACCAGAGTGCCACCCATCAAGTTCTGCACTATCAGCAGTGTCAATCCATCCACTCCTGCCTAGTGCATGTGAGCCTGTTGCAGGACCCTTCATGTAGGTAACAATCCATTTTTTTTTAAGTTTACTCTCATCAATCCCCTGCACATGTCTGTAGTGTCTTGATGTTGACATTCTTGCCTCCACATACATGCATGATCAGGGCCATGATCCTTCAGACAGCACCTCCATGTGATCCCTCATATCCATTGGGGTTCTACCAAGGAGCATATGTGCGGACACAATCCCCAACCTTTGCCTGATGACAGGCAAGCAGGTTTAATTCTTAGCATTCCTCTTATCCTCTATATCAGTTCTATCATGTGCCTGAGCTTTTTCCCTCTATACTAGCAGAGCTGACTGGCAAGGGACTGTAGCCTAATGGGTTAAAGAGCTGGAATAAATGCAGGCACACCTCTTTAATATTCACTCACTAATGACAGTTTCTTAATGTCAAAGACTTTCCTAGCAGGTCGGACAACAAATTACTTGGAGAGGAGGAACATGACTGAGTAGTGGAATTTAACTGTAGGTATGCAGTTTTGACTCTAGTCCACCTGATCATTTTTTTCAATCCTAAAAGTCAGAACTGCCCATTATAGAAAGATCAACAAGGTTGACTTTTTTACCAGAATTTGGTTGTATATGAGGGGTTGAACCATTCCTCTGTTTAACCATTTTTTTCAGCTTAACAGAGTACAATTTTTGTCAAAATCTTTTGGGAATTCATCTACCCTGGGAGAGCTACCACATTGACAGTAAACCTCTTAAGAGTTGACCCAGTTGTTCAGGACTTGGGCACTTATGTGGTCAGTGACCTAACTTTCTATCAATGTGTCCATTGTTGTAAGAAAGTCTTCTGTAATGCACAGTTTATAAATAAAGGGATTATGTATAGATCTGGTGGTGTCATGTCCCTCTTTACCTCAGCCCTCATTAGGCCAGTCATTGAAGTAATGTCCCCTTTGGCATGTTTCTGTCCAGCCACATACAACAACTGGAACACCCACAGAGATGCCCTACTAAATGTTACAAGACCTAAATAAGATGACCTAAATGAACTGTCTGAAAGCTCTGTCAGTATACTTGGTATCATACAGACTGTAAAAAGCTGATCTGTGTCTGGCATACAAGGCATCCATGACCCAAAACTGATGGCTTTGCTGCGCATCAGCTAGTCAAATGGCATCAGAAATTCAGTGTAGAAGTCTAAATTTCTTTTGTAACGAAAACAGAATGGTTTGGGAGGACAGGTATATTTAGCAGAGGATAGGGCTGTTGTGGAACAAGACTCCCCCATTCACATAAAAGAAGTCTTATCCCTATCCATATTCAAGTGTAACTTGGATATAGTGATGGGAAACAGAAATTGTACCCCAGGACCTCTCACTGTATTACAAATGGACAGAGCTCCTAAATGCATTATCCCATGCTTAGGTACCCACAAATTATCTATGATATGAACCCAGTTATTCTCACTAGTAGTAATGTATAATTATTGATTATATTATGGGTAAGGCCAGTCTTGACACCAAATGGAATAGGTTAGTTTAAGCACCAAAAGAGAAATCAACTTGGGTTAAGGGTAGCTAGTTTAATAGTTTCCTATGAACATTATGAAGGGGAGGCAGGTGGGGTTGCTATGGTGGTGTAAAGGAATAAAGCCCTAATTAATCCAGCCTACCCTGTTTCAATTAGTAGCTCAAGTGACTGGCAGAATGGTAGGGTGGACAGACAGACAGAAACACAGACAGCTGAGTCCCCAGGATGCCCTTTAAGATCCAGCAACATCCAATTAAGCCTGGAGGGTAGGAGGATGGCTGGTAGACCTGGTGTGTACTGGGGTGTGGACTGGTAATAACTAGGTTTGAAGTGACCGCAAAAAATTAAAAAAATAAATAAATACAACATTAAGCAGGTGGTGGCATACTACCAGCATAACATAATTCAGACAACTGATATTTAGCTTGTAGTCTAACCTATTTTTATTGCTGTATTCCCAGCCTTCCTCACAGTAAAAATGCAAAGATTTCTCTTAATACTGCCCATACTCAGTTAAAGTTGCAGTCCAGATTTCCTCACCTCAGAGAGCATCTGGAATGGCTTAAACTGATAACCATGTTTCATTTGTCAAAAGTGGGATATTTTCATAGAAATGCGAGATTCAGCAGGTTTGACTATACTCATAATCAATGCATGAAAACTCCATTAACTTTATTAACGAAATCAAAATAATATTAATATTGAAGAATTATAATTGTTTTGTTGTCTTCTATCATATTATGATGTTTCAACTAAAGAATCATAGTTTTCAACAGCAGTCAGAGGACAGTACGAAACTATTTAGCACACATTGCAAGACATTTGCCATTTTTCATTTTTTGCCATAGGATGTAACAGGGGATGCACAAATACGGACTCTTAATTCTAGTGAAATTTATATAAGAATGAGAGGGGAGAAGCAGAGTGTTGTTCCTATAGAATTACATTATGAAAGTTCTTGGCAAAGTCATTAGCATTAGTGTCACTCTAACCCACAAAGACAATTTGCAAGTCATTATGCTACAGCCACAACTTCAGCTGATTTTTACCTCTGCTTTGAAACTGCATTACTGTATTTTATTTATACACTATCTTGTATGGTAAACAAAGATAAGAGCTTGAACGTTAGGTCGGTCCATATGAGAGTTTGAAAGTATAAAACTGTGTTCCATAGCCATTTATAGTACTGACATTTCTTCCATTTGCAACCTGCCTACATAAGTTATACCCCTAATATTCCCCGAAATATGCCTGCACTGATATCTGTGTATGAATGTTTCTCTGATAAAACTACTGTTTAGTGTCAGGAGCTTTTGTCCTTCTGCCTCGCCTGAAAATGGTCAACAACCCAGTCAGATTTTCCTGGTAAATAGGAGTATACAGGCAAACTGATGTATGAAGGAAGAGGTGCTGGTGTGTAGATGTGTAAACTCATGTTATATCAGTTAGTGTGTATATGCAAGTATGTGTGCATTTGAGAACAGTTAAGGAAGGAGATAGATTTTGTACTTGGTAGTGTTGTGTGTGTATGTGTCTTGTTAAGTGGTATTGCTTAAGAGAGGATTTTTAAGTAACGTAATGTGTAGGGTTGTGGTTAGGACAGGGTCAAATGGTTATGTCAAGAATCTAAATGGCAATGCTAATATCTGCTCTGAGCTACAGCAGAATGGCATTAAATATACTGATCCCAAGGATATTGCCAATATCCTGGCAGATCGATTTAGTGCCAACTTCACCCCCCCTCGCCCCATAAAGGGCCCATCTCAATACCAAAAGATTGCCAAATTTGGTAATCACGGCCACACAGGTAGAAACCGCACTGTCCAAAGCTAAGAATACAACATCCATGGGACCAGATGACGTTCCGGGCTGTGTACTACATGAACTACAAAATGAACTGGCACCTCAACCTAGTGTCATGTTTAATCATAACCTCCCCTCAGGCTTCATGCCCACTGAGCGGTGCACAACTACTGACAGAACCCACACTGTAAAAGTAGCCGACTCCAAATCCAGCTCCAGACAAGTGGCAAGTGGAGTACCTCAGGGTTCAGTCCTGGGACCGCTCTTGTTTGGCATCTACTTGTTTGGTAGCTACAGTTATCCCACTCCACAAGGGGGGGATCCACCTTGGATCCTGGGAACTACCATCCCATCAGTCTGATGAGCCTGATCTGCAAGGGCATGGAACGCATTATCATGGAACTTATAAACAAAAACATTGGCAACCTTCAAACACTGGACCCCCACCCAGTTTGTGAAGGGCCGATCTTGTCTCCTGAACCTGATTGACTTCTTCGAATCAGTCTCCAGAGCTGTGGACGAGGGTAAGGCGATCCACACAGCCTATCTGGACCTCGCAAAGGCCTTTGACACCACCCCCCACTCTGGAATTATAGATAAACTTACTAAGCTGGGCATAAATGTGTACGTCACTCGATGGATTGCCAGCTGGCTTACTGACAGAACCCACACTGTAAAAGTAGCCGATTCCAAATCCATCTCCAGACAAGTGACAAGTGGAGTACCTCAGGGTTCAGTCCTGGGACCGCTCTTGTTTGGCATCTACTTCTCTGAAGTACAGGCCAGCATTAAGGGACTCTGACTAACAAAGTTTGCAGATGACTGCAAACTGGGAGCCATTATTAAATCCCCAAATGATGTGGATATTCTACAAAAGGTCCTTACAGAAACAAATGCTTGGTGCCAGAGCCATGGGCTCAAGCTTAATGCCAAGAAATGCCTGGTTATCCCCTTTGGGAAAAAAACATGTACCCATGAATTACCACATAGGTGGCAGTGCACTAAACACCGAAAGTGTGATGAGAGACTTAGGAACACAGGTGGACAGTGGTCTCACCTTCGATAACCACATTGCCACAGCAGTCAGGAAATCTATGTGGCACACCTCATCACTAAGGGCTTTTCATCCAGAATAAAGGAGGTCGTCCCACTGTACTCATTCCTCATTAGACCCATTGTAGAGTACACAGTCTCGTTTGGTATGTACCTCACAAGACATCTGCAACAGCTGGAAAGGCCGCAGAAATACCTCACAGGCCTAAAGCAGATGCCCTATGCTGACCACCTAAAAAAACTCCAGCTATACTCTGTGGCATGTCGTCTACTCAGAGATGTCAAACCCTGAGCTGTTGGACATGCTCCACTTAAAGAAATCCCAATCCCTCAGAGCCACATGCTCCAGGGATCTAAAACTTGTCATCACAATGAACAAAACATGCCTGAGGGATAGGTTCCTGACCCAGAGACTCCCCATACTCTGGAATAGACTGCCAATACTTGTCAAGCAGAGCACCTCCTTGGCCCTCTTCAAAAGGAACTTTGATGATTGGATGGGAGATAGGATATTCACCCCGGGGATCATGTCAGTCGCCCTGCTAGACAGTGGTCCAGGGAAGTAAATATTGTGGGAAGAAATATCCAGGGAATTGTTATGGCTAGACTTGTATAGGCCCTAGGGCTGATAGCCTAGTACCAACCTATGAAATGGGGTAAATTACAGTCTCTCTTCTGGAGTTTGTGGTTGGGTGTACTGACGTGTGGCTTTTTCACTGAAGAGTTGTAGTCATTGTTTTGTGATTCGGTCTTTAGTGTTTCAGTGTTTTGTGTATTTGCTGATGTTCATCGTGCATACAGCTGCAGTCATAACAGATGGGTTCTCCTGCCGTCAGGCGGGTCCTCGGTCGGCCGAATTCCAAAGTCTAGGTCCGGCGTCGGTTGTCGTCACTTCTTCCCTGACGTCAGTGCGACAGGGGTATAAAGGAACCAGCCAACGCCATTTTCTTCAGTCTTTCTTGCCGTGCGGTGCCCGAAGCAGAAGCAGTTTGCAAGTGCCGGTCGGCCAGCTCCTGAAATTACGAAATTTGGAAACCGAAGTCTTCTTAAAAGCTAAGTACCCCGTTGGGGAAACTTTTCTTGCCTCAGACCGATGTCAGACAAAGTTAATAATTGTATTTCTTGTGGGAAGCAAATACCGCATAAGGATTTCCATTCCCTCTGTATACCTTGTTTAGGCCCAGACCACGACGTCTCGGTCTGTCGCTTTTGTGCTACATTCAACAAACGCACTATTAAGCGTCGGGCGGAGTTCGCCCAGCATTATTTTGGGAAAGCATTTAACTATACTATGTCGTCGGATACTCCGACTCCGGTTTTGTCTAAAAAACGCAAAGACAAGGACCGGCACATGAGGTCCGTGGCCTCTACCGACACCACGCCAAAGCCGACTACACGTGGTCCGGTTCTCAGTGAGGCGCCTACGCAGCCCCTGATTACCGACGACACTTCTTTGATGGTGTCTCCTGTGCCTGAGGTCGCAGGCTCCTCGGCCCACACCCCGACTACAGATACCGAAGCCACTCTTGGCATTGAAACTCAGAATGTGGACAGGTCCACCTCCACTCAAGGTGTCTTCAGACCTTCCTCTTCTTTCTCCATCAAGGCTTTCACAAAGTCTAAAGCAACCATGCACCCTAAGAGACCAGCTACACAGGGCCCATCTACAGGCCCCATGCCTAAGAAACAGATGCTTAAAATGGCTGAGGATTTAATTATTCTAATCAGAGGTTCTCAGCCCCCTCCGGACAAAAGGCCCAGAGTGGTGGAAGATTCCCCCTCCTCTGATCAGGGCTCCATTATTTCAGAGCATTCTTACTCTCCTTTTGAAGACTCTGATGCGGAGGAGTCCATCCCTTCTGTATCCCCTCCTGAGGGTTACTCATTTGGGGAAACTTTGCATACCTTAAAAGAACACTTCCACTGGGAAGGCCAGGATTTCTCAGATTCCAAGAAAAGGCTCAGGGAATTTCTCTTGTTACCACAGCATAGGCCTCTGGCTATACCTCCCGTCTTGGACATCCTAGATGATGTTTACTCGGAGGCCTGCCTTAACCCGGACTGGCTCTCTACCTCCAGCTCCAGTTAAGCCTGACAGGTACTACAGGGTTCCTGACTCACACCAATTTCTTTACAAAAGCCATGCTGCTGACCCAGAAGCCATCTCACAGGGCCCCAAGGGAGTTAAGGCCTCCATTGCCAAAAACCCATTGCCTTCCGAGAGAGATTCCAGATCCTTAGAAAGATGGGGAAAAAAAGGTATATACCTCGCCTACCTTATCCATGAGGGCCTTAAACTGTCAGTTTCATATGCTAAAATACCAACAGTTTTTGTTTTCACAATTGAAGAGTAAAATGTCACAACCTGAACAACCAGACTTGAAGGAGTTGCAGGATTTGATGCATAGTGCAGAACAAGTGGGTAAGCATACCTTACAATGTGGTTTTGATGCTCTAGAGGCCTCATGTAGAGCTGCTGTTACAGGCTCAGTCATACGTAGGCATGCCTGGCTCAAGGAACAAGCCTTGCCTGATCATGTCAAAGCTAAATTACTAGACGTTCCTCTTCAAAAGGATGTACTATTTGGTGCTAATGCTGAGGAGGTATTAAGGAAAATGGAGGAAAAGGCTAAATCAATGCAAACTGTGAAAGAATTTCTGCAGGTTCAACCCCCACGTTTCAGTAGAAATTGGCCTTCCAAAAACTGGTCCTTTCCTGCCACAGACAGACCCCAAAGAGGCAGATACAGGCGCCCGAGAGGCAGGGGACAATCCCAAGGATCGTATAGAGGCAGACAATGGCAAGCTCCTACACAAAGAGGTGGTGAGGACAACTCGCAATCTTTCAGAAAGCAAACCCAATGACTTTCCCCTTTGCATGCCAACCAGGTTTCAAATGGCAGCCCCCTTAGGAGGAAAGCTGGCATTATTTTCAAAAAATTGGCATGTTGTCACAAAGGTCAAATGGATCCTGGACATTATAAACAGAGGCTACAAATTCCATTTTCACACCCTTCCAAAAATGAGAGGCATGCCAAACCTGCCACACAATCAAAGGGCAGAGGCACAAAAGCAAATTACAGATCTCATAAACATGAAAGCTATTCAAGAGGTACCTACACACGAACAAGGTCAAGGTTTTTATTCCAGGCTATTTCTGGTGCCAAGGAAGGGAAAAGATTGGAGACCTATTTTGGATCTATCCATCCTAAACACACTTCTACTCGTACCAAAATTCAAGATGCTCACTCTACAGCAACTTCTTCCCATGCTGGGCAAGGAGTATTGGCTGGTAACAGTGGACCTCAAGGAGGCATACCTGCATGTCCCAATCAGACAAAATTGCAGAAGGTTCCTCAGATTTCTTGCAGGTTCAACCCATTATCAGTTCTCTGCATTGCCCTTTGGCTTATCTACTGCGCCCAGAGTATTCACGAAATGCCTGGCATCAGTAATTGCCTACTGCAGACTTCAAGGGATACAAATATACCCCTATTTCGACGACTGCCTGATCCAAGCGGACAGCAAGCACATTCTTCTGAAACATCTGGCTTATGTAATAATGTTATTGAAATCTCTGGGATACACAGTCAACAAAAAGAAATCAAGGCTAATACCCTCTCGGAAGATAATTTTCCTGGGTGCCAATTTGGACACAAACACCCAGATGGCCTACCTCACGCCAGAGAAGCAGGGGCAACTAATGCAATACTTCAGAACACTAGCAAATTGCACCAGGCTGACTGCAAGGAAAATCCTGCAGGCTCTGGGATTCATGGCATCTTGCATCTTACTAATCCCATGTGCAAAGCTGCATATGAGGAAACTACAATGGTACCTGAAAAACATATGGTCTCAACACAGCCACAGTTTGGAAACAGTAATACCACTAATTCCATGTCTGCAAAAGGAATTTCTGTGGTGGGCTCAAGCATGTCAAACAAACACAGGTCTTCCATTCAGCAAGCCTCAAGCAAATCAAGTCATCACAACAGAAGCCTCAGACTACGCCTGGGGGGCACATGACAGATCGGTGCATTCAGGGCAAATGGTCCCAAAAAGAAAACCACCTTCACATCATTCAAAAAGAAATGCTAGCAGTAATAAATGCTATTATAGCTTTCAAGGACCTTCTACAACCAGGTCAATTATTGATAAGAACGGACAACACCACAGTTATGTGGTACATAAACAAGCAGGGAGGAACACATTCTTACCCCCTATGCAGACTGGCCATGTCACTTTGGAACATGGCCAGGGACCTACAAATGGAACTACAAGCACAGTACTTGCCAGGCAAGGAAAACACGCTGGCAGACAACCTAAGCAGGAATATGACAGATCCCCACGAATGGAAATTGCATCCAAAAGTTTTCACAGAAATAATCCAAGAATGGGGAAGGCCAGACATAGATCTCTTTGCCTCCCACAAGAATCATCAATTGACAAAATTCTGCTCAAGGATCTTCCATCCAAAGGCCTGGAGAGTGGACGCTCTTTCTTTCAGTTGGACATCAATGACAGTTTATGCCTTCCCTCCTCTTCCTCTGCTGCCCTAAGTTCTATTAAAGACCAAAGCAGACAGACCAAAGATGATTCTCATTGCTCCGGACTGGCCAAGACAACACTGGTACCCACTCCTGAGGAGCCTGACGTAATCCCCACCATGGGCCCTGCCTCTAATGCCTCTCCTTCTGACTCAGCACAGTTTCAAAACTCTTCACAGCCAGTTAAAAACACTCAATCTAGCCGCATGGAAGATTCCTTAGCATCTCAACAGGCCCTTCTCTCCAAGGAGGTGCAGGATGTCATTTTGGAGGCCAGAAGGCCATCAACTAGAAAAGCTTACTCCGCAAAATGGAAACATTTTTGTGTCTGGAATGAGAAAAAGGGCAAGGATCCTGGAAAACTGATTTTACCTCAAATACTACAATATTTGGCTGAACTGCTAAGCAGTGGACTTTATTTCTCCTCCATCAAAATACATGCCTCAGCCATTTCTGCAGAATACAACACTGATCCACCTTTATTCTCTCACCCTCTCTTAAGACAGTTCCTCAGAGGGGCTAAGAATTTAAGGCCTCCAAGGAAAACAACCAATACCTGCTTGGGATCTTAATTTCATTCTGGAAAAATTGACCTTGCCTCCCTTTGAGCCAGCTGCCTCATCAGATTTGCAATATTTGTCCTGGAAAACAGCTTTCCTTCTGGCTATCACCTCAGCTTGTAGAGTTTCAGAACTACAGGCTCTCATGGCTGTCCAGCCTTTTATCATCTTCCATCAGGACAGAGTTTCCTTACGAACCAACCCGTCCTTTATGTCTAAAGTGGTATCCAGGGTAGCTTTAAATCAGGCCATACATTTACCTACTTTTTATCCTAATCCTCAAAACAAAGGGGAGAGGTTACTACATTCCTTGGACATCCACAGACAGCTGCGTTATTATTTGGACAGAACAAAGCCTTTCAGAAAATCAGAACAGCTCTTTGTGGCCTATGCGGTAGGAGCTCAAGGGAAGCCAATTTCCAAACAGACAATCTCAAAATGGATAGCCCACTGCATACGCTTTTGCTATTCCTTTTATGGTAAAACTGTTCCTACAGGCATTATAACTCATTCCACCAGGGCCACAGCCACCTCTACAGCCTTCCTCAGAGGAGTTCCTACCAAGGCTATCTCAGAGCCACAGGCCGTAACCGACAGCCACGTATAGACACCGAGGCCTGTGGAAACTCAAGGTATTGGGCCTACGGAAACTATTCCCTCAGATGGGTCCGGAGCCGCTGAGCAGGCATCAGCTTCTGAGGGTGTTTTCAGACCTTCACAGCTTACAATTAAGCCCACTACAGCAGCCAAGGCAAAGTCAAAAACACCACTAAAGACAAGTAAAGAAGTACAGCATTCTCCAGAACAGTCATCCATGCCAAAGAAACAGATGCCTAAAATGGCCGAAGACCTAATTACTTTAATCAGGGGTTCCCATCCCCCTCCTGACAAAAGGCCTAGGCAAGACACTGACTATGATTTCCGCCTGAGGATTATTCTTTTGGGGGAAACCCTGCACACCATGAGGGAGCATTTCCATTGGGGGAGCCAGGATTATTCAGAATCCAAGAAAAGGCTCAGTGACTTCCTTTTATTGCCTCAGCACAGGCCCCTGGCTATCCCCCCTGTGCTTGATATTGTTGATGATGTTTTCTCTAAATCCAGTCTGTCTCCTGATTTTTTACTCCCTGCACCAGTCAAGCCAGACAGGTACTACAGGGTCCCTGACTCTCATAAATGTCTTTACACAAACCCCGCTGCAGACCCAGAAACAATTTCTCAGGGTCCTAAAGGGGTTAAGGCTTCCACCGCTAAAAATCCTGTCCCCTCGGTTAGGGATTCCAGAGCTCTGGACAGATGGGGGAAAAAAGTTTACACTTCTGCTACTTTAGCTGTAAGTGCTTTAAATTGCCAGTTTCACATGCTTAAATATCAACAGTACCTCATGTCATTGTTAAAACAGAAAATAGTTTCAAATTCAGAATGTCCTGACAGTAAGGAAACACAGGATTTATTGCATGCAGTTGAACAAGTGGGAAAGCATACTCTGCAATGTGGTTTTGATTCTTTAAAGGCTTCTTGTAGAGCCGCAGTTACAAGCTCTGTTATTCGAAGGCATGCTTGGTTGAAGGAGCAAAGTTTACCTGACCATGTTAAAGTAAAATTATTGGATGCTCCACTACAGCATGATACTTTGTTTGGTGCTAAGGCAGAAGAGGTGTTAAAAGAAATGGAGGATAAAGCAAAATCAATGCAGACAGTGAAGGATTTCTTACAGGTTCAACCACCTAGATTTAGCAGAAACTGGCCTTGGAAAAATTGGTCCTTTCCAGTGTCAGACAGGCCACAAAGAGGCAGATACGGACGCCCAAGAGGCAGATCTCAGCCCCAAGACTCCTACAGACCCAAACAATGGGGTGCTTCAGCCCCCAAAGGAGGGGAAGACAAATCACAACCTTATAGGAAACAGTCCCAATGACTTCCCTCTACAAATGCCAAACACTTACCTTTTGGCAGCACCCCTAGGGGGAAAGCTAGCACTTTTCTCGAAAAATTGGCACATGATCACCTAGGACCAATGGGTGCTGAATATTGTTTCTCAGGGTTACAGGTTCCACTTCCACACTCTTCCAAAATCAAAAGGTATGCCAGACCTGCCACAAAACCAATGGGCAGAAGCACAAAAACAGATTGCTGCTCTTATGGACATGGGAGCTATTCAGAGAGTTCCACAGCTAGAACAGGTACAAGGATTTTACTCAAGACTTTTCTTAGTACCCAGAAAGGACAAAGCCTGGAGACCAATACTGGACCTGTCAATCCTAAATACTTTCCTGGATGTTCCAAAATTCAAAATGTTAACACTACAGCAACTTCTGCCCATGCTGGGCAAGAAGGCTTGGCTAGTTACTTTGGACCTCAAGGAGGCATACCTGCATGTCCCAATCAGACAATCTTGCAGAAGTTACCTCAGATTCATAGCAGGCTCAATGCATTACCAATTCTTTGCACTGCCCTTTGGCTTATCTACTGCGCCCAGGATCTTCCAAAATGCCTGGCACCAGTAATTGCATTTTGCAGACAAAAAGGAATTCAAATATATTCCTACTTGGACGACTGCCTTATTCAAGCAGAGAGCAAGGACATTCTTCTAAAGCATCTGGCGTTTGTAAAAAGATTAATAATTTGCCTATGGTACACAGTAAAAGAAATCAAAACTAGTGCCCTCTCAAGAGATAATATTCCTGGGTGCAAGCTTAAATACAACTGCCCAGATGGCTTATCTCACGCCAAACAAACAAAGGCAACTGACTCATTACTTTGAAATGATGGCAACAAAAACCCAGCTCCCTGCAAGAAATATTCTGCAGGCCATGGGCTTCATGGCATCCTGCATTCTACTAATTCCATATGGAAAACTGCATATGAGGAAATTACAGTGGTATCTAAAAAGTATTTGGACTCAGCATTGTCACAGCCTGGAGACAATCATAACTTTAATTCCCTGCCTACAACAGGAGTTTCGATGGTGGTCCCAGACCTGTCACCACAACAAGGGACAGCCTTTCACCTTACCCACAGCCAGGCAGACAATAACAACAGATGCATCGGAGTATGCCTGGGGGACACATATGGCAAGAAAATGTATTCAGGGCACGTGGCCCAAGGAACAAATGCATCTTCACATCAATCAAAAAGAGATGCTAGCTGTACAGAATGCCCTGACAGCTTTCAAGGACCTACTACATCCAGGACAACTACTAATAAAGACGGACAATACCACAGTTATGTGGTACATAAACAAGCAAGGGGGCACACATTCCTACCCCCTATGCAGGCAAGCCATGACTTTGTGGAACACAGCACTGACCTATCAAGTTCATCTGCAGGCACAATTCCTGCCAGGAACAAAAAATACACTGGCAGACGAACTACGCAGAAATCTCATGGATCCTCACGAATGGAAACTAAATCCACAGTTTGAATCCCAATCCGCATGATAACAAGGAAATGGGGACGCCCACACATAGATCTTTTTGCCTCCCCTCACAATTGCCAAATACAGAAATTCTGCACAAGAACTTATCACTGTCAAGCATGGAAAGTGGATGCTCTATCATTCAGCTGGAAAGGCCTGACAGTCTGTGCCTTCCCTCTGATTGCCTCTTCTTACCAAGGTGCTCCTAAAAGTCAGACGAGAAAGGACAAAAATGAAAAGACAATCATAAAGCCTTCTTTAGCTATGTTAGAAACCTGGGTGGAAACTCCCAGATATGCTCAGAATTAGTCCAAAATGATAAAAAAATCACTGAACCCACAGACATTGCCAACATACTGGCAGACAGGTTCAGTGCAAATTTCTCCCCTCCCTCCCCCCCAAAAGGAGAAATATCTATCCCACCAGAGTCTAGCCTCCCAAACATCTCAGATGCTCAGGTGAGAGCTGCTCTCTAAAGCAAAAACACAGCATCAATGGGACCGGACGGTGTCCCCGGCTGTGTGCTACCTAACTCAATGAGGAACTAAACCCACACATAAGGCTGCTGTTTAATCTTAGCCTTACTACAGGATAATGCACTCCAAAGAATGGCGACGGCAACTGTGGTCCCACTCCACAAAGGCGGTGCTTCTACGGACCCTGGAAATTACCGCCCCATAAGCTTGACGAGCCTTGTCTGCAAAGCTATGGAGAGGATCATAATGGAACTCATAAATAAAGACATTGGGGACCTACAGACACTGGATCCTACCCAATTTGGCTTTGTCAAGGGCAGATCCTGCCTCTTGAACTTGGTCGACTTTTTCAAACAGTCACTAAGGCCATTGATGAGGGTAAGGCAGTTCACACAGCCTACCTTGACCTAGCAAAAGCATTCGACACAATACCCCACTCGGCATCATAGAAAAGCTCACCAGCTTAGATGTAAACCCATATGTCACAAGATGGGTTGCAAACTGGCTCAAGGACAGAACACACAGGGTTAGAGTTGCTGGTGCCATGTCAGACTCTAAGCCAGTCACGGCGGTGTCCCACAGGGCTCAGTCCTGGGCCCCTCTTGTTCGGCATTTATTTTTCTGAAGTGCAGGCAAACATAGGGGATTGTGGCTGACAAAATTTGCAGATGACTGCAAACTGGGCACCATAATTGACACTCCATCAGACACAGACATCCTCCAGAAAGGTCTCATAGAAATGGATAACTGGTGCCAGAGCCATGGCCTTAAGCTAAATGCCAAAAATGTATAGTCATACCCTTTGGGAAAAACAAGGTAACTCCTAATTACCACATAGGTGGTAATCCATTAAACACGGAAGAAGTTATCAGGGACCTGGGGACCCAAGTTGACAGTAACCTCTCTTTTGACACACACATTGCCAAAGTGGTTAGGAAGACCTTCTACATTGCCCACCTGATCATGAAGGGATTCACATCCAGATCAGGAGAGGTCATTGTACCCTGTACTCTTCACTTATCAGACCAATGATTGAGTACAACGCCCATTCGAATGTACCTTACCCGACACCTGCAGCAGTTGGAAAGACCCCAAAAGTTCCTCACCAAAAGGATAAAGGCTCAAACATATGTCATACGATGCCCGACTGAAGAAACTCCAGCTCTATTCAGTCGCATACCGTCTGCTCAGAGGTGATCTGTGCCTGACATACAAGGCCATGTCCAACCCGGAATTAATGGACATGCTCCACCTCAAAAATCCAAATCCACCAGAGCCACGAGCAAGAGACTTAAACCTCAACACGGATATAAATAGGACGTGCTGGAGGGACAGATTCATCACCCAGAGACTCCCTACACTATGGAACAGAATCCCAGTCCATGTGAGGCAGAGCCCCTCACTGACTCTGTTCAAGAGAAATCTTGACGAGTGGATGGGAGATCATAGGTTTACCCCGGGAATCATCTCTGTATCACTGCTGGACAGAGGCACAGCAAACTAATGGGTATAGTATTCTCATCCTAAGGGGTGGTGAAAGCCACACACACTCTGGCTGGGCTTATAAATGCCCTAGGGCAGATAGCCTAGTATGAACCTATGAACCTAACCTATGATCCTGATTTCCCCAGACTGGCCATGCCAGCACTGGTACCCAATCCTAAAGAGCTTGTCTCAAGGCCCAGCTTGGCCTCTACCTCAAATTCCTCATCTTCTGACACAACAAAACAATCAGATTCTGCACAGTCAACTCAGAACCTTAAATCTGGCAGCATGGCAGATAATGTAGCCACTCAGACTGCACCTCTCTCTAAAGCTGTTATGGATGTCATTTTAGAAGCCAGGAGGCCCAGCACTAGGAAATCTTATGCAGAGAAATGGAAGTGATTCTGTGCTTGGAACCAGCACAAGGGCTCGAACCACTTGTCCCTTATATACCTCAGATTTTACAATACCCAACTGAGATGCTGGACAAAGGCTTGTCTTTCTCATCAATTAAAATCCATGCCTCTGCCATTTCAGCTCATTACAGTACGGAACCTCCTATCTTTTCACATCCTCTGCTATGACAGTACCTCAGAGGGGCAAAAAATTATAAGACCCCCAAGGAGAGCACCAGTACCAACTTGGGATCTCAATTTTGTTTTAGAAAAACTCACACTGCCTCCTTTTGAACCAGCCAGCACAGCTGATCTAAAATTCTTATCATGGAAAACTGCTCTGCTCCTAGCAATAACTTCAGAAAGAAGAGTCTCAGAGTTACAGGCATTAATGGCTGTGGAACCTTTCATCATTTTTCATCAGGACAGGGTCTCTTGGGACAAACCCAACATTCATGCCAAAAGTGGTCTCCAATGTGGCCTTGAACCAAACCATTCATTTACCTACTTTCTACCCAAATCCCCAGAGTAAAGGGGAGAGACTTCTGCACGCTTTGGATATACAGAGACAGCTACGATTCTACTTGGACAAAACAAAAGCTTTCAGGAAAAACTGAGCAACTGTTTGTAGCCTATGCTGCAGGATCACAAGGAAAGCGTATTACAAAGCACACAATTTCAAAATGGATAGGACACTGCATCCGCTTCTGTTATGCACAACATGGCAAATCAGTGCCTAAGGGCATTAGGCCTCATTCTACCAGAGCAGCAGCCACTTCAGCAGCTTTTCAAAGAGGAGTACCAACCAAAGACATTTCAGAAGCTGCAACCTGGAGTTTAGTGCACACTTTCACCAAGCACTACCACTTACCTCTCTACTCTAAATCCAGAGCAGGCTTTGCCACTGCAGTTCTGCAGGGCCTGGTAGCCTCTCCAAATCCAATTTAGACCCAGCCGCCCAAACTCAGCTTTGGGATTCTACCCAAGTGTAATGACTGCAACAGTGAAACACGATGAACATAGTACAGTTGTGTACCTACCATAAATGTAGATGTTCAAGTGTATTCACTGTTGCAGTCCAGGTTACCCACCCTCCATCCCCCTTTTCATTGCTGGGACTTTTCTGTACTTCTCAACTCTATACGACCTATGTGGTGTATTTGCTTGTAGATGAAGAAAATGTTTATAGTAATATATGCATGTTTTTTGGCATAATTTTATCTTTCCAGCCTTCCTATCTGGGGCAAGAAAAACTGAAGAAAATGGCGTTGGTTGCAACTTTTGTACCCCTGGCGCACTGACGTCAGGGAAGAAGCGACAGCAACCGACGCCAGACCAAGACTTTGGAACTCGGGCCGACTGCGAGTCGCCTGCCAGCAGGATAACCCAAGTATAATGACTGCAACAGTGAATACCCTTGAACATCTACATTTATGGAAGGTACACAACTGTACTTTACTTTTTACACACTATCTTGCTATGTTAAACGAGTTTAACATAGTGAGACAGCTTTAAAAAAAGTAACGGAGATCTTCCTATCTCCGCTGCTTTTTTTTCAAGGTGTCTCGGTATGTTAAATGGGTTTAACATAGCGAGACAGCTTTAACATAGCGAGACACTTTGAAAAAAGAAACAGAGATCTTGCTTTCTCTGTTGCTTTTTTCAAAACTGCCTTGCTATGTTAAATGGGTTTAACATAGCGAGACAGCTTTAAAAAAAGCAACGGCAATTCTCCGTTGCTTTTTTTAAAGCTGTCTCGCTATGTTAAACTCCTTTAACATAACGAGACAGTTTGTAAAAAGCAACGGAGATCTTGCTTTCTCCGTTGCTTTTGCCCACAACTCTGATGTACTGTGTAAGCATACGCATGCGCAGTACATCAGAACTGCCGCAGAGTACCAGGCAGCTACGGAAGGGCAGCAAGGAGGCATTGTACAATGCTATTATTTAAGAAAAGTAATTATTTTTTTTCTTAAATAATGTAATTGTATAATAGCAATAACCCACTTCTGGGTGTGGGTAATGCTGTATTTACCCATGGTTGTCTTTGTTTGGCCACTCGGGCTTCACCCTTGTGACCAAACCACACCAACCGTGGGTAAATCCAGCTCAGTTTGTGACAAAATTAAAAATATGCATGGGGTAAAAATAAATGGAAGGAAATACATGGTGTTTGAGAGATTTGATTGCACGTCTTTTGGTGTAGTATATATTTTGGGATGTGACTGTACCCCGCCTATGTGGTATATTGGTCAGACCACCAGGAAGGTTAAGGTTCACATTTTGGAGCATTTGAGTGACATTAGGAGGGGCAATATGGAGAGTCCAGTAGCTACTCATTTTTGCAATACACATAAAGGTAACATTGAGGGTTTTAGATTCAGTGTACTTGCCAGACCTCATTTGTGCATAGGGAACTTTAAAACTGCTTTGAATAAGCTTGAACAGAGGATGATTATAGGGTATCACACATTATTTCCTGTGGGAATGAATTTAGAAAATGGATGAAAACTTTAGGTGAAGCTATTTTGAATGTTGTAATAGATTTATATTTATTTCATATTTAATTATGTATGTTAATATGTAAGTTATACGTTACTATTTTCTTGAAATTTATAAGACATGGATCAGTCAAATTAAAGTAAATTAAGTTGATGTAATATTTAAAATTTGTATTTAAAATTGTGATGAAATAGAGAATTTTCATGTTTATGCATGTTGGATTTTAGTCACAGCGTGGATAGGGTTAAAAAATGTTAGATTAACCTATGAATTGATTCAATTATTGATTTATTGCTTAATTGATGTATGTATAAAAAGAGTATGTGAAAGTGCCTAAATGTGTTGCACTGAAGGCGAACTGCCGAGGTACCAGGACTGAAATTATGGATTAAAACTGCTTTTGCTGTATTCACCCTCTGACTGCTTTATTTGTGGTGTATCTTTGAAGAATTGGATTTTGTTGTTTTGAGTATCATGGGTAAATCCAGCATTACCCACACCCAGGCGTGGATTATTGCTATATTATATCATGACTGACTATTAGAATTCAAAAAGCAACATGCTGATTGATCAGCCCAACCAGTGTGCCCATTGTAAATCCGAGCATATACCAACGGAAAAAGGTCCAGTCACCCAGACTTTCTTCCATTCGTATATACTGTAAGTCTTAATTTTCTTTTAACCAAAAATAAAATAAAATTAGAAATCCAGACAGTCCAGACATATGAGAGAGACAGGACGGAGAAAATACTAGGAAAAATGAGGTACGTTATTCAGAACTAAAGAAACGTACCTGATTTTCCTTGTATTTCCCCTATTCTGTCTCTCTGCTACCCCTAAAGTGTCCATAACCTTTTTTTTTTGTTTTTTAAAATAAAAGGGAACAACAGAACCCTTCCTTTCTCCATTACTTCCTTTGCAAAGCACTGATGTACTGGGTAAGCGTGGGAATGCAAGTCCCTTATGCAGAAAAGCAACAGGATATGCAGCAGAAGCCGTTTGGGAGCAGTCCTCTTTTCCTTTGCTGGACACAACTGTGATGGTAGTGAATCTGAACTTTTAGTTTGCAAAGTAAAACTGGGCTGCTGCTTCTTTTGCTTAACAACTGCAAGGCTTGATGTCAGCCTTGGTCATCACTGTTTATTGACATGACTCCATCTAAGCATGCTTTAGTGAATCATGTGTTGCCAGTTGCCTGTAGCTGCAGATGACATTGGCATAGTTTGTCTTAGTTTTATATCCATGTCCACTTTAGGTGAGCTTTCCCCTTTGTTCTGATTGTGTCATTGCAGTACTTCATGACAGTCATGTCTCCAGCAGGAGGCTGCCTCTGTTTAAAGTTAGGTTTAGGATCAGTTCTCTGGAATTGAGAGTGATATTATTGAATCTGCAGGTTTTGGAGAGCCTTGAGAAATCTGAAGCCCTCTAAATGAAGTCAGCCAGCCAGGAGCTGGTATGTGCTGTCAGACCAAAGAATGGAGTATATGATTCTAACTGCCTTGTCAGAGACGGTATGAGTTTCGGAGTGAGTCACTGATGTTGATCACTTTCTGGTAGTTGTCCACAGCCTGCTGAATTTCAGATGTCATTTAGGACACACTAAATTGCAGTATGCTTCCTCTGGGACACACAAAACTTTCATTGCACTCCTTGAAAGTTAATTTGTTTGTGACCTGGGAAAATTCAGTCTTTCCCAGATTCATTAATATAGGCAGCTGCAGTAAGTAGTTAAATAAAACCTTTATAGAATGGATGGAAATGCTTTTCTGTGGCCATCATGCCTTCTGTCTTTTGTACTCAACTGTCATCTGCTAGCAGCATTCAGAGTAGAAAGGCTGAAGGCATCCTGTTTGCACTTTGGTGGCAGGGAGGACTTGTTTCAGATCCTTAAGGTTCTAGTCAGTTTAGAGGAGAGTCCATCTTAGAGTGTAATAGGTCCGTGTCAGTCTATCTTTCATGGTAGAACTTGGGTTCCCTATTAGAAGACCGAAGACGCATTCGTTCGAATTCATCATGGTCGAACTCAGAAAACCGAAATGGAAAAATATCGAAGCGGCTTTTAAGCAAATTCTTTCCCTGGGAAAGAATTCACTTGGCCGCTTCGTTACTTTGCCTTTTTTGGCACTGTAGTGCAGTCTCAGAGTTGGTATATTTAAGTAGGGGGGGCGGGCGAAGCCCCTCACTTAATGTAACGTTTAAAGTGTTTGATTTTTTTTTTTTTTGGTTGGAACAGTGATTTGTTTTCCCTAGGAAAAAAAATCACTGTTCTGACAGTCCGACATTGTAAGCTTTCGCTTACATAGGGTTGATTAATCACCATTCGCTTTTTTAAGCATTCGGTGATCTACTATAGACCCTAGAACTTGTTGTTCACCCGATCTTCTAGCAGAAATGTCACTGATCTTAAAGGCACTCGGGGAAACTTTCCATTTGGCTGCTATGTGGAAGCTGTTCTTATTTTGAGTTAACTCAAAGGTTTGTGTTTTTTACTCAGGCACTTCTTAAATATAGATTGATTTTTGCAGTTTCTAAAGGGACGACTCCACCTCTATCCTTCTTTTAAAGCTTAGTTTCCCTTCAGATTTGAATGTCATGGCTGGTTTGTTTATACAAGAACATAACCTTCGCAAGTAGGACCAAGTGCACGGCTGGAACTGATACAAGTAGACATAAAACGCCAGCCCCAAACACAGTGAAAAGCATAAAACCGATAAGGTTAATACATAAGTATATTTATTTTAGTTCATAAAGTAATGTACATCCCAGACCGGTTTCAGCCAACAGGCTTTCTTCAGTGGGAACAAAAGTAATTACTGATGTAAAGTGACACACATACATATATAGAGTGAACCATCCAATAGGATTCTTCCCAAAATCCAGAAAGCCTCCTGTATGAAAAATAAAAAGAAGATAAAAAGTTTATAAAATAAAACTACATTAATGATGACAATATATATGATATTAGTAGTTAACATAGTTACTAAGAAAAAATAAAAATAAAACACAAGTTTACAAATGGTCATTCAAACCAAGTGAAAACAAAGCATCCAGTTTTATGATCCAATACTTCTCTTTCTTTGTAAGGATTGAGTGCCAACTCTGTTTATTGGATCTGTCACCACAGATTCCATCAATAATGGTGAACTGGAATCTGGCTGAGTTGTGGTGTGAACAATATCTATATAAGTTGTTAGTCTCCCTCTTGGTTCATATGTCACTACGATGCTGTGACATACGTAGACGAAGTGGTCTTGATGTTTGTCCAGCATAGAAAGAACCACATGTGCATGTTGTAAGATACACAACCCAGTCGCTATTGCAATTACCAAAAAATTTCATGTCATATATCCTGTCTGTGTTTTTTCTAGTGAACTGTTTAAATGTGAAAATAAATGGACAAGATGAACAATGACCACAGTTATAAGTACCCCATAATCTCTCACCTGTCATAGTTAATTGATGATGTATAGCTCCAGCCGAGCTAACTCTTTTGAAATGAGAAAAAAAGGACCCTAGTGTCCTGCCTCTTCTATATCCATACTTACATGTATCGCCAATCAAAGGTGTTAGTTCATCATTAACAGTAAGAATATTCCAATGCTTAGACATAACATTTCTGATTAAATTGATGTTCCGTCCAAATGTGGTAATAAAATGGATGGAATCATCCTGTTCAGTATGGGTTTTATCATGATATGTGAGAAGTGAGGTTCTAGTTGAGTTAGAATCAACCTGTCGGGCACCCTGGATGTCAGGCTCATTGTATCCCCTAGCTCTGAACCAGTTAACCAGATCTTGTTGGGATTCTTCATATTCATTCTCTGAAGAACAAATTCTATGAATCCTGAGGAACTGAGATTTGGGTATGTTCTGAATGATGTGGTTGGGATGCATGCTAGTGGCATGTAACAGGTTGTTATATTGGGGATATTTACAAAATGTTTTGGTTTGTAAAGTATCATCTGGATTCTGAGTAATGGTGACATCCAAAAAGTTGATCTCAGACCGATTGCAGGTTAAAGTAAATTCAGTGCCCCATTTGTTCTGATTTAGATACATTACAAATTCTGCAAGATACTCATCATCCGAACGCCAAACCAACCAACAATCTTTCAGATATCTACGCCAAATATCCAGTTCCTCAAGATATAAATTATGAGTAGAGTCATAAATAAGATGCTCCTCAATGTATCCCATGAAAAGGTCCTGATATATGTGAGCAAAGGAAGCTCCCATAGCAGTACCTTTGAGTTGCCAAGAACATTCACCCTGAAAGTGGAATACATTTTTGTTCAGAACACGTTCTGCCATGCAAACCAAAAGTGCGTTGAAGCCCACAGGATATAGTTGTGCTTTCTCTAGCCAAAAATTGAGGGCTTCCTATCCAGCCCAGTGTGGTATATTGGTATATAAGGCTTTGACATCCAGAGTGCATAATAGCCAATCAGGTTCCAGTTGACCATCAGAAATTATTTGTAGAAATTGTGTAGTGTCCTGTATTCTGACAAAAATAAAGCCAAGAAGTGGTTTAAGATACAGTGTTAAGAACTCAAATAGTGGTTCGGTCAAAGAACCCATACCCAAAACAATCGGTCTTCCAGGGGGTTTACTGAGGCATTTATGTATCTTAGGCAAAAGATATAACGTTTGTTTCTGAGGATCATTTACTGTAAGATGTGCCTTCACCGTATCAGAAATAATACCCTCTGAGACCGCCAGATCCAAAAACTCATCAGTTTCTCGCTTGAAGTTCGGTGTGGGGTCAATAGGCATCTTCATGTAATGGGAAGGGTTGGACAATTGTCCATTTCCCTCCCCCAGATAATAATCTGTATCCATGAACCTATATATGTATGTGTGTCACTTTACATCAGTAATTACTTTTGTTCCCACTGAAGAAAGCCTGTTGGCTGAAACCGGTCTGGGATGTATATTACTTTATGAACTAAAATAAGTATACTTATTTTTTATTTATTTATTTTACATTTGTTGACCGGGCTGGTCCAACTGGATATATGTCCATTTTCAGTGTTGGCCCGGGGTGAAAAGCTCCACACTTCAGAATAGTATTTACAAGACAAAGGTGCATTGTAAAGTTTTGTCTATTATACAGTTCCATGGCTTTTGACACATGAGTAACATGATTCCTATTAAAATACAGCTAAGGATGTAGATACAAAGACAAATAAAAAATATGTAGCACAATATTAACAGTACAAGGTTATACAGTAAATGTTTAAAACTATGTAAGCAAAAAGCACACTATTGAACAATGAAGTCACACACACATTATTTGCTAGTATATGATTAGTTATTTAAATAGAACACTATTAATCAGTATAGTGACATGCACACTATTGTTAGTAAAGGATTAACTAGTTTATGCTGGTATGTAGAGAAGTGTCAGGATACAAGTGTGGTAGTTAGACTGGATTAGCACAGGGGCATAACCAATGAGATTTAAGATATGTTTTAAGTTTGGTTTTAAATAAGAGAGCTGGGGATAGGGAGGTTAGGTGATCAGTTTTTTTCCTACTGCGTTAGAGAACAGTGAATCGCAGGCCAGATTGTTGGTTTTATTTATTTGAACTAGTAATTTGTTTGATGAGCGCAGGGACTTTAGGTTATCGTAGAGGGTGATTAGGTTAGTGAGTATTTGAAGGTTGATACAGTATCTTTTGGGCCACTATTAGTTGGTTCAGTAGAATTAGATTTGACAGTTCTAGCCAGCCTAGTTGTTTAAGATTGTTGCAGTGATGGGTTCTGTAGGTTGACCCAGTTGCAAATCTTGCAGTATTATTGTAGGAGATGGAAAGCTTGTTCGTACTGCTTTTACATAGTTTAGTATAGCTAGGGGATGCATATTTAAGGGTTGAGATTAAATGGGTAAGGGCGATAGTGGTCCTGGCTAGAGGGGTCAGAAAGGGTTTGATTCTATAGAGGGATCCTAGTTTTTTGTTAACTGTTTTTATAGTGTTGTTAATATGGGGCTCAAAGGAGAGGTTATTATCAGTTAGTACCCCAAGTAGTTTTGTGGTAGGATCAGGGGATATAACAGTACCATTAGTCGATGTAACATTAAAGTTCAGTGGGGAGGTTCTACAAGTGGGTGTGAATAATAGCATTTTTGTTTTTTTTTGGATTCAGAATGAGACATCGGTCAAGGAGCCATTTCTCAACTCTGCTAAACACGTTTTGGGTAAGAGACTGTAGTTGTGATGGTGAAGTGGCTGAGCATATTAATGTGGAATCATCTGCACATTGAATACAGGTGGCTTATGTATTAACCTTATTGGTTTTGTGCTTTTCACTGTGTTTGGTGCTGGCGTTTTTTTGTCTACTGGTTTGTTTATACACCCATCTTTTGAGTTAATAGGCTTGGTAGACTTCAGGCTAGTGCTTTGGAAGTCATTAAGTCATTGTTTTCTTTCATCGTTGACATCTAACAGTTAGATTTCTGAGCTGCAAACTTTAATCTTGTGTGAACCCTGTTTCTTGTTCCTTATAGGCTCGGATTAAGGCTTAGGGCTAGGGTCTGGGTTTGATTATCATTTTGTCCCAAAAATGATACCTGATCTGTTGCTTTTTTTTACTTCCAGCTTCATTTCTACTTCTTCCTGAAGGCAGAATCTTGGATTAAAAGGGGGATTCCTTCTTATTTTGAATATTCATCTCCAGCTCTAATTTTATGATTTTGACATTAAGAAGACAGCACATTTGTCTGTTTCTATGGTTAAAGATTGTAATGCAGTCCACAAGTTAAGTATAACTCATGTTACAGAATTGCCAGCTTTATTGTTTTTTGTTTCCCATTTGCTAGACATTCATTAACAAATGAGGCAAAGATCATTCTGCCACTGGAACAATTACTGTAGTGCTTGTTGCAGGAACATGCCGTGGTTTGTTTCTCTTATGGCCTCTTTGTCATTTATGCTTAGCTTTACTGCCCATTATATTTAAATGTTTAGTTCAGAAGAGCAGCATCCTTTGGTACTTTGATGTTCAGGATTTGACATTTTGTGACATTGAAATGGACTTTCTGCTTCTACGATTTGGAAATAGTGCTTGAGAGTTTCCCACTATGGAGATCTGTGTGAAGTAAAGACATGTCAGATGTGTAGGAGATCACTTTATCTATTGATCTTCATGAAGACCCTTTGCAATAGGTACCTCTTGCATAGCCTCTTTCCACTTGAGGCTGGACAGGTTTCTTGGATTCAGGCCCCAACAAAACAATCAGATTCTGCACAGTCAACTCAGAACCTTAAATCTGGCAGCATGGCAGATAATGTAGCCACTCAGACTGCACCTCTGTCTAAAGCTGTTATGGATGTCATTTTAGAAGCCAGGAGGCCCAGCACTAGGAAATCTTATGCAGAAAAATGGAAGCGATTCTGTGCTTGGAACCAGCACAAGGGCTCGAACCACTTGTCCCTAATATACATCAGATTTTACAATGCCTAACTGAGATGCTGGACAAAGGCTTGTCTTTCTCATCAATTAAAATCCATGCCTCTGCCATTTCAGCTCATTACAGTACGGAACCTCCTATCTTTTCACATCCTCTGCTTTGACAGTACCTCAGAGGGGCAAAAAATATAAGACCCCCAAGGAGAGCACCAGTACCAACTTGGGATCTCAATTTTGTTTTAGAAAAACTCACATTGCCTCCTTTTGAACCAGCCAGCACAGCTGATCTAAAATTCTTATCATGGAAAACTGCTCTGCTCCTAGCAGTAACTTCAGCAAGAAGAGTCTCAGAGTTGCAGGCATTAATGGCTGTGGAACCTTTCATCATTTTTCATCAGGACAGGGTCTCTCTTAGGGCAAACCCAACATTCATGCCAAAAGTGGTCTCCAATGTGGCCTTGAACCAAACCATTCATTTACCTACTTTCTACCCAAATCCCCAGAATAAAGGGGAGAGACTTCTGCATGCTTTGGATATACACAGACAGCTATGATTCTACTTGGACAAAACAAAAGCTTTCAGGAAAAACTGAGCAATTGTTTATAGCCTATGCTGCAGGATCACAAGGAAAGCGTATTACAAAGCAGACAATTTCAAAATGGATAGGACACTGCATCCGCTTCTGTTATGCACAACATGGCAAATCAGTGCCTAAGGACATTAGGCCTCATTCTACCAGAGCAGCAGCCACTTCAGCAGCTTTTCAAAGAGGAGTACCAACCAAAGACATTTCAGAAGCTGCAACCTGGAGTTTAGTGCACACTTTCACCAAGCACTACCACTTACCTCTCTACTCTAAATCCAGAGCAGGCTTTGCCACTGCAGTTCTGCAGGGCCTGGTAGCCTCTCCAAATCCAATTTAGACCCAGCCGCCCAAACTCAGCTTTGGGATTCTACCCAAGTGTAATGACTGCAACAGTGAAACACGATGAACATAGTACAGTTGTGTACCTACCATAAATGTAGATGTTCAAGTGTATTCACTGTTGCAGTCCAGGTTACCCACCCACCATCCCCCTTTTCATTGCTGGGACTTTTCTGTACTTCTCAACTCTATACAACCTATGGTGGTGTATTTGCTTGTAGATGAAGAAAATGTTTATAGTAATATATGCATGTTTTTTGACATAATTTTATCTTTCCAGCCTTCCTATCTGGGGCACCTGACATCTGGGGTAAGAAAAACTGAAGAAAATTGCGTCAGTTGCAACTTTTGTACCCCTGGCGCACTGACGTCAGGGAAGAAGCAACAGCAACCAATGCCGGACCAAGACTTTGGAACTCGGGCCGACTGCGGGTCGCCTGCCAGCAGGATAACCCAAGTGTAATGACTGCAACAGTGAATACACTTGAACATCTACATTTATGGTAGGTACACAACTGTACTTTACTTTTTACACACTGTCTTGCTATGTTAAACGAGTTTAATTGTCATGTTACAGAATTGCCAGCTTTATTGTTTTTTGTTACCCATTTGCTAGACATTCATTAACAAATGAGGCAAAGATCATTCTGCCACTGGAACAATTACTGTAGTGCTTGTTGCAGGAACATGCCGTGGTTTGTATCTCTTATGGCCTCTTTGTCATTTATGCTTAGCTTTACTGCCCATTATATTTAAATGTTTAGTTCAGAAGAACAGCATCCTTTGGTACTTTGATGTTCAGGATTTGACATTTTATGACATTGAAATGGACTTTCTGCTTCTACGATTTGGAAATAGTGCTTGAGAGTTTCCCACTATGGAGATCTGTGTGAAGTAAAGACATATCAGATGTGTAGGAGATCACTTTATCTATTGATCTTCATGAAGACCCTTTGCAATAGGTACCTCTTGCATAGCCTCTATCCACTTGAGGCTGGACAGGTTTCTTGGATTCAGGCAACAGATACAGCTGAGTACTACAATTTTGTTTATTTTATTTGCTGGCCTGTGTCCTTGAGTGACCATAAGTCCCCAATTCCTCATTGGCCCATGTTTTCCTCCAGATCCTGACACTGAAAGAGGTGAAAGCTGAGGATCGTTTCTGTCTTTCATAGGGATTTAGGAGATGTTCCTGTAAAGTATGACTGCATTACCTGATATGTTAGATACAGTGCAAGTGCAGATTTCTACATGGCTGAAATTCTAGCTAGAGTCCTGCCATCAACTCTGCCTCAGGATTCTAGCTCGAGTAGATGTACACTCCTTGCCAAGGTTGCACTCTAGAGAGTCCTTATAAAAGAGATGAAATCCTGTGCATTTCCTATGTTGGATGTCTTGCAGTGGATTTTTACCAGCATACTCCCCCTGCCCACAGGATGGTTGAGATGGTGATGAGTACTTATTCTCAATTTTCCTTAGCTGGCCCATTGAGCTCCTCAGCTCTTTGGGCACTAAGTAAAGCTAAAACCGTTACACTGTGGAACTGCTATTCGTGTTACAAATTATCTGTTTTATGTAAGTCTCTGGTTTCCTACACTTGGAGATATGATTCGTCATGTCAAATGGTGATCCGAATCTGAAGAACTAGGCACAAGTGCTCATGTCCGCTCAAGCACATTTAGGTGTGGATTGGAGGGTTATGTGTGCACTAAGTGCAAGCACTTGACACTAAAAAGAGAGCTAGCTGCTGTAAAGGCTCACGGGAAAAGATTGCAGAAGTTGCCCACTGTGGGCAATCCTGTCCAGAATTAAACTGCTATGGTGAGTACTCTGACATGTCATTTATTTTCATGGTTTCCTATAAAGTGAGTATGTATACTCCATTGTGACAATTTGGCTATGATTTGCAGTAAAAATTGTAACAAATACTTTTTCTCAGCCGATATTCTGAACTTCTAAGTTAATTATATCATCTTGCTTTTTAGTGAATTCTATGAACCTAGTGCACTAATGATGGAAGAAGAAAGTGCAGTAATTGTGGGTTTGTTAGTTGGTCTTAATGTTATCGATGCCAATTTCTGTTTGAAGGGACATGATTTGGATTCTCAGGTAGGATTGTTTATTTCATCTTTTATTTCTGCCCACTTCATATACCATTACACAACCCTCTTTCTGATTCATTGTTTTCTACTGATTTAATACTTTTATTTTCACTTTCTCAGAGCCAAGTTTATATGATATTCTTCAGTTTGTTAGTTTGTGATTTGCAGAACATTTAACAAAGTTGCCCATTTTCCTGTAAATCTATTCATAGGTATATACTAGGCTGACAACTGTCAGGGCCTTTATAAGCCTAGCTGTGCAGTCCAATCCAGTTGTGTCCCTAGGCATCATCGGCATTTATTAGTAGGCAGTGTGTTACTTAGGAAGTTCTAGTGGTTATGGGGTCTATGTTAGTTTGGGCATTACTGTCTACTTATGTCTATCAGAGACATGGGGGCCAAACCTGGGGTGAATTTCTGATTTCCCATCTATCGGTCAAGGTTACTCTTAAATAGAGTTAGGGATAGACACTACATCACACGGAATGGGAGCCTGTTCAGAGCATGGGGATCCTCTGAGACATGTATTTGTCTCACTGACCTGTCTTGTTTATGTTACAAACAGAATTTAAATCCTTGTATCTAGTGGTTCTGATACTGTTAGTTTTGCAGATATATATATAAGATCCGAGAATGCCTTGTACGCAAGGCATAGATCATCTGTCAGTATCCTGTAGGAGACAAAGTATGGAGAGAGAGTTGTAAGGTGATCTGTGCAGGTTAATGTGTTTATACCCCAGATTCTCCTGGCAGGGAGCCAGCAAGTGGGCATTATACCCAATGATGGGTCAGATAAGTGTCAAATAAAGTGGCAGTATGACCTTCTTGGACCTAAATGCCATACCCTTATTTATAAGTTGGGTGACATAGAATGATTTTCTTACTCACTTGGCTATATGTTGGTCAATGGCCAGATTAATGTCTACATATTTTACCAAATTCCTGGCTACTGGGTTAAGTCTTAGGGGTATCTTATAAACTAGTTTTTGTCCCTAATTTGGTAAAAAATGTCTTTTGGCTAGGTAAATGACATGGATTAGTTGACATGATAACTGTAACTCCACCCCTTCCTCACACTGTTACTGATGTCACCTTTCAGTAACTGTTGTTGGTTAGTCAATGTGTTACAAGCAGAACTGTCTGGAAGTAAGGGCTTTCTGTCATGTGCTCATTGTTGGCTCATGCGTAAAAGTGACAACACCTGTTTGAAGTCAGCATCTTGCTAATTGGTGTTGGTGTTTTGGATGGTAGGGCTTGTATTTTTTCTGAACTGCTCCATTAACTTGAACTGTTAGCTTCTAAATACATGAAAGGATAGAATCATTAAGTCATTCCTTACCTTTGCAAGCGGGCATCCCTTGTGGTTTTAAGGCTGAGAATTTTGCATGATTTCCTAAGACAGGGCCATCAATGGCATTCTTGGTGTTGGTTTGGTGGTTGGGCATCTCCTTCTTGGTGGACTGCTAATAATTAACAATGTGCCTGTTATTCACAGTAAGTACTGTGTGGCATGTTTTGGGCTGCCTCTGCCTGTATCACTACTCATAGTGCAAACATAATGAGGACTTAGGCCAGAATTCACTGTTTCCAGTGGTGTGGAAGGATGAGTGCTCAGAGTGTGTCATCATTTTCAGGTTGATTCCTGCAGCAATGTTAGAATTCATAACGTTTGGACTTGTGCTAACCATAGTCATTTTTGTGGTCTGGCCAGTTTTTCCAGCAGTTTAATATCACCATGTATGAGCTAACAGCTGCCTCATATTGTTGCTATAGAAGTATCATGTAGTGCAAACCCATTTTAAAACAGCCGTGATGGGTGCCATTTTTCATCTTTGTTAAAATTGTTGGTTTCTTAACTACGTTTGTACACAGGTAGTCTTTTAATCTGTTCTGGGCAATTCTTCTAGTTGGTAAGTTAGTTGGAAAGTTTGTGATTTTGACTTATTGAAAGAAAATAATGTACTTCATTATGAAAAACAAAATGTAGAACAAAAATTTCCCTTCTGACATTTGTAAGTATGCCTGTGGTAGATAAATTGCCCCTGGCAGACTGTATTTCTTTCTATGTGCATGTATTTTATTTGGGCTGCTCTCATCACATTGATAATTGAGAACATTCTTTCTAGGAGGTTGAATAAAGCTACTGAATACTAAAAGCATTATACACTTTACAGAACAAGTGTCACAAATTGATGAAAGGGGAAGCTAAGTGTGAGGGAGAAGTCAGGTAAAGGTAAGGAGTACAAGGAGAAGTTGTAAGCTAACACTTCAGGTTAATGGGGTATTAATAATGTTTCTCAAGATATCTTCCTCAGGATAAATATATTGTAGGCTTTCAAGAACCGGAGACCTTTAAATATCTGAAATCCCACCTTTGATGCATTGAGAATATTACCCGCATTATCAGCAAAAATGATCATCATAGATGATCCAGTAGAAAGTAGAATGTAAGAAAATACCAATGTTGTCAGTAGGTCTTGATGCAGAGAAAGCATTCAACACAGTAAGGTGGGAGTTTATGAGCAGAGCAATGGAAGCATTTGCATTCCCTGATAAAATTATAAGTTTAATTAGGAGGATATATGCGGGATTGGGGGCAAAAATTAAAGTGGGTGAGTTCCTCTTTGATAATTTCTGTTTGTGCAGAGGAACCAGGCAGATGTGTCCTCTTTCCCCTTTGTCATTTGCTTTATATTTAGAACCATTGGCAAATAAAATATGGGACTCAAAAATTCAAGAATATAATTGGTATGGTAGTCAAGAAAAGCTGGCCCTATTTACAGATGATATTTTATACATGATAAAATCAGAAAATGACATCCCGGTTCATAGGTTGGTACTAGGCTATCAGCCCTAGGGTCTATACAAGCCTGTCCATAACAATTCCCTGACTATTTCTTCCCACACTATTTACTTCCCTGGACCCCTGACTAGCAGGGCGACTGATGTGATCCCCGGGATGAATTTCCTTTCTCCCATCCAATTGTCAAGGTTCCTTTTGAAGAGGGCCAAAGAGGCACTCTGCTTGACATGTATGGGCAATCTATTCCAGAGTCTGGGGAGTCTCTGGGTCAGGAACCTATCCCTCCAGCATGTTTTGTTTATTGTGATGACCAGGTTTAGATCCCTGGAGCGTGTGGCTCTGAGGGATTGGGATTTATTTAAGTGTAGCATGTCCAATAGCTCTGGGTTTGACATGGCCTTGTATGTTAAGCAGAGATCGCCTCTGAGTAGATGATATTTGACCGAGTATAGCTGGAGATTTTTAAGGCGGTCAGCATAGGGCATCTGCTTTAGGCCTGTGATTCTTTTAGTGAGGTATTTCTGCAGCCTTTCCAGTTGTTGCAGATGTCTTGAGAGGTACATACCAAATGGGGCATTGTATTCTATAATGGGTCTAATGAGGGATGAGTACAGTGGGACAATGACCTCCATTTTTCCTGGATGAAAAGCCCTTGGTGATGAGGTGTGCCACATAGAAGGATTTCCTGACTGTTGTGGCAATGTGGTTATCGAAAGTGAGACCACAGTCCACCTGTGTTCCTAAGTTTCTTATCACACTTTCTGTGTTTAGTGTACTGCCACCTATATGGTAATTCACGGGTACATGTTTTTTCCCAAAGGGGATAACTATACATTTCTTGGCATTGAGCTTGAGCCCATGGCTCTGGCACCAAGCATCTGTTTCTGTAAGGCCCTTTTGTAGAGTATCCACATCATTTGGGGATTCAATAATGGCTCCCAGTTTGCAGTCATCTGCGAACTTTGTTAGCCAGAGTCCCTTAGTGATGGCCTGTACTTCAGAGAAGTAGATGCCAAACAAGAGCAGTCCCAGGACTGAACCCTGAGGTACTCCACTTGTCACTTGTCTGGGGCTGGATTTGGAGTCTGCTACTTTTACAGTGTGTGTTCTATCAGTAAGCCAGTTAGCAACCCATTGGGTGACGTAAGGATTAATGCCCAGCTTAGTAAGTTTATCTATGATTCTAGAGTGGGGGATGGTGTCAAAGGCCTTGGCAAGGTCTAGATAGGCTGTGTAAACCACCCTACCCCTGTCCATGGCTCTGGAGACTGATTCGAAGAAGCCAGTCAGGTTCAGGAGACAGGATCGGCCCTTCATGAACCCAAACTGGGTGGAGTCCAGTGTTTGAAGGCTGCCAATGTCTTTGTTTATAAGTTCCATGATAATACGCTCCATGGCCTTGCAGATGAGGCTCGTCAGACTGATGGGACCGTAGTTTCCGGGATACAAGGTGAATCCCCCCTTGTGGAGTGGAATAACTGTAGCTCTGCGCCACTCAGTAGCCACGAAACCTGAGGTGAGGCTATGATTAAACATGACACAGGTGAGGTTCCAGTTCATGCCGTACACAGCCCGGGATGTCATCTGGTCCTATGGATGCTGTATTCTTAGCTTTGGAGAGTGCATTTTTTTACCTGTGTGGCGGTTATTACCGGAATTTGTCAATCTTCTGGTATTGAGATGGGCCATTTAGGGGGTGAGAGGGGGTGAAGTTGGCACTGAATCGATCTGCCAGGATATTGCCAATATCCTTGAGATCAGTATATTTAATGCCATTCTGTTTTAGCTCAGAGCAGATCTGAGCATTGCCATTTAGATTCTTGACATAGTTATAGAATGCCTTGTGGTTATCTTTGGAATGTTTGGTAGTTTTATTTTCATAACTAGCTTTGGAGGATTTTATGAGCTTCTTACTGAGGCTGGTAAGGGAGTTTTTTGCATCCTGGAATTTTCCTCTCTTCTGCAACAGTTTCTTCCTTTTGTTGTAAAGTTTATTTATGGCAGGGAACCACCAGATTGGCTTCCTTTTTTTGGATGAGAGCATCTTGGTTCTATTTGGGATGGCACGATTCATGCATGAGTGGATGTCCTCGTACAGTGCCTTAGTGTAGGATTCAGCAGTTGAACTTTCAGTTCCTGTCTGCATGGGTGTCATGAAGTTTGTCACTTCTGGCTTGAGTAGCATGAAGTTGGCTTTGGAGAAGTTTTGAGGCAGTTTCATATCATTTTGGGATACAAAATTAATGAATCTAAAACAAAAGCAATAGCTGGAAATTATGTACCCACACATGAGTTGGTTCAGCAATATCCATATTTATGGAAGCATGATAAAATGAAGTACTTAGGAGTATGAATGAAAAAGGATTCCGTTGTGGCAGCTAATGATATGTGGGAAAAGACTAGAAAGAGAATGCAAAAACTGATAAATTGGAAGCTCTGTTTCATGGATATGGATAGCAAGATATAAGCAGTTAAAATATTTTTAGTCCCTTTAGTTTTATGCACAGGTCAAGTGTATTTTTATCAGCCAGAGGAGAAGTTGTGGATATAAATTAGTAAGGAGCTGAAGGATTTTATCTGGGAAAGGAAGACAGCAAGAGTCCAGTGGGACAAGTTCATTCTTCCAGTAGAACAAGACAGTCTAACGTTACCTGATTTGAAGGGGTATTTCAGAGTTGCACAGTTAAGGTTTCTATATATATATATATATATATATATTTAGCACAAGCAGAAACATTTAATTCAAAATGGAAAAGGATTATGACTAAACAGGACGAAGCTCAAGAATCAAGGAGAGACTGGAATTTTGGATGTAGATCCTTAAGGAGAATAACAGTAATCATACAGAATATTATATTTATAAAGTAGCAGAAAGTATTCTAAGAACTAAGCCAACATGGGAATGGAGAAAGGAGATTCTGCCGACAGAGATGATTGCAATTAGGGATGCAGACAATAGGCAAGAAGAGGCTGGAATTTATTGGTGAAAACTGGCAAAAGAACCAAGGTATTGCGTGCAAATAATTAGAGATGGAAGGTTATAGAATGGGAAGAGACCAATAGCTTATTTGGACTACAAGCTAGAGATTTCCTTCCTTATCAAGGGTAGATATTGGAGTATAGGCAAAGAGAAAGAAGTAGGGAGATGCTAAGCAAAAGACCAGCACTGCTAGAGTTTTTAGTAGAATCTGGAACAGAATCTGTTAAAAAAGGAAGAATTAGTAGAGCATATAAAATATTGCATGGTAACTATAAGAATCAATTAGAAGAGGTTAGCAAGGATTGGGAAGAGACTGGATAAGCAGTTCACAAAGAAACAATGGGGAGATAGATGCACGTCTCCCAAATATGCAACAAAGTCTAGAAGATTTAGGATCTTTGTATGGAAATGTTTACATAAGTATTTTTATACCTCAGGTAGACTCCTAAGAATTTTTTCTCAGGTGGATAGCAAATGTTAGAGGTGTGATGGGGAAGAAAGAGGTAATTGGGGACATATCTTTCGAGAGTGTAATAATGAATTGGCAGACACTAAAAATTCCCTGAAAACTACTCTATCAGAAATATTGGGTGAGCAAATAGTATGACTAAGGAAATGATTTTTGAGCTATGATACAAAATCAGAATTGCCTAGACATGGTAAGGCCTTGCTGAGTCTTATTATGATGGCAGCCAAAAAAGCAGTTACTAGAAAATGGAAATCAAGTCTAAGCCAACTGTATTAGAAGTAGTGAAGATAGTAACAGAGATAAAACAACAGGAATTGGGATCTTTGGAAAAGGGAAGAGCAATTACAGAGGGAAAATGGGAATTGTAGAAACAATGCATGCAGGAGAGGAATGAGATTTTAAAAAAGGCAGGATTTGAATGAGCTATGTAATGTTTGGCAGAGAATGGATAAAACATTATATGTGATGTATAATGTTTACAACTAAAATTATATCAATATTTGTTTTAATTTATATAAATGTATGATTGTCCTTGTCATAACTGACAATTTAATAAATATGTTTCTTGTTTAATGATAAAAACAAAGAAAAATGATGATGATTCAGCCACCTGAATGTAAGAATGCAGATAGGCTTGTATAGGTCAGTTATTATTTAATAATTTAATACCAGGTCCTGCTACTCTAACTTTTAATTCACCACTTAACTGAAAATAGCAGTTATCAGTTTACCAGAGGCCATTTAATCCAGGAATGTGTTTTTATACACTGTTACATTTGTCAGTAAAGACATGAAAGTAAAGTTTCCTGTGGTGCAGACTCAAGTTCTTTTGTGAGCTAGATGTCTGGTGTACTAATTGCCGGAGCTAAACTAGTATAATCAACTTCTGTATCAAAGTAGGAGATCAACATATTAATGTCTAGGGTAAAGCAGATTGGTCAAAAAAACAGACACATCACATCACATGTGGTCATGGAATAACAGGTGCGTCTGTTTGAAAGTGCCATTGTATTAGGTAAATACACAGAGGATGTATCAAAAAGTGCCACATTCCCATATTCCAAGAACTTCCTTCTACCTGACAATTTCGTTTTGGCCCTAAAGAACTTGTACTTAATAGTGGTCAACAGCCACTGATAGCCAGCATGCATATTACTCTTAAGTATGTCTCATGCAAAACATCTGAGTTTACAAAAGGTAAGTTTCAAATGCATTTTTCAGCTCTGCCATTTGATCTGTTAATAATCCCATGAGTGTTTAATGTACTTAGTCTCTAGTGTTTGCAGACACCAGAACTCAACACATCTGTATGTTCTCCTTTTTGGATGACTGTTTAATGGCAGACTTCTAGGAAGTGTTGAAGCAGCACCTGCCGCTCTGTGACAAGGCAGTGTGACACCTCTTGAGTGTCATTTTCAGAACAGCGAAATGTGTAATGGAATCACTGCAGAGAAATATTTGTTTATGTACTTGTAACAGAGTAGAGAGTCAACGACTTAATCCAGAAGGAACCTTGTACCAAAGTGTGAAGTTTAAAAAAATCTATTTTTGGGGTACATTTCTAGACGCAAAATCTGCAGAGGTGTTCCTTTTTACAGACTAAGTTAAAGAATTAAGATTCAGGACTTGGATGGCAAGATGAATAAATTAATTTATAACAATATGAACTGTTCAAAACTAAAGGGTGTGTTCAGTGATGTGGCGAGCATTAGAAACAGTAAATTATAACCTGTTCTCTACATTTCAATTAGACATAGGAACCTGTTTTAAACTGAAGGCATTATTAACATAGGAGCTCCACAAGGATCCATTCGTGGTCCATTATTATTTTCTCTATTCATCAATGATATATCCACTGACTGGCCCCACCACAACTTTGTCCTTTACGGGTTTAGACTAATGACCACTAGGGTACTTATAAACCAGCCTTGCAACCCAGATGTGACACACAAATTTGTTTTATGTAGGGAACAATTTACTGACTGCCTGTGTCCATCAGAAATGTAGGTGCTGGACTAGGGGTGAATTTCCATTTACCATCCATTGGCCCAAATTGCACTTATAGTGTTAGGGAGGAACCCTTCTTCATGTGGATGGGGAGCCTGTTCCAGGGAACTGGAATTGTTTGAGAAACATATCTGTCTGCCCAACATGTTCTATTTATATTGCAAGCAAAATGTAGGTCTTTTGATGAAGTAGTTCTGATGCCGTTTGCTTTACAGATGTACAAAAGGTTCTTTAAACAGGGGTCCAGGGATGCCTTGCATGCTGGGCAAAGATCACCCCTCAGTATTCTGGGTGATACAGAGTAAAGAGACAGGGCTTTGAGGTGATCAGCATAGGACATTTTGTTTACTCTGTGTATTCTTTTTGTAAGGAACCTTTGTGGAAGTTCCATTTGCTGCATGTGTCTGGTCGGGTACATACCAAAAGTTACATTACACTCTGTGATGGGTGTGACTCCCCACCACTGGCCCCGTACTCAAGGAGCCTCAATCCTCGCCACTAGCACCAGTGGGGGACTTAATTGGGAGGATGACAAGTACGCACACAGTATTTCCAGATGCAGCTGTCTGCATGAAGTGCAGTTTCCCTACAGAGCACACAGAGACCACAGTCAGTCTGGGTCTGGTTTCTCCTCTTTCTCCAGATCCCCAACAGGACTCCCCATTGGCGCAGCTATAAAGTTGAGATCTCAGCTGAGTGGCCAAGCCAAGACCTCCAGCAAAACTCTCTGTCCAACCAGTGCTTCATGTCTTTGCCCAGTAGCTGACACACACACTCTTGGAGATTTGATTTACACATGCACGCACTTGGGAAAGGCTGGCACAGGTTTGCCAGCTATGCCCTTTCTGCCTGGACTATAAGGTAGTTACTACTGCCACCGGTCAACTCTTCATCAGCTACTTTAAGGCCTTTAAGAAAAGGTGTCCAATCTTATTGTGTAATGTTACTATTAATCCAAATGGTAGTTTGACCAAGAGCAAGGCTATTAGGAGTAGCCTACACAGTGTCACCAAATAAATATGCAAGTACTCTCAAAACTTAAACATGTCTCACAAATATCAGCCACAATGAAAGGTTTAAATATATTTAATAATAAATAATAAAACAACAAGAAAATACTCAGTATATAATCACAGTTACGTCAGAGTTCAAAATCACAGGAAATATTTAAAACAGCATTGCAAGACAGTCTCAAATAAGTAAAGAAAACATCTGAACTATACTTTGCTATGTTCCTGACTGAATCTAAGAGAATTACTATATCCTAGTTAACTTACTCACAGAGCAACAAGGGAGATGTGGTGAGTGGATCTTCTTGTCAGGTCAAAGACAAAATATGGAATACTATCTCCCTCTCATCTCAGACTTCCCAAATTAATATCTCAAATATTACTGCTGGGATACTTGCAGAATGACCTTGTCGTCTGACTTCATTTTCCATGCTCAAAAACAATCATTGATGCAGGTGGTAGCATTTAGCATCTACCTGTGAAAATACATAGACCTCATATCTTTTGGCAAATGATGGAAGTCGTAAAATAATGTACATTCTTCCACATTTAAAGGCAATGCAAAAGACGTCTGTAGTACAGACATTGTCTCTTGTTGCACTGAAACTGAAAGATAACATCTTTTTTATGGCCCAGCAGTAAAGTAATTTCATTTCAACTATTTTTCTGTAGTTTTGCAAGTTAATCTCCTGTGTTCCAGTTTCCCCTGTTAAAATATATATATATATATATATATATATATATATATATATATATATATATATATAATAGTGTAAATACATTTCTGCTCAGTAGTTTACAAAATATCTCTTCGGCACACATCTGTACAGTACAATTCTAATACATCTGCAACACAAGCATCTTACACGAAGCATGTTGAAATTCACAAATGATACAGCCATTTACAAAATTCCAGACAGCTGTGCTGGCATTATCTCCTTTTGTTACAGTTCTGTATAAATCATGCATGTAGTCTGAAACACGGCCAGTTTCTTAACTCAATAATTACTTTTATTAAGGCGTGAAACGTGGTAAGAACTTTCGCGAGTGTATGCTCACTTCTTCAGACCTTTAATAAAATCACTATCACATATAAAAGTTTATCATCCAATCAGGGTGCTTGTTTTCTTAAAGATACTTCATTCATGTAATAAAAAGAAAAAAAGAAGAACTTACACATATATCTAATACGGCTTAATGCCAACACATAAAATGCATCAGATTTTAAAATAGAATGAAATAAGATAACATACAAAACTTACATCATACATTACGTACCAAAAACATTCTAAAATGTAAAATGCATTATAAAATTCAAAATGTGCAATATGTTGCTAAAAATGCTATATAAAGGGGTTACCCACTATTTAATATGGGTTTTAGTGGTATATATCCATTTAATCCCATAGTACTGTCTGCCCATAGCCTGGGTATCCATTTAGTTTCATTAGCCTCGGTACGATTTCGTAGAGCTCCCTTACGTTCACTTATACTCATTTGTTCAAGTGTCATAAATTTAAACCAGTGTTTAATACTGGTATTAACTACATGTTTTGCCAGTGCGTTGGTAATATTTCTGTTATTGATGTATATATGCTCTCTTATACAGTCCCTTAACAGTCTGTTTGTCTTACTGACATAAAAATATTAGCAGATGGTGCACTGGGCCAAATAAATAATGTTTATGCTATTACAATTAGCATTAGCATGAAAAACAAACACTCTGCATTACTGGATGAAGAAATTTATCACTAGTTTCAATATATTTACAATAAATACATGCTGCAGAAGGATTTGTGTATCCGGTTCCCTTTCTTAGTCCACTACTAGCATGTTTGGTATCTTTATAACCACATAATCTCTCAACACATTTTTTTTATATCTGAAACTAGGTCTATTTCCTACTATACTTTCTATCTTTTCATCTGTAACTAATATACTCCAATGTTTATTATTTCTCTAATATATTTATTCAAGGAATAATGAACGGCAATTAATACAAAAACTGAGGGCAGAGAATGTAAAATACTCCATGTATTATAGTAATGACAATAAATATATTAGAGAAATAATATGCTGATCTTTAAAACTGAATATGATTTCCCCCATGTAACCTTACATTCCAGCTCAAATGCATGTAAAATAGGTTCATAGGTTTGTACTAGGCTATCTGCCCGAGGGCATTTATAAGCCTAGCCAGTGTGTGTCTGCTTTCGCCGCCCCATTGATTAATTAACTGAGCCTCTGTCAAGCAGAGCCAATGAAGTGATCCCAGGGGTGTATTTTCTGTTACCCATCCACTCGTCAAGGCTTCTCTTGAAGAGTGTTAGTGAGGGGCTCTGCCTAATGTAGTTAGGAATTTTGTTCCAAAGCATGGGGAGTCTCTGTGACAGGAATCTATCCCTCCAGCATGTTCTGTTTATTGTTGTGGCTCGCAGTGACTTGGATTTCTTTAGGTGGAGCATGTCCATCAATTCTGAGTTGGACATGGCTTTTTAAGTCATGCAGAGATCACCTCTGAGTAAGCGATATGTCACTGAATACAGCCGGAGTTTTTTCAGTCGGGCTGCATAGGACATATGTTTGAGGCCAGTAATCCTCTTGGTGAGGTGCTTTTGTGGTCTTTCCAGCTGTTGGAAGTGTCTTGTGAGGTACATCCCAAATGGGTCATTGTACTCTATGATGGGTCTGATGAATGACGAGTAGAGGGGCACTATAACCACTTTATTTCTAGATGCGAACACCTTAGCAATTAGATGGACCACATAGAAGGATTTCCTAACTACTTTGTCAATATGATTGTCAAAGGAGAGATTACTATCTACCTGGGCCCCCAGATCTCTTATTACCTCTTCTGTATTAAGGGGCTGCCACCTATGTGGTAATTTGTGGGTGTTTTGTTTTTCCCAAACGGGATGACTATGCATTTTTTGGCATTTAGCTTGAGGCCATGACTTTGACACCAGGTGTCTGTCTCAGTAAGGTCTTTTTGAAGGATGTCTGTGTCAGCAGGAGAGTCAGTTATGGCTCCCATGTTGCAGTCATCGTCGAACTTGGTTAGCCATAGCCCTCCTGTGTTTGCCTGTACTTCTGAGAAATATATGCCGAACAATAGGGGTCCCAGAACTGAGTCTTGTGGGACACCACTGGTGACTGGTTTAGAGTCGGACCTGGAGCCTGCTATTTTTACCATGTGAGTTCTGTCTGTAAGCCAGTTGGCAACCCATCTTGTGACGCAGGGGTTTATGTTCAGGCTGGTGAGTTTTTCTATAATACTCCAGTGAGGAATGTTGTCTAACGCCTTGGCGAGATCAAGGTAGGTTGTGTGAACCACCTTTCCCTCGTCTATGGCCTTGGTGACTGTCTCGAAGAAGTCAACCAGGTTTAGTAGGCATGATCTGCCCTTAACAAAGCCAAACTGGGTTGGGTCAAGTGTTTGGAGGTTCCCAATGTCTTTGTTAATGAGTTCCATGATGATGCGCTCCATAGCCTTGCAGACCAGGCTAGTCAGGCTTATGGGGCAATAGTTACCAGGGTCAGTTGTGGCCCCTCCTCTGTGGAGTGGAATAACCATTGCTGTGCATCATTCTATGGGCACGTAGCCTGTGGAGAGGCTGAGGTTGAACAGTGTGTTTGGGTGGGGGGTTAGTTCATTCTGTAGTCCGTGCAAGACGCAGCTTGGGACACCATCTGGCCCTATTGATGCTGTGCTTTTGGCTTTTGAAAGGGCAGTTTTCACCTGTGCTTCTGTGATTTCTGGGACACTACACTTTTCCGGTATTGTTGTGGGCCCTTTTGAAGGTGAGAGGGAGGTGAAGTTTGCACTGAATCTATCTGCCAGGATGTTGGCAATATCAGTAGGTCCAGTATATTTTGTGCTATTTTGCACTAGCTCAGAGCATATCTGTGAGTTGCCACTTAGATTCTTGACATAGCTAAAGAAGGCTTTGTGGTTATCTTTCGAATTCTTGGCTATTTTTCTTTCAAAGTTAGCCTTGGATGATTTTATGAGGGATCTTAGTTTCTTACTGATACTGATCAGGGATGTCTTTCCTTCTTGGGATTTGCTTTTTTTCTGAACTAGTTTCCTCCTTTTGTTGTATAACTTGTTTATGGCAGGAGTCCACCAGACTGGTTTCCTTCTCTTAGGGGAGTGAGTCTTGGTTTTGCTAGTGATGGCACGATCCATGCATCCTTGTAGGTACTCATAGAGTGCAATTATAAAGGATTCTGCATCTTGGGCAGTGTTATCCTTTAGCGTGGGGGCTGTGAAACTTACCACCTCTGCCTTTAAGTAAGGTGAAGTTTGCTTTAGAAAGTTTTTCACTGTGGTTTCCTTGGTTGGGGGTGGTGGTGGGATGTGGACATCCAGGGTGATTAGTTTATGGTCTGATCTAACCAGTGACAGGTTGACCTCCGGTACGGAACACCTTTGCCCATGTTGGTGATGGCCAGGTCCAATATGTTGTGACCTCTGGTAGGGGAGTTTACCAGCTAATCCAGGGCATTTGAGTTGATAAATTCCAGGAAGCGCTGAGCCTGGGAGTTTGTACTCAAGTAGTTTTCCCAGTTAATGGTAGGTAATTGAAATCGCCCAATATCAGGGTGTTCGGTAGGACCTTCATGTTTTCTAGTGTCTCCAGAAAGGCGGAGTGGTGGTCCTGGGTCATGGAGGGTTCT
>NC_056732.1:677958631-677999420 GCF_019279795.1 Protopterus annectens
TTATGAAGGCTGACAAAGGTCGTGGTAGCCTTGTGACTGATACAGATGCCTACAATAACAAGATCCTTGGCATGCTGAACAACAATATGTATTACGAGAAGTGCCCCATAGAGAAAGTTAGAGATGCCTACACAAAGATTAATAAAGAACTTCTCTTCCTAAGTGAAGATGGAATGATTAGTCAAAGGCTTCTGAACTTTATTACAGTTGAACATCCTAAGCTCCTGTATTTCTTTGGGATACCGAAGCCTCACAAAAATTTCCAGGACCCACCTTCCAGGCTGCTGTTTGCCAGTGGTGGAAGTATTATAGAGCCAATCTCCATCTACTTAGAAGTGCTAATCAAACCACTGGCAGAGAGTAATTAGAAGTTATGTACTCACCATAACGTTCCATCTGAGTAGGTGTATTCATTTGTCTGCAACCTGTGGGTTATGGATCCGATATCGGATCCGAACCGGCATGGTTTTCCAGCTATGGATCCAAGCTCTCAGCTCCTCCCCTCACCCATAATGCCCTGCTCTACCCTCATGACCTCAGATCGAGTTTGCCAAAGCAACAATACCCTCAAAAGGGTAACAAGGAATATGCAGGAAACTGAAAGGCCAGGGGGATAGGAGGGCGGGATGGTTGCAGACAAATGAATACACCTACTCAGATGGAGCGTTATGGTGAGTACATAACTTCTAAATCTGAAGTAGAAAATTCATTTGTCTGCAACCTGTGGGACAGTGTCCCCAGCGACCTGAATCTTGGGCGCCATCATGGAAGGATATTCCGGAGCACCGGAGCCAAAGGATGCTCTACCCCTAGATGCAAGATCCAACTTATAGTGAGAAATAAATGTATGAGATGAAGCCCACGTGGCTGCTGCACAAATATCATCTAGAGGAATCCTAGCCTTGAAGGCTGCCGAGGTAGATACTGACCGGGTTGAATGGGCATGAACACCCCGGTGCGGGCCTTCCTGACGCTTGATAAGCCAATAAAATGCACTGTGAAATCCAGCGGGACAGAGAAACTTTAGAAATTGGCTTGCCCAAATTGAATTTTGCAAAGGAAATAAACAGCTGGTCGGATTGCCTATGACCAGCTGTCCTGTTGAGATAAAACCTAAGTTGCCTGTGAACATCTAGTGAGTGTAGCTTATATTCACCTTTGTTTTCATACTTAGGGAAGAAAACAGGGAGGTTAATGGATTGATTGATGTTTGCTTCAGAAGCGATTTTAGGAAGGAAGGACGGGTTGGTCCTGAGGGAGACACGGTCCGGATGAAATACCAAGTAAGGAGGTTTAGCTGATAAAGCTTGAAGTTCAGAAACTCTCTTGGCTGAAGTAATGGCTACCAAAAAGGCTGTCTTGTAGGACAAGAATTTGAGATCCACCGTAGCCGCGGGCTCGAAAGGGAGCGGTCAAGGCCTGTAGGACCAAAGAAAGGTCCCAAGGAGGAACTGCTTGCTTTATAGGGGCCTGAGAAGGAAAGTACCTTTAAGAAATGTTTTGCACAATTTGGCTGACATAAGAGGATTAGACTCTTGACCAATGTGATAGTGAGAAATTGCCGCCAGTTGAACTTTGACTGTGGAACTGCTGGCACCATCATTAAAGAGAGAGGTTAGAAAATCAAGCACTACAGGGAGAGGAACCGTGAAGGGATTTAGGCCTTGCTCCGCCCACACAGAGAAACGTTTCCATTTGCTTCGGTAAACCTTTCTAGTGGATGGTTTATGAGCCGCCACCAAAATAGCCTTTACCGGTGAAGAAATACTGGGAGTCCTTATCAAGAGTGGAACTGGAGCAGCCAAGCGGTCAGCTTCAGGTTGTCCAGGTTCGGAGGAGGAATGCAGGATGGATGGGATATCAGATCCGAATGGGATCTAGAATCCAAGGAGGATTCACCGAGTGAGACCTTAGGAAGGGGAACCAGATCTGTCGAGGCCAGAATGGAGCAATGAGAATCATTCTGCAACCCACCCGAGAGGCTTTCTGAAGAACTTGCAGCATCAGAGGCAAGGGTGGATAGGCATACAGAAGACCGGGTGGCCAAGCATGCACCAGAGCGTCTCTTGGGGTACCTCCGGGAGGAGGTATTAGAGCGAAAAACTGTCGCACTTGGTGTTTGAGGGAGAAGCAAAAAGATCGCATGAAGGGGTTCCCCACCGTGCGAATATGCGTTCCGCTACTTGACAATTGAGAGACCACTCGTAAGGGGTCAGAATGGTGCGACTGAGCTTGTCGCTAGGATGTTGGACCGACCCGGAATGTGCGTTGCTATGAGAAAGCGATTGGTGGAGATTGCCCATTCCCAAACTCTCATGGCCTCTCGACAAAGAGGGTAAGACCTTGTTCCCCCTTGCTTGTTGATGTACCAGACAACAGACATATTGTCCGATTGAATCGCAATTGTTCCCAAGGGAAGAAAGTCCTGAAGTGCTAGCAACGCTAAGAGCACTGCTCTCATCTCTAGAACATTGATATGCAGTAAGGTCTCTGAATCGTTCCACGTGCCTTGGACTGTCCGGCCCGCAAAGTGCCCCCCCCACCCGAGGTGGGAGGCGTCCGTGGTCACCGTGGCGAGAGGGGGAGAAGCACAAAATGGGCGACCCTCGTGGAGATCCGGGAGTGGAGCCACCTCAACAGGGACCGCATGCAAGCCTTGCTGATCGCTATGGGATGATGCATGGGAGAGCAAGGTATGACCACTGTACTAAGAGCGTCCACTGTAGAATGCATATTGAGCCTGGGAAGGGCAAGAAGTGCTATAGCCGCAGGCATGGACCCTAGGGCCCTCAGGACCAACTCCGCTGGAACAGAACTTGAATGGACAATCCGCCGCACCTGAAGCTGCAGATTTAGAACTCTGTCCGCAGTGAGGAAGGCTCGTAAACTCCTTGTGTCTAGTCTGGCCCCTATGAAATCTAAGAGCTGTGTGGGCGCCAGGTTGGACTTTTTTGTATTTATTGTGATGCCCAGAAATGGAGCAAGATGGAGAAAGGAGTCTCGCCAAGAGAAGTAGATGCCTTGTTGGGGGTAAGGAGCCAGTCGTCCAGGTAGGGAAAGACCTGCACCCCCTGAAGCCTCAGGTGGGCCGCTACCACTGCTAGTACTTTGGTAAACACCCTGGGGCTGTGGTGAGACCAAAGGGAAGGACCCGGAACTGGTAGTGACTGGCTCCCAGCCGGAAGCGGAGAAACCTCCTGGAGCGCCTGTCCATCAGGATGTGGTAGTACGCGTCCTTGAGATCTATCGAGCACATCCAGTGATTTTCTCCCAGAAGGGGGAGAATAGATTGCAGAGTGACCATTCGGAATTTTTCTTTGGGGACTGCCAGATTCAAGAGAGAGAGGTCTAGGATTGGTCTTAGTTCCCCCGTCTTTTTTGGCACTAAAAGAAACTGGAGTAGAACCCTGATCCGATCTGGTCTGGGGGAACGGGCTGGATGGCTCTTTTCTTTAGCAGATGGCCAATTTCTGCCAAAGCGGCCTCCCGTTGACCGGGTGGAACGTCTGGGAGGGACTTCAACTTTGGAAGGTGAAGGAAAGGAATGCGATATCCCCTGGATATGATTTGGAGAACCCAGCGGTCCGATGTTATGGACTCCCATGCCGCTAGGTGCCCGAACGTCCCCGACTGCCTCCAGAGTAGAGCAGTCGGGCAACCTCAGGGTTGCTGCGCGGCCGTTCAGAGAAAGGTTCCCTGGACCCGAAGTTTCTGGGAGCCCCTCTGCCTCTAGGGCGGCGTCCTCCTTGTCCTCCTCTGCCACGGAAGGACTGGTTGTCCGGAGCAGGCTGGGACTGCTGCGACTTCCGGAACCACATCTTCTTCTGACCCTTTTGGTTCCTAGAATAGGGCCTCTGGGGTGCAGAGAAGCGGATTCCGACGGCAGACAGCGTCTTCCCGTCCTTCTCGCTCTGGGTCAACGTCTGCGAACGGTCTTGCCAAACAGAGCAGAACCATCAAAGGCGTTCGCAACAGCGCCTTGAAGGGCTCAGAAAAATCGCAGTGACGGAGCCAGGCCTGACGTCTAGTGACCAGTCCTGTCCCCGCAGCTCTAGCGGCGTCCTCCGTTGCATGGGAGAGTAGCCGCATAGAAGTATTTGTGACTGACCTAAGAGTGGCCATTTTGGTGGAGTGCAGAACTCTGTCCTCCTCCGAAATGGACTCGGGGGGGATGCAGCGTATTCCTTAATAAGATCTCGCTGCATCCGAATAACATGTGCCAAATAGTTCAGCGCCCTTACCGAGAAGGTCGCCGAACTGAACATCCGCTTCCCCAAGCGGTCCATCATCCGAGACTCCTTGCTCGGTGGGTGGACTGAGGGACTCTCCTGAGCCAGTTCCCTCTTTGTGGCCGCCGCCATCAACATGGCATCTACAGGAGGCCCCTTACTCCAATGGGTCCTGTCGAGGGCGGACTAAGGATCCTATCCGGTCTTTTGGGAATTGGCTCCACGGTGTCCGGTTCCTTCCACGCCCTGGTGGTAATAAGGTCCACCAGGGGGTCGGCAGGGGGGGACACCCAAGAGGTAGACGGGCCCGTTTCGAATGCCTCCAAGAACACGGACTCGTCCAAGGAAGACTTGGGGGCAGACCACCCCCCCCTAATACGGAGCATTTCCATGATGTCTCCGAAGGAGACATCCTCGGGGGGTGACCGTGGGGAGCCTTCCCCTTCCTCCAAGTCCGTGTCTTCAGTGAGACTCTCGGGGGAGTCAATGTGCCTCCTTTTGCACGTATGCTTGCGAGGGGCCTCCTCTGGGGGGCTGTCAGAGGAGTCCTCGCAAGCAGCAATTTGCTCCATGGGAGCAACTTGGGGCACAGAAACGGGCTGTCCCAGGGGCCGGATGGTGGAAGCCTGGCCCAGTGCAGAGGGAGCGTGGCGGAGCGAAGCAAGTGCCGGGGTCCGGAGACCCTCAACAGAGCCCTCGCCACTACATCAAAAGCCGAAGGAGCCGACGTGGACCAAAGGATCCGACAATCGGCTCCCCCTCAGATCCGAAGAGTGGATCGGAGCCGGCGCCGAAGCACTCGGATCCGAAGGGACAGTGCGCTCCGACACAGACGGCGCCGAAGGAGCACTGATCCCCCCGGATCCGAAGCTCGGATCCAGGCTCCGAGAGATCGGGTCCGACGCACTCGAGGGCAGGGTCGGATCCGAAGTACCAAGTACTATCGGCTCCGACCTTCCCCCGGCTCCGAAGCTGCTCGGCTCCAGTTGCTCCGAACCCGGATAGCGGGTCGGAGAAGGAGCAATAGGCTTAAAAAAGGGTGTTGAGCAGGCAAGAGCACTCCCATCTGCATCTGGGCCTGGATGAACCTTATCATCATCCGGTCCAGATCAGCATCAGAAAGGCTATGGGTAGATCTCGAAGAGGCTACCGAGGTAGGCCTGGAGTGCCTCCTCGATAGCCTCGACGGAGATCGGGTCTCCTCCTCCTCAGGACCCGGTGAGAAGCATACAGGGGACCGGGCCGAAGGAGGAGACCGAACCGACGGAGCCGGGAGAAGCCGCTTGGCTGGCGGGGCGAAACAGAGGTCTCGGCCCGCCGCTTGGTGCTTCTCCCTCCGGTCCTTTAGCTGCATCCCTCTCCTCTCCAGAAGCGGGAGTTTGAGTCCCAGGAGCAGGAGGGTGCCACAGGGGAACAACTGCAGCCGCAGTAGTCCCGAAGGAGCGGAGGCGGAGCGAGTCCGGCGGTAAAAGACCCGCCAAGACCAGCTTGGACCTCCGCTCCCTCAGTGCCCTGGGGTTGAACCCTGCACAAATGGAACAACCAGATGTGAGGTGTTCAACCCCAAGACACTTAACACACCGAGTGTGGCCATCAGCCGGTGAGAGCTTATGGCCACACCCAGAGTATTTAGAAAATATAGATTTAGGCTGGTCAGCCATAATCTATAATACCTAAAGTTACCTAAAGTTACAGAAGTAACTTAAACAACAAAAAACACACAGGCCTACACACACACTCTACGCAACAGCGAGGGGAGGGAATAAAATTATTTACTTTAACTTAAAATAAACTCAAAATAGTCTATAATAAAGGGAAACCTAATACTTTCACACAAATTTTGTTAAATAATCAAAAAATTTTCTATTTTTAAACAAGAAAAGAGTTCACTTAGCTGAGAGCTATGTACCCACATCCAGTTACCAGCGCGGCAAACAAGATCTGAGGTCATGAGGGTAGAGCAGGGCATTATGGGTGAGGGGAGGAGCTGAGAGCTTGGATCCATAGCTGGAAAACCATGCCGGTTCGGATCCGATATCGGATCCATAACCCACAGGTTGCAGACAAATGAATATCCTACTTCAGATCCCTTCATTCTTGCTCGACACAAGTGACCTGCTCAGAAAAATCAGAAACATTAAGGTAAAAAAAGAATCCTTTTTAATCACAATCGATGTGGAAGCTCTCTACACAGTACTACCCCACAAGTACTGTATAGGGGCAGTTACTGAAGCTCTGGAAGCAACTGGCATGACCCATAGATCTGAAATAGAAACACTGACTAAGCTACTGCAAATCCTTTTATGCAATAACTATTTTGAATTCAATAGAAAATGCTCCAGACAAAGAAAAGGGATTCCCCGAGAAAATGGTAGAGGCATATCTACAACTCCCCCTACTACAAAGAGATGTGCTGTTACTACAGATATATTGATGATATACTTATAATTTGTGACAGCATGGAAGAGAGGCTACTACAGTTCTTCAACTACACTGGAAAATCTACAGACTCTCTCAATTTCGCCAACAGTTACAACAAAAGCAAAGTCACTTTTTCTGGACTTAATATCCAAAGTGGCAGAGATGGATAAGCTCACAAACAACCTCTTGCCGGTCTTTTGCTTCATAGGTCCAGCATGCACACCTTTCTTACAAAAAAGAATGTCATTAAATCCGAGGGCCTACGATTGGCCAGAGTTTTCAAGGTGCTCAGAGAATTTACAGTCAACATCAATCTTGAAAAAATAAGTCTTAGAAAGAGGGAACAGCAAAACAACTCATCAAGAACATCCTGGACCCCGTAATTCAAAGCAAGCACTCCGATCCTGAATTCCCCAGCTTGGGACACCCAAGGAAGAGAAAGCAGAAAGACACCCTCGATGAACTCGATATGACCTTGACCTTTTCCACTGACTTCTTCACTCTGAAAAACATCATTAAGGAAAACTGGACTATTATCAGCAACAATCCATCCATCAGCAGCTTTTTGCTGGACATCCCAAAATTCAGTATCAGGAGAAACCGGAATCTAAAACAAATTCTTGAGAATGGAAGCAAAGATTATGATCCGTTCCAGAAAATGCGACCAGGAACATTCCCATGCAACAAACAAGTGCGTGGCTACTGTATACAGCTATGCAACAACAACCAGTTCATCTACCCAAATACAAAGCAAACCTTCCGCAGCAAGTTCTATGGGAACTGCCAGACAGAATGCATAGTGTACCAAGGTCAATGCACCAATTGCACAGCATTCTATGTTGGAAAAACACTGAATAAATTAAAAACCAGAATAGCCCAACACCTTCATGACATCAAATACCAAAATCCAAACAATGCTTTAGTCAAGTACCTCAGGGAATCCCATGGACACAATAAGTTTCTCTTTCATATGCTGGACAGGATCGAAAAAGAGGAATTCCAAGAGCCAACGAATGATTACTTGGAGAAGTGAGAACTCGAATGGCAGATTAGGCTCAATGCCAACAGAGCCCCTGGACTAAACTTTCACATATCCATAACCAACGTGATAAACCTAAGGAAGCTTCACCATCACACCTATTACTGAGAGTAAAAGGGACTGCTTGACCTGCTTATTCATTGAAGTCTGGTTTATCACTTCCAAAGACAGTCACTTAATGTCTTACTGCAGTTAGAAGTTAGGTCTGATGAAGCGATCTGCGAAAGTGCACGAACATTTACAATTGAAGAATGCTCATGTTTATTTCTCTATATTTTAATACAAACATGAATTTTCTGACCACAATCTCCAGTTCAACATTTTACCCCCATAGGGGTCTAATAATAGGGTACTGTATATGTAAGGCCCACATATCTTAAACACTGAATGTTCTCAGTACGTTTATTTGCATATATGCCATGAGCCTCTAGCACAGTAGTTTTTAAGGAACCACACAGCGAAAACCTAGCCTGGCCAGTTTTTTTTTTGTATTTTTTTACAGGTTTGTTTTATCTATGTGACTTGTTCTGGCTTGTTACCAGTAGTTAGGAAAATGCCACAATACACCACTTGTATCAGCCCCTATATTATACACATGGCACAGTTTCTTTAATTGGGTTTTAAAATAACATGCAAAAATGATTCATGCCTCACTTCTGTAAATCATTTTTTTCAACTCTTTCAGTATGCAGTAGCTAAATGTTTGGCTCAAATACACTATGAAGGGACCAGATTTGAATTAATTTTTATCCACTTTGTAAAACTTATTTATTTATTTATTTAAATTTGTTGACCGGAAGTGTCCGACTGGACGTAGGTCCATTTTCAGCGGAGGCCCAAGGAGAAAAGCTCCACAGTAAAATACACAGACAGTAGTTACACTGGATTACATAGCGACTAACAATTTAACACAGCAATTACTTACAACATATTTACAGATGAAGAACATAGTACATCAGTAGACAACTAGAATCTTTATCTGTGAAGTACATAACAGACATTAACAAATGTTACAATGAGAAGTTCCTGCTGTATAATAAGTACTAGGCTTATGAGCATCTGAGGTTGCTATAATCAAGGTAGTTAGTGGAGTGGAAAGAAAGGCAGTGGTTGGATGGGGTGTATGATATTAGAGTGGGAGTTGCAAGGGCATAGCCAGCATGTTTTTAGGTGCGCTTTTAGTAAAGTTTTGAAGTGGGTGCATGATGGTACGGAGTTAATTGTGGGTGGGAGTGAGTTCCATAATTTGGCTATGGTGCAAGAGAATAGTGTTTCACCAGCAGAGTTATTGGCTTTAGTGATCTGCAAGTGATTTTTGTTGCTGGATCTTGGTGGTCTGGTGGTGCGATAGAGTTGGAGTAGATTCTGGAGGGATGGGACATTTAGTGGATGGTTTACTAGTTTGTGGGCGAGTGAGAGTTGATACCACTGAAGGAGGTGAGGGAGTTCAAGCCAGCCCAGTTCAGCAAGTGAGAGACAGTGGTGATTACGGTAGGATGCCCCTGTGGCGAATTTGTCGATTTTGTTGTAGCAGGTCTCTAGCTTGTTTAGATCACATTGCCTTAGGTTGGTATATATTGGAGAGGCATAAAGTAGGGTGGAGATAAGGTGGGAATTTGCTATTGAAATCTTTGCTGCTTTGGTGAGAAATTTCTTATTTCTGTATGAGGCTCCTAGTTTTTTGTGGACTTTTTTATGTTCATGGATATGTGAATGTCAAATTTTAGTTTATTGTCTATTTCCACTCCTAGCAATTTGGTGTGTTCAGTTGGGTATATAGTGGTGTTGTCTTTTGCTGTGATGTTAAAGTGAGAGTTGTTTTGAGTATGTTTGGTGGGTTGGAAGATGAGTAGTTTAGTTTTGTTTGGGTTGAGTATTAATTGGGCATCGGATAACCATGTTTCGACAGAGGAAAAGGCTTCCTGTGTGACTTTTTGCAGTTTGGGTAGGGAGAGCAGATCATGGTCGAATCATCTGTGTATTGTATGAGTGTGCCATGTTTGGTGGCAGAGGCTAGATTACTGGTGTAAAAAGAGAAGATTACTGGTGTAAAAAGAGAAGAGTAGGGGTCCAAGGATGTATCCTTGGGGAACCCCTATGGAGACAGGTAGTTGGGGAGATATGTCATAAAACTTAACTTTTCTTAACTTACAAAGTTTTCCTAATGGGTTACTTTTCTTCACAACACAATTCATATGATTTGCATTACAACAGAACTTTTCAAAATATGCCTTTCAAGAAGACAACAGAGTAAATTCAGAATACAATTTTAATAGGTGCAGCTTTGTTAAGCAACCATTCTGTAATTCCAGAAATAAACCACTTGCCGAAATTCAACACTGCCTGTCAGAATGCAGCTGTTTCACATGCTGCACTTCAGTGCTCATCACTGTACCCAATTAGGTATACTTTTGCAAATTCACTTTTCTTTACAATAGTTTTACCAAGTATATAGAGTTTCATCAAAGTTTTATTTACAGAGTACATTACTCCAACACAGGATTTCTTTTGTATGCAATGCGCATAGCCTTTTCACAAGCATAATTGCTCATCGGTGCTTACTGTAGTATAATGTCACAACATCCCAGAAAGTCTGTAGCAAGAGTTTTTTTCTCTCCCTTTTTCACGGTGTTACTCCTCACCCCCCCAGTTCAATATGCCCAATAATTCAGTATACTTTTCATACATTTTCACTATGTTTGTTAGCAAAAACAAAAAAAGTCCACATTTCCCACCACTGTGGTATCTCAGGGTGATTAGCAGCTCAATGAATAGATGTAACTTCATGAACCACTTAATATAGCAAGACTTTCTGGTCCATTTTTCTAATGAAGAAAACTTTCCACAGAATACAAACAATTTTAAATTGCTGAACAGAACAATAAAAATTCCTTAAGTATTTAGGAAAAAAAGGAAGTCATCATGCTTATATATTAACAGATTCTCAGCACTACTCCCAGAAACATTTTTAAGTGTGGGACAGTTCCTTCTTCCAAACAAAACAAAGTTCTTGCAAACTCACAAGATTGTCTAAATCTTAAATAAGTCCATTTAGGACGGTGTGTCCAACTTAAATTCAGCACTGCTTACCAATTTTTGTCTTGTCTAAATCAAGGGTTACCACTTCAGACAGACTCCTTCACAGGTTCTTAGACCCATTCCTTCAGTCTCTCTTGCCCTCTCTGTGATTTAATACTAAACCTCCTGACTTTTACTGTGCTCTTTCTTCACACAGAATGAGGACACCCTCCTTTGCCTTTCTCCATTTAGGTTCTCCTTTGTTTTTAAAGGGGAAGAAGGGGGATGTCCTCCTAAACTCTGGCATTTCCTAACTTAAGCTCCTCCTCTGAACTATGTCCTCCACAAAACGGCTCTGTCAATTTTGTACTCATTTGGATACTACATATTATGCACTTTTGGAGCACCCAGTCACAAAAGACATATAAAATCCTGCCACCATGCTAATCTAGTGTAATTAACAAACTTTCTGGACTTAACGGAAATCCATCTGCATATGCTGGATGGAAAGGGCTATCCAAGCACAAGAGGATGAAAGGAGGGTATAGGACGGCGATGGGGTCTCTGACCTTGCCAAAGAGTCTATGAGTGGGCTGAATCTCAAATAGCATAAATATGCAGGGTGGGACAAGATGGAAATCAGTTAAGAGGAAACTCTCAGAAGGCAGAGACCTAATGTAATTAAATATGAAAGGAGGCAGGATTCAATGAGTCATGCTCTAAACAATAACACTTGATGAAGTAGTGAACTGATGACTAAGACACCACAGCATAACTCTCAGCAACTGAATTATATTTTAAGAAAAGGCTGTAAGCAAACACATATCCCTGGAATAGTGTGCTTTTCACAGCACCATTTTACAAAATGCAGTTGACCATTTGATGTTAAAAGATTATGCAATTCAATAAAGAGTACTCGGCACAGCTGTCTGGGCTGTTCCTTTTTTTCATTTTATTATGCAATTCAACCCACTTAGAGAGGGCTTGTGCGGCAACTACAAGCCTTTCTCTCACAACAGTGAAGTAGGCATTCAAGCAGACATTCAATGAAGAAAGTACATTTATGTAGCAAACTTACCATAACACTAGATGTTTGAATAGATCACTGTTGCAGTCATCTGTATGTCTGGCCAGTCTACTACACTTCAGGCACCTTCCTGTATAAGAGAGATTGTATGGACATACATTCTTGATCCTGTAATGGGAGCTTGAAATCTGTTGCTCCAAGTCAAGTCTTGTCATAGAGGAAAAGGAAGGACATCCCAGACCAGCTAGGGAAGAGAAGGTTCACAGGGACAGAGAAGGGGTACCTATACTGAAACAAAACAGTGATCTACTTGAACATCTATTATGGTAAATTAAATACACAATACTCTTCATTACATCATTTTTACACTAATCCTTACAGAAACTGCCAACTTTCAAGAAGAGAGGGTGAAAGGAGTTGAATTAAAGTCCAGAATACCCTGAACAGCTATAGTTAAACCCTCCCTGGGTCTGAAAACATCTAGTTTGGAACATTTGATAAATGTGTGAACTGAGAATCAAGATTCTTCTAAAAAAATTCGACACTACACAGTTCAAAAAAACACTCTGATATGGCAAATGCCCTAGCAGAATGAGCCTTAACATTCTTTAGAGGATTTTTTTTTTGTCAAGGACAGAAGAGCAGAAGAGATGCAAAGGGAAAGCCAGCAAGTCATTATTTAGTAAGTGATCACCATTTTTTTATAAGGCACGCAAAGTTGATTGATTTTTTTTAAAGTCTTTAATTTTGCCCAGTATGAACTGCTAGGCAACAAGGAATTCTCTCACCCTTAGTTTTTGGATTGGGGTAGAAAACAGGAAAGTGGATAGTTTTATTAAAAGTAAACTCACAAACTACTTTTAGGCGTAAAAGTAGAAATTATTCTAAGACTCACCCTGTCCTTGTGAAAGACCAAAAAAGGTTGAATATACATAAGGGTTAGTAATTCAGAAACTTGTCTGGCAGAAGTTAAAGCCATCAGCAAGACACTTTTCCAGGTTAGAAATTTCAGAGAAGAACTGGCTGCAGGTTCAAAATCATGTTGAGCTAACTTTTCCACAACAAAATTCAAATCCCAAGATGGAGCCACTTTCTTTCTTTCTTTCTTGGTGATCCAATATGCAAATCCATTTTAAGAATTGCATTGTATTACCTGAAGTCGAGAAAATAACAGGGCTCCAGTGACAGGCTAAAATGGACAAAAGGTGTAAATTTGTTGAAGTGTACACAAGGCCAGAATTCAGAAATTAATACAGGTACAGCAGAACCACAGACCCCTGCCAGAGTTGTGTTTGAACTTCTCTTTTAGTACCAAAAACAAAATATTTTCATTTGGATAAATAAGACTTCCTAGTAGCAGTTTTTCCTTACCTCCTTACCTCCTTCAGTACATGTTATACAATCTCAGAAAAGATGCCTGATCGGTATCTAAAAACCTATTACCCATCCACAGTAAGATTCAGATTTTGGATATTCAGGTGAGCTAGAGATCCCATGTCCTGTGTGAGCAAGTCCATTCTGTGAGGAAGTACTTGGTAACTGCACTTCGTCAGTTGCATGAGAACGGAGTTGCGAATAACATTGTTGGTATGTCCATCCGGATTTTTTGAAGAACTTTGTCAGTGACAGGAAAGAGGGGAGGCATGGAGAAACATCCCTAACCATGTGAATGAAAACATCCTACAAGGTGTCCTGGAGCAGAACTGTTTTAACTGTCTGTTTAGATCTAAGGCAAACAGATCTATCTGAGGAATTCTCCACTGATAGACTATCTACAGAAAGACCTCCTGGTGTAGCATCTAGTCATGAAGGTCTTTCTTGGATCTGCTTGAGTCTGCCACTGTATTCTGCCTTGAAGGAATGCAAGTTGCCTGTAGAAATAAGTTGTGATGATTAGCTATACCCCAAATCATCATAATAAGCCTACAACGGGGTAAAATTGTATTCTCCCCACCTATGTCCTACATTCCTACATTACAATAAAAGAGCTGATGCAGAGCTGCCATAGCCTTTATAGGAGTCCTAATTTCTTTCAGTTTGCTGAGCTTGTGTCTGCACCATGTCTGCCACTAAATCTGAAGTGTCTGCAGCAACTGTCTGAGAGTACGTGAGAGAAAAGAAAAGGACTCCTGAGCAAGGGAGCCCGCAGGATTTTTTGCAGGGGGGTGCAAACCCAAGCCCCACCCACACTGCCCCACCCCCTCTGCTGCTCCGCCCACTTAGCCCCACCCCCACTTAGCCCCACCCCCACCCCTGCCCACGCAGCCATTCCAGTGTCCCAATACTTGGCTATTTTTCCTCCTTTGTCATAGACACTGTTCAAATCTCTCAGTGTGCATACTGCTTTATGCTTTACTTCTACAATGATTATAGATATTTGGATTTCATTTACAACTTTTATTTCAAATTTTATAGCACAAACACTGATAGACATTTACTAAACCTAAACAAAGCAATAGTCTTACAATGAAGAGAGACTTAGCATTAAAACTTCTCTACCTTTCAAACCCACACTCACCAAAACAACATTGAAACCCGCATTCAAAGAAATCTGGCCAGTGGCAGGGTAAGTTTACCTTTGGGCCGTTTTCAAATCATAGACTCTTTGCACACATTTCTATAACCATGCAAAAGTTATTTGATTCACCTTCCTGACTGTATTAATTATACTATATAATAATTGACTTGTATCCCTTGTATAATACAGCACCACTTGTTAGAGTGTGCTTTAAATTTATAGTTCTGAACATTTTTCCTTTAAGCAATGAAACAAATCATATGAACCAATAATGACAACCTGCCCAATTCAGAACATTTCAACCATAAAGGGCCGCTCTACTCAAACTTCTGTCATACAATCCACCAATATCAATCAATATGCAGAATCTTTGCAGAAGTAACTCATCTGAATAATTCCACATTAAAGAGATCTGAAACCAGTGAAGAGGTTGTTGCTAGAAAGCAACTTTATATTTCAGTGTTTCATCTACAAATTCACTGCCTGCTGCCCTTGAAAAATAAATTGCTTACGTTATATTAAAAAAATGGTAAGCTGGTATATTGCAATAGGGAATGGGTGGCAAGCTGAAAAACAAGTTAATAGTTATTAGGCATCTCATCCAAAGGAGGACATACACCCCCTTAAAATACAAATCTACATGTTGTGGGAGTAGAACCTACAGCCCTCTGTATCAAGATGCAAGTATGCTACCTGCTGTGCTGCTTGCAAAATTCCATACCACAACAGTGATACTATTTGCTAAACAAAACAGTTGCACATTTTAAGTAGGCTTAGCATGAACAGCAGTAAAACTCTCTTCCCCTGAAGCTCACAATTCCTTGAAAATGCACTTGAAAATAAATTCCACCTGCTAACTCTAGGACATTTCACTCTCTTTAACACACACCTCAACCTCTAAGTGCAAGAAATCTGGACAAAGCCTAAAGTAAATAGGAGCAGATTATAAATATTGCTCTCATGAACTTAGAACATTGCTAGAATAACAGGATTTATGTTATGGCATCTAAAACTCAAATGTCTGTCATTATTTAGCAACTTCAATGCTTTTTAGGAGGAATATGGGGCAAAATCTGGACATTCTCCAAAAACCTGGACAGCTGAGGGGTATGCTTTCTCCTCCTTATACATACATACATACATACAGACACACATACACATCATACCTCTCAATCTGTTAACACAAGAAATCTGGACAAAGACTGTTATAATGTTGGGGATAAAGGCCCAAAACTAGGGACACATTAGACAGTTGCTAGAATAAAAGGATTTATGTTAGAATTGAATTTTCTGAATAATATGAAGTCTGAAACTGAAATGCATGTCATTATTTATTAACAACTATATTCAGATATAGTTGGTTGTCTCAGTACTCACCGTGGCTTGCATTTTCTCCTCTCTTGAAAGGCCCGGCCACTCTGCTTAACTTGTGCATTATTTCCTCAGTCACTTCACCGTGGGTTGCAAGGCAGCTTCATCACTAGTGTGTGCACAAAACATAATGTCTTCAATGAGTCTTGCAAGAAATCACATGCAATCATCATGGCACAAAGGTTCTACTGAAGGTGCTTCCAATTTTTCTTATACACGAACATGACAGAAGCCAGAAACAGCTGTTATTCCGCAGCTAGATGCAGCAATAGCAAAACAAATTGCAAAGAACCAAAATAAATTGGAACCAATTGTATCTACCAGTATTTACTGTGCAACCCATGACATTCCTCTCTGTGGAAAAGAAAGATCTGGTGGAAATTTGTTTTACTTGTTAGATTTTCGTATTGAAGCTGGTGGGACAATACTGAAACAGCACAGTGAAACAGCTGCAGGAAATGCTTGGTACACATCCCATAGGGTGCAAAATGAGCTGTTGGCAGAATACGAACACGTACTTTAAAAGAAGATTGTTTGTGCAGCAAACAGGGCAGTTGGATTTAGTGTATTGGCAGATGAAACTGCAGATATATCTTAAGACATTGAGCAGTTGTCATTGGGCATTTGGTTTGTTGATGATGATTGTATTCGAGAAGAGTTTGCGGTTTTTGTTCCCGTTGTTGTGAGAGATGCACAGTCTGTATCAAATGTCATTGTCAGTGAATGCATAAAGTGTGATCTAGACCTGGAAAATTTACTCAGACAGGCTATGATGGCTGCTCCATAATGGCAAGCATCCAGAATGGTGGTCAGGCAAAGATTTGTGAAAAGTATCCAAAAACAGCCTTTATCCACTGCGCATCTCACAGACTAAACCTTGTAGTCAATGATGTTCCTGAAATATGTAGTGCTGTTGGTGTTATCAAGATTATTACTTTTGTCCATGGCAGTCCAAAACGATGAGCATTGGTACCAAATATACCTCTTCTGTGTGAGACATGATGGACCGAGAAATATAAATCCATTCATGTGTTTAGTCAGAACTTTGAGAAAATATTTGACTTTCTTCAGAAGAGCACTGCTGGTGAAACCAGACAAAATGCACATATGTTACTCAGTGCTTGCTCTTCGTGCACGTTTCTTATTTTTCTCTTCATTATTGCAAATTACTCATCAGTTCTTGAGCCTGTTGCTCAGATGTTTCAGTCTGTTCAACTTGATATAGTAGAGGCTCAACAACACATCAACAGACTCAGTGAAATATTCAAGGAGCACTGCAACCATGCTGAAGAACACTTTCGGAATGACATTCTCAGTAAGGCAAGATCAATAGCAGTTAAATTTACTATTGAGTTAGTGTTGCCAAGGATTTGCAGTCGACACACCGAGCAAACATAGTAGGCATGGATTTTGACAGTTATTACAGAACAAGTATTTATATTCCCTATCTTGACTCATTAGTTTCTTCACTGACGTCTCGCTTTTCCACCATTAACACTGCTCAGTTCAACTTATTTTATCTGCATCTTAAAATGATGCAAAACCTACAACGTGAAGAATTCTGATAACGAATTGCCGTCAGTAATGAACTATATCATATTGCTACTATATCTGAATGATCGCTTCTTGTCTGATGCATTGACTTTGAAGTTATAAGACAACCTAAAGAATCCAATGGGCTACTACTACCTTTGTAGTCAATATCTTGCAGATCTTCTATCAATGATGTTACTGAACAAAAACAAACAAAAAAGTGTCAGGTATGGGATAAAAAAAAAAAAAAAAAAACATTTTCTGATGTGTTTCAGCTACACCAATGATTAACATGTGCATCATGCTAACCTGGACAACAAAAAATAAATACATAAAACTAGCTGATTTTTGCTTGTGTACATGTTTATGCAAAGAAAACTTAATACTGCAGTAAGCACCATTGTACCTCTCAACTGAACAGATTTTCGCAGAATGTCCAGATTTTTGCCTCAAATTTTTTGTGTTCTTCCTAAAATCTGTACTTTTCTGGCAAATAGCTGAGGACTGAAGTCATTAAATAATGATAAACATTTGAGTTGAAGAGTTCACATCCTTCAGAAATTTCATGGTAATGCAAAACCTATTATTCTATCAACTTTCTAAGTTTGTAAGAACAATATTTAAAATCTGTCCCTAGTTGTTCCCCCATCATTTTAGGCTTTGTCCAGATTTTTTGCTCTAAGAGGTTGAGACTGAGGTATGAATTATGGATAGGAATATATGTTTTATGCACAGTCTTCACAGTTTCCCTTAAAATGTCAATGAACCTCACATGAACTTGTTTATATTCTCCTGCTTTGACAATCTGGCTAGTGTTTTTTTAGTTTTTCCTTTCTTGTCTTATATTTAGTACATCTTCAACATTATCTCTACTAAACATACTGTATGAACAATCATATGTTACTACCTACTATACTTTTAATTGTATGCCTAAACCATTATGCTTATGTAAATATCTTATGCAATCATATATCTGCTATATTTTATAACTGTGTAAACCACAATGCTCACATAATATCTTGTGTATAGTATGTTAGCAATTGTTCTGGAGCTTTTCTCCCTGGGCCTCTGCTGAAAATGGACAGCTTTGTCCAGTCAGACCTCCTCGATAAACCAATGTAAAATAAAAAACAAATCTGACCTTTATGTGGATTCAAAAAGAAAAGTACATCATGTAACAGAAACCAAACAATGGCTCTCTGTGAATTTACTATACTATTCTGTAACTGAATGCACATTACTTAATGTTAACTGATAAAACAATTAAATAAAAATACAGTATGACAGGGAAGAAGATAATGCTTTATGATTTGTAAACTGCTCATAACTTGTCACAATCCTTGAAGGGTATAAAACACCTCTTTCTAACCTTTAGAGTCTGGAAAAAAGCTTTTCTCGATAAGAAGCAATAAAGACTCCAGCATATAATAAAAATGCATACACACCAGAACATAACAGTTAAACATACTGTGCATGTCTCTCCGCATATCTGTAAATTAGTAAGCCATGTCTTTTTAACCTGTAGTAAATGTTATGTTCTCCATGATAACATTATATATGTAGTTCTTTGCATACTCTCACCTTAGTAAACATCCTGTGGTGACAAGAACACTGTCTCTTTGGGAGTTACTTTGCAATATGCTTAAATCAAAACTACTTGCAGAAGACAATGTTAATCCATCCTGAATACGACCAATACAACACTTTATTAAAATATCTATTAATCTACTAAGAAAACAGATTTCTGCCTCAAAGTAAGAAGTAATTAAAAACAGTTAATAACAACAACAACAACAACTCCCCCTCTTTGGTCTGACGTCCTGTGATTTGAAATTCTAGCTACTCTCCAAAAAAATATTTGTTTGGGACTTCCTTATCAATTAAGGTAGATCACCAGCAAAAATCAGCACTCCTTGAAGATGTGACAACAATGCAAACAGCACAACATAATTCTCCTGATAAGTACTGCAAAATATTCTATTTGCCATTTCCTATTTAACCATCTGCATATGGGCAGAAGCTGGAACACAGAGGTGAAGCAATCAATACCTTTATTTGGCCAAGATGGGTTTTACAATGCACCTACTGGAGCTTCACCTTCAACAGCGTCAGGCAACAACTACTAAATAAACAAAACCCTATGTTTAATAAAATAAACAGATCTAATGTCACCACATTTCATATTTTGAAAGTTTACTATTACAAATACTAACCCATCTCTAAACTTGAGTACAGCGTGGTATTCTAAGAAAATAAAATCTAAAATTTGTCACATCAGGACAAAGTCCAATAAAAAGAGTTCCAAATTTCAAACCAAATTATTTATACGTAGCACAATTGAAGTTAGACACTCCCAATCCCACAGTGTCTGAAAACTTTTAAACTTAGGGTGCATACATACTTTAAATAAAAATACTAATAACTACATGTAAACATTTGAAATATGCACAGATAGAAAACAGTAGCACAACTCAATCTGATGCAGGCTTGTATTTCAGCAGACCGCAAAAAGTTCAGGTGTACATCATAACACTCCAGCTGGAACTAATTGTTAATAGTTGTTGTGGTACAGCTCTCTAACAAGGGGTGGACACAGGAGCAGAGCAGAAGTACTACATACTACTACAGAAATAATGGGTGACGTCTGACAGGCCAAAATTAATTCAGACAGCAGTTATACCTTCGGTAAGGCCACCTCCAGGCAGACAATAGTTAACATGGATGCAGATGCCACTCTGTCCCTAATGGGTGATAACAGCCCCATAAAAAAAAGTAAACGGACAGTATCGTTCTCTCAGAACATGCAACACAAATGTGCAACAGGCAACTAGGACACAACTCTGTTCTAGTTTCAATTGTTAAAACATATACAAGGCTCCAGAGAGCACCCCTGCATTACCAGGCTATAATTCATACCACAACCTTTGTCCACCTAACCTGGACCAAAACACTAAAGGTGGAGGTGTGTCCATATTCATTAAGGATATCCACACCTCCAGGCAAGTTGCTCAGCATAATGCATCCGAGATTATCCAAGTGCAGGTAACTTTGGGCAAGACCGCAATCCAAATTGTAGCTTGCTACAGATCCCCCACCATGCCCCAGCATTCCCACTCCTCATTTCTTAATACATTGGAAAATATTAGGGCACAACATAACACCCTAATAATGGGCGATTTCAACTACCCCGCCATTAACTGGGAAAACTACTCATGTACCAACTTATTTTGCTCAACGTTTTCTGGAATTCATAAATTCCAACGCCTTGGATCAAATTATCCACACCCCCACTAGGGGCAGCAATATCCTAGACCTGGTCATTACCAACATGGGCAACCGGTGTTCCACACCAGAGGTCAGTTCATCATTGGTCAGATCCAACCACAAGCTAATCACCCTAGACATCCACATCCCACCCCCACCCCCTATAAGGTAAACCACCATAAATATTTCTCCCTGCAGCCATTCCAATGTCCCATTCCTTGGTTATTTTGCCCCACTTACCATAAACACTAATGTGCATACTGCTTTACTTCTGCAATTATTTAGATTTCCATTTGAAAGTTTTATTTTGCATTTTACAGCACAAACTCTAATACATATATGTTAAACAAAGCAATGCAGTCTCACAATGAAAATAGACTTAACATTAAAACTTCTCTGCCCTTGAAACTCACATGCATTGAAGCAGCATTGAAACTCACATTCAAAGAAAATACATTCTGCCAGTGGCAGATAAATATTAACTCTGGGCTGTCTTCACAATCATAGGCCCCTTGAACATAACATACACATGCTCTTTGATACACCTTCCTGACTGTATTACATTACCTTCCTTGTACAATACAGTACAGTTGTCAGAGGGCATTTTAAATTTGTTTTGAACATTTTTCCGGTAAACAATGAAATAAAAGGCATACACCAATGACAAAACTGCCCAATTCAGAACATTTCCATCATAAAAAGTCTACTCAACTTTCTATAGTCCACCAGTATCAGTAAAAAAATATGCACAATCTCTGAAGTAGTAAAATCCACATTAAGTCAGATAAGAGTAAATTCCACTGAAACCAACACTTAGTATATTGCTATTACAGCATGACTTGTATTTTCTGACCTGGTTCCACAACTAGCTCTTTAATAGATCACAAGCAGTTAGGTGACAAAATAATTTATCCTTATTTCTTCCATAATTTAGTGTCCCCCAAGGATCCATTTTTGGCCCCACTCTCTAACATTTTCATCACTGACCTCTGCACAATCAAACAAAACTGTCTCCACAGTACAATATGTGGATAAACTGTTCTCCCTTCTTATCTGCTCTGTCAACAGCCTTGAAAGTCTACAAAAACTAACACAAGGCTACCTTTTTTAATAGTGACCCGGTTAACAAAATCACAGTTATTTCTCAGCCCCAAGAAATCCCAAACAACTAAATATTCAAAAAAAGCTTTCTCTATTAACTCTACAAATAATACTAATATTGAACTTGTCACATATTGCAAATTGCTAGGTGTAAGCATAAAAAAAAAATCTGAAATTTGACTACCACATAAAACACAGTTAAAAAAATGTCAAAGGCTCCCTCTACAAAGCTAAACCTTTCACTGCAAGAAAATATATTGCTTTCTCTCTTCTTCTGCTCACAGTCCTTAGCACCCTTTGTGGTGTATTCTCTCTCATTTTTGAATTGTTTGCCTAGATTAACTTATTAAAACATAGACTGTTATTATTTCACATTAATACTGCAAGTTTTTGATTCAGCAACAAATTTAGTAGCTATGTCTACCATGCAATCTATTTCCTTCATTACTAAACAAATTCAGATATCAGCAGGTAATATTACTTGGTATTTTTTTTTTCATTTAGTGCCAAGTATTTATCAGGTAGTAATGCCTGCTTGATTCTAAGAAATACCATGACCAAGGAGGAAAGGGTCCCTTAGTCAAGTCATGATAAACATGTTGGCAACAGGTGGGTCACAATTCATAGCCTTTGTGCATGATTTTATTAATGGTCACAATCTAAAGTTTATGTATTGAATGAATTTAAACCAAAGTTCCAATGTGTAACAATGTTGAGCTTTATTCAGATCCTGCATGGAAAAGCAAAAAAAAAAAATGTGGAATAACTGTGGATAATGGTTATTTTATGCTTAACAAATGACATTCCATATTATAAAGCATAGCCTCCTCAGAAAATTATATGCTTGATATATATATTCTCATCATCATAACAAACTTGAAAGAAGTCTAAGGGCCTGATCTTTTCTCTCTTTATGTGAGATTTGTTAAAACTGACTAATAAGTAAGTGTTCAGTATTTAAATACATTTTTTTTCCTGTCTGATCGCTGACTTACATATGCGGCATATGAAACAGCTTCTTAATTTGTTTGAGGCAGGTGTGAGAATATAATCAGATAACACAATCCTGTATGAAAGGTGTTTATGCATGAAACTATGTCATTTGTCTTGAGGTGTTCATTGATTATATGATCAGAAGAAGCTGATGACAGTCAGACAGCTCATTCATTGTCAGCAAACAGGAAGTGGGTTACTTAGGCATCTGGCATTTTGTTTTGAAATTTTGGGCGTTAAACATAAGAGGGGGTAGGATGCATTTTTTGAGAGCAAGCTTTCTGTCACTGATAAATACAGCTGAAGTCTTCGCTCAACAATAAGGCAAGGTGGGATTTGTCTGAGAGAAATTCCCAGAAGAGGATCGTAAACATTCTATGGCTGCTAGAAGTATAAGGATTCCCCAAGTTGGGAAAGACAGTAGGTGTTCAGCACCTGCTGGACGAAAGAGAAAGAGACATAATGCAATTTACACACTCAGCTCAACAAACTGAAACACTGCGACACACACACACACACACACACACACACACACACACACACTTACTCTGAAAGTGTCCCATCTTCCGCTCGTTTCCTCCCGCTTGTGAATCCGTCTGTCCGTTTCAGTTCCCGCGGCGCTCGTGGTCCTATTTTCCGCTTGCGAACCCCAAAACCGTCCATCCATGTGAGTTCCCGCCTCGCAAAACTCGAAAATTTGCGCGCGATGATGTCAGCACGCCCGCGACCATTCTTCTTTCTTCTTAAAGAAGAAAGTCCAAAAAAACTTTTTTTTTTAATTTAAGTCAGCCGATTCGATTCCAGGGGGGTGCAAGTGCACCCCCTTGCACCTGCCTGCGGGCGCCCTTGCTCCTGAGTTGGATAGGACTTGTTTGGCCAAATAAATGAGTTCTTTCTTCACAAAGTTGAGAACTGGAATTAGGAAAGAAAAAAAATGACAGCGTTAAGATCAAACAGATTTGGGAAACCACTGAATCTTTCTCACGTGAAGTCTGGCAATCCTAAGGATGGAAGAGGCCATGAAACCTAGAACCATCAGAAATTCTCCTTGCAGTAGACATTGTTTATTGAGAAAGACTGCAAAGGTGATGATTTGCCTCAGTCATCAGGGTAAAGATCCAGAAAACTATTTCAGAAAAAATGTCTAGGAGATGTAATCATGGATGACTTATAAATTCAGAGTGAAAGCAGGTTGCAAAAAATATTTGTTGTGAAGTGTAAAGCTGACAGGTTGAAGGTGATAACAGGCAATCATCCAAATAAGTAAATATGAGTGTGCCTTGAAGCCTGCAATAGCAGGAAGTCCAAAGGGCAAGGTAGTAAACTGATAATGCAACCCCCAAGACAAACATTCCCAAAAATGGTCTGCGCTTTTTATGAATGGGAATAAGTAAGCAAGTACATTTTGGGAATAGAGTGACCAGACAGGTATGAGGGGAAAAAGTGAAGTGTCAACATTTAGAATTTTGGAATGTACAAAAATGTTTATACTGGCTATGTCTAGAAGGGGACTCTGGTTTCCTCTTTCCTGGGAACCGAGAAAACTTTTAGTTATGTACTTACCATAACTTCGGATGTATGGGATCCATCTCGCCTACATTCACAACAGATGGGTTCGGAGCCGATCCATCGGCTCCGACTCGGCAACTAATACACTAGCACGAAGTCTCTCATTGGCTGGGCTACTCCCTATCCCAGGATGCACTACACCTGCTTCCCCAGATCTTGTTTGTTCGCTTTCATACATCCATGCAAACACAGAAAAATTAGTAGTCACTATAACCAACTAAAGTTCTTCAAGAAAGATCTCCAAGAAAAAAGAGACTACAGCTCCTCTAAATCCGAATGGAAGGGGAAGGAGGGTGGGTACTTATGAATGTGGCGAGATGGATCCCATACATCTGAAGTTATGGTAAGTACATAACTAAAAGATGTAATGGGATCCTATCTCCTACATTCACAACAGATGGGACAGCGTCCCTAGCACCTACATCCCGGTGGCTCATTGGAACACACTCCTGAGAACTGTGGAACCAAAGGAAGCTCTGCCTCGAGAAACCGCATCCAATTTGTAATGAGAAATGAAAGTGTGCGGAGAAGTCCAGGTTGCCGCAGCACAAATATCATCTATTGATAACTTGGAGTGAAAAGCTACGGAAGTAGCCATTGCCCTGGTAGAATGAGCCTTGACTGGAAAGGGAAGGTCTTTGTTAGCCTGTGAATAAATAAAAATGATACAATCTTTAATCCACTTAGATATGGAGGTTTTGTTACTGGTTGACCCAATTTGTTCACTGCAAAGGAAACAAACAATTGATTTGATTTCAGCGTCTGAGCGGTTCTATTCAAATAAAACGCAGTTGTCTATGCGTCCAATTGATGCAAAGTATATTCTGCGTTATTAGAGAATTCTGGGAAAAAGACAGGGAGTTCTATAGTTTGTTGAATACAGAAAGAGGAGGCCACTTTTGGTATAAATGCAGGGTTTAATTTCAATGAAACTCTATGCTTGTGAAAAATCAAATAGGGAGGATCAGAACAAAGAGCTTGAAGTTCTGAAACTCGCCTAGCAGATGTTATGGCTACTAAAAGGCCGTTTTCCAAGACAGAAATTTTAAATCACAAGTAGCAGCTGGTTCGAAAGGACGGGCAGTTAGGGCAGCAAGAACCATATTCAAATCCCAAGGGGACAGGATGAGATAAAGGAGGCCTAAGGAGCCAAGCCCCTTTAAGGAAAGCCTTACAAAGTTTGTGAGACATCAATGAAGGTTCAAATGAAGCATGAAAATTAGAGATCGCCGCTAACTGAACCTTAATGGTAGAAACTGAAGAGCCCGACTGAAAAAGGGAGGCCAGAAAATTCAGAACCTCCGATACTGGTGCAGTGAGAGGATCTATACCCCGTTCTTGAGCCCAGAAGGCAAACCTTTTCCATTTACTGGAATAAAGTTTGATGGTGGAAGGTTTATGAGAAGAAGACAGTATGTGGACCATGTCCGGCGAAAGAGCATTGTCTCGGACTAAGGATGGAAGTGGAGTAACCATGCTGCCGACTTCAGGGACCTGAGAGACGGATGAAGCCGTCCTGACTGATGAGTCAACAGGTCTGGCACGGATCCAGAAACCATGGACCTTCTATCGCATGCCTCTGTAGGAAAGGAAACCAAACTTGACGAGGCCAGTGCGGGGCAATCAAAATCATCTCGCTCTCCATGTAAATGGCCTTCTGTATCACCCTCGTGCAGGGAACGGAGGGAAGGCGTAGAGAAGACCGGGGGGCCAAATGTGAGTCAGAGCGTCCCTGGGAATCTGTCCCTGAGTAGGAAACAGTGTGAAGAACTCTCTGCATTTCGCATTGTGAGGGCTGGCAAACAGGTCGCAGCAAGGAAGACCCCATCTGTCGAAGATTTTCGCAGCTATACCCTGGTTGAGGGACCACTCGTGGGGTAAAAGAATGGTCCTGCTTAATCTGTCCGCAATCACATTGGACTTCCCCGGTATGTGCGTTGCCATTAGAAAGCGGTTGGTAGCTACCGCCCAGTGCCAAAGTCTCATGGCTTCTCTGCATAGTGGGTAAGACCTGGTTCCACCTTGCTTGTTTATGTACCACACCACCGACATGTTGTCGGATAGGATAGTAATCGGGCCCTGTGGGAGGCGTGATGGAGAGCTTGGAGTACCAATAGTACCGCTCTCATCTCCAGGACATTGATATGCAAATGCGTTTCCTGGATCTGCCATGTGCCTTGGACCGACCTGTCCAGGTAATGACCCCCACCCTACCTGGGAGGCATCCGTAGTCACAGTGGCAACGGGACGTTGAGGTATAAAGGGTCGCCCTGGTCGAGATTTGATTGGAGAAGCCACCAATGCAGATCTCGACGGCAACTTTCCGTGATTATGATTAAGTGGTTCAAGGGAAGTTCCTGATAAGACCATTGAACCGACAGTAGCCATTGTAAAATTCGCATGTGAAGTCTGGCCAAGGGAACTAAAAGTATGGTCGACGCCATCGAGCCCAACAGTTGTAGGATCCGATGGGCGGGGCTCTTTGTAGGGGAGACAGGATTTGACTTGATCTTGTAAGACCTGAATTCTTGCTGCCGGTAAAAGGCGCGCATTCTTTTTGTATCTAAGTCTGCGCCTATGAAAGTAATATGCTGAGATGGCTGTAGTACAGATTTTTGCAAATTGAACGTGATCCCCAAGAAACGGCCCAAGGTGAACGTGGCTCTGAGCGCTTGGAGTAGTAGATGCTCGGAGGTGGCAGTAAGGAGCCAGTCGTCTAGATAAGGAAACACCTGGAATCCCAGACTTCTCAGGTGAGCAGTTACCACTGCCAGACACTTGGTGAACACCCTGGAGGCTGTGGTGAGACCAAAGGGCAGTGCTCGGAATTGGAAATGACTGACTCAGGCGAAGCGTAAATGTCTCCTGGACTCTTGAGCTATGGGAATGTGATAGTAAGCGTCCTGGAGATCTATGGAGCACATCCATGCATCTTTTTCCAGCAAAGGAAGAATAGATTGAAGAGTGACCATTCGAATTTGGACTTCTTTACGAAGCGATTCAATGAACTGAGGTCCAAAATGGGCCTGAAGTCCCCTGTCTTTTTTGGTACCAAAAATAATTTTGAGTAAGTTCCTGATCCGATCTGGTCGATGGGGACAGGCTGGATGGCTCTTTTTTCTAGCAGCTTTGAAACCTCTAATGCTGCCTGATCCCACTGACTGGGTGGTACGTCCGGGATTTCCCTTAAAGAAAGGGGGGGTTTGTTGAAGGGGATGATATAACCTCCGGTAATAATGCGAAGCACCCACTGATCGCTTGTTATGGATTCCCAAGCTTGTGGGTGCGCCGCAAAACGACCCCCGACTGGCTCCGGAGTTGCACAGTCGGGCAACAACTCAGGAACGCTGGTTGTATGAAGAACCACAAAAGGAATCGCGGTCTCCAGTTACGGGGGCCTCTGCCACCTCTGGGGCGGCGTCTTCCAAAATCCCCCCCCCCTGCCTCTGGAGGGGGAATCACTGGGTGGAGTAGGGAAAGACTTCTGAGATTTTCTAAACCACATTTTTCCTCCTCTCCCAGCCTTGGGGTAAGGCCAAGAAGGGGCGGAAAATCGGGCCCCAACGGCAGTCAAAGTCTTGCCCTCCTGCTCGCACCGAGTTAGTGTGTCCTTCACCTTGGGTCCAAATAAAGATGACCCATCAAAGGCGTCGTGAAGGAAGACTTGAAGGCCTCATGAGCGAACACAAGCGTAACCAGGCTTGTCTCCTGAGGGCAACGCCTGTTCCCGCTGCTCTACTCGCCCCTTCGGCCGCATATGAAATGAGCCTCATGGACGAGTTAACAATAGAAAAAAGGGTAGTCATCTGTGCGCCAACAGTCGGGGCCAGCGCCTCAGGTAGGTTACCAACAAGAGAGTCATTTAGCTTTTTGAGAAGATCCCTTTGGAGCCTCGTAAAATGACATAAGTAGTTCAGCGACCATAAGGCAAAGGCCGCTGAAGACAGGGTACGCTTCCCGTACCTATCCATACTCCTAGAATCCTTATTAGGAGGATGAACAGACGTCGAAGCCTCTGCCACGTCCTGCTGTGTGGCAGAAGCCACCACCAAAGCATCTACAGGCACACCCTTTGTGAGAAACTCTTTCTGGGGGGGGGCTGACAAAAATTTATTGGGCCTCGCAGGCACCGGTTCCACAGAATCAGGGTGTTCCCACGCCCTTCGAGAAACCAAATCAAGGAGTTCATCAAAGGGCGGAGACACCCAGGAGGCGGAAGGCTGGGCCCCAAAGGCCTTGAGGAAGACTGACTCCTCAGCTGAAGGGGTTTTGGCTTGCCAGTCACCTCTCTGTCTCAGAATCTCCAAGATATCTGAGAAGGAGATATCATCCGAAGATGATTTGGGGGACCCTTCTGCGTCATCGAGGTCAGTATCCGATGTAACAGACTCATCTTGGGAGTCTACGTGCTTCCTCTTACACAATTTCTTCCGTGGGGGTTCGTCCGAAGCAGTTTCGGACGGACCACCGAAGAAGGAACCCCGATGGGGTATCCTCAGGCCCTGGGGCCCGCTGCCGGGGCTGCAACACAACAGAGGCACCAGTCTCCAAATCTAGGGACGGTGAGGTAGAATCTTGCTGAACCGGCAAAGGCATGGCCAGCGCTCCTCATGGCCTCAAAGGCCGGACCTCCAGAATCCAAGGAGGTCACTGGTCTAGAGGCCACGATGGCACTGGGAATTCCAGCAGCCGATGCTCCGAGAAGAAGACTAGGCACCGAAGCACCCAATCCCAAAGTGTTCCCCTCGGGCCCGGCTGAAGAGGTCGCAGTACCAAACCCTGAACCGGAGGACAGGGTAGGAAGCACAGTCGGAACCGAGAGACCTCGAAGGGGTCTCTGCTCCGACCATATGGCTCCGCTTTGCTCCACCACCACCGACTCCAACGGCTCCGAGGAGGTTGGAGGAGGAATCGAATGTGTTGGAGGGGGGATCGGCTCCGAAGCTAACTGTGCTGGAGCCGAGACCAATTTAGTAAACACTGGAGATTGGAATAGCCTCTGTAAAACCCTATCCAGGTCCGAATCTGAAAGTCTCGATGATTTAGAGGAGGTAGACAATCGAGAAGACTTTCCTCTCGGCTCCGAGAGAAGGGGACCGGCTCCGAAACGGCTCCAATGCTATCGGCGCAGACTCCACCACAGCATGGACCACCATCGGCACCGAAGGAGCCTTCTCCGGAGCCGAGGGGGAAGAGTCTGAGCTGCACACTTCCACCGGCTCCGAAGCCATTGGAACCGATGGAGGTGATTCACCTCTCGATACTCCAACTTGCGGCTCCGAAGGCAATGGAGCCGAGGTAGGAGGTATCGAGGCAGACCCTTCGACCCTCGGCCCCGAAGTCAGTGGAGCCGAGGAAGAAGAGGTCAATTTTGTCTTTAGAAGTCGGCTCCGACGGACTTGTCGGAGCCGACGATCTTTTCTTTTTCGAAGCAACAGGTAGATCTAAGGCTTCCTCAAAAGAAGGCTTGATAAGCCCTTTCAATATTAATTTGTTCTTGCGTTCTTGAAGAACTCTAGATGAGAACGCATGACAGACGCTACAAGTCTCTTGCAGATGTTTCGGCCCCAAACAATAAACACATACTGAATGACTGTCTGTAATGGACATTTTATATTTGCACCGAGTGCATTTTTTAAAACCTGACTTTTGTTCCTTAGACATGATACAGGCCACAACAAGTACAACTCTAAGGAAATACTACTCTACCACAACAAGTATAGCACTACACACAAATTGCGCCAACTGAAAAGCGCGAGACACACTGGCGCGAGTACTGGTGAAAGTTTACCTCACAACAATTTGAAACAAGTTAAACGGCCCAAAGCCCTCTAATTTAAACGGGCTTTGCCCAAAAAACAACTAACCAAAAGTTAATAAAAACTAAAAGCACTCAAAAGGTAGGGCAAAGGCTATCTAACTTAAACGGGCCTTGCCCGACTGAACAAATTAAATTTTTTGGAAACAAGCACTCAACAAAAAACAATAAGAACTAGTAAGAAATAGCTGTTAAAACAGCTGTTTGGTTAATATAGACAAAAATTCCCTAGGTCAAGGACCAATAAGGTAAAAAGAACCACTTAGCTCCAGCCAAGTCGAGACCACGTCCAGCTTGTTAAGCGGCAAACGAGATCTGGGGAAGCAGGTGTAGTGCATCCTGGGATAGGGAGTAGCCCAGCCAATGAGAGACTTCGTGCTAGTGTATTAGTTGCTGAGTCGGAGCCGATGGATCGGCTCCGAACCCATCTGTTGTGAATGTAGGCGAGATAGGATCCCATTACATCACTTCAATAAAATCACTGTCCCTATTCTTAGAAAGGCTAGGATGAGGAGAGAAGTAATATTTGTTTACTGGCATTTAATTACCGGGAAAGTCTGACAGGGTAGGAGTCAATTTTCAGCAGAGGCCCAAGGAAAAAAACTTCAAAGTATTACAAAACATTTTAAGAACAATAATTCTACAGCCTTTAAAATAATACAAAAAAAACACTTTAAATAATTATACCAAATTACATACAATATGAAAAGATTAGTTAAGGATAGTTACAAGATATATGACAATGATTCAATAGTTACAGAAAGTTTAGCCAGTTTAAAAAGAAATTAAAGGTTAGTTAGTATAATACAAACAGAAATTGCAATATGAAGTGAGAGAAAAGCATGCTTATGGTACATTTAGAGAGAAAGCAGTAAGCACAACACCCTCGCAAAGGCCAGCACAACAGTGTGGTTTAAGAAAACCAATTTAATGCCTCATAAGTACAAAAGGAAGCACATTACGGGTTGTTTTAACTACAGCCTAGTTAGGAGAGAGAAATCGATACAAATAAGAAAGTGAGTGAAGAAGGGAGAGTAAGTTGATTTAAAGTATGCACAAGGTTTTTGTTCACTTTTAAGATTATTTGTGGCAAGGCTAATCAGAAGTTTTTTTTTTCCGTTTGAGAGTTGGATCCTGAGATCTATTACATTTTCTTTTACAGGCTTCTTACCATTTTGTTTCGAACTGTTCTTAACCTAACTTCTATTAACAAACTCTGAAAGATTTGCAAGAAAATGGGCCTAGACTTGATGAATAGGACCTGGAAGTACAGAAAACTCCCTGCATGAATTTTCCCTCTTTCTTTTAGGTTTTTGAAAATTTAAGAAGGGGTGTTACCAAATTTAATGTGTTTGTCAAGAAAGGCTTTTAACAACTGAGATTTACCATCCTCCATGAAGGACTGTATTATCCAAGCATGCCTTCTTGTAAAACTACCAACTGTGTTTAGCTACCTGACAGGTACAGATAAACACGTCTATAACATTAGATTTCAAGTTAGAATTGGGGAGATTAGCTAAAAATGTTAGTCCCACATTGTTCAAAATAGATAAAAAGATGCTTAGACATATGTGTTTGGCAAATGATGGCTCTAAAGGGTAAGGTGGCAGACGTATAGACATTTTGTCATACCTATTAAGACCTCTGCTGTTCTTATTATTGCCTGTTCTAATACAATTCCCAAAGGTTCTAAGACCTTTGGCAGCATACAAAGAAATGACAGCAGAGCATGTTTTATAAAGGTACTTATGCATATCAGGAACCCTTTAAAACATGTCTGGTTTCTTCACGGGCAGAGGATGAGAGTCTGGAGAAAATGAAGCAGTGGGGGTGTGAGGTTGGCATAATGGTTAAGGTGATTACCTTACAGACACAAAGTGCAGGGTTTAATTCTCACATGGGGTAACTAGCTAGGTTTAATATGGCCCACAAGGGCTGTCAGCCTAATACTAACCTATGAACCTAACTCAGAAATGGCAGAAAAGGCATCTTCTAGAGTCTCAAACTGGAGGTGTAACAACAGGCTTGGGACAGCCATATTCAATAGCTCTTAACAGCTTGTTTGGAAGCTAGAAACATCTTTACCTTGCCACCTAAAAACACTTCATTTTATTTATTTTTTATTTTACGTATGTATTTTACTTTGACATTTGTTTACAGAGATAGATCCGACTGGGCTCCAGCAAAACAGAAATAATAATAATACAATGAAAGAATAATAAACAATAAGAATAATAAAATGAAAACTAAAAAATATACAAATAATGGCAATAACTTTTTTTTTTAATTTATATAAATAACAGGCAGGGGCGATTAAACATGGTCTGAGTATGAATGCAAGATTTGGTAGTGAAGAAGAAAGATGGGCAAAAATTGTGAGAATTGCAAGGTTAGTAATAATTTACAGCAGCAGAAAGGTTTCTAGGGAGAGTAGAGCTATCTGCAGAATTACTGTACAAGCAGATGGGAGGAGCTGAGGAGAAGAAAAGAAGAATGTAACTGGAAAATAAGAAATAAATGATGGAAGTAAAGGAGAGGAGTGGAGGGATATGGAAGTGGGAGGATGACTAGCTGAGGGGATGAGGGCAGTGGAAGATTAGAAGGAACTATGGGGAAGTGTGTAGCATCTAAATATCCACAAACAGCATAAAGACAACAAAATAAGGCTCAAACAAGAATGACAAACGCTGTAAAAAAATGGAGTCCAAGCAGAACGGTGCAACAACTGGATACTTAAAACTACACTTGTTTTAATTTTAAGCATGAATAAAAATTGCACTCATTTAGCGCTTTCATCCACATCACAGTGGACTTCAACAGAATACAATAAAAAATCAATTACCCATTTATATACCACATTTAGGCGCCATAAATCCCCATTAAAGAGCAATTACAGGATTAAAATATTATGCATTTTAAGGGGCACTATCTCATTTCTAAAATCAGTTGCTTGCTAGAGCACTTTGTTTACATTTTAGTGCAGTGCAAGTCACATATTCACACAGAGGCAGGGTTTTCAGAGAAGCTTATTAGCATACTGATACTGCAGGTCAGATTTCACAAACTTCAGTGGGGGAGGGAGACTTTACAGCATGTCCTTTTGTGTTTTCCTTCCCCCACCCATAGGCTATTAGATTAGTTGAGTGACTGATTTAGCATCAGCCAGAAATGCTTTCTAGTCACCCACACTCGCACTCAGATCTGTAGCCTTTGCAGCAGTGAAATGACATTTTCAGTATGTGCTTGTTTTTTTTCTAAAACTGATTATCCCAGCCTAAGCAATTGTATTTTTTTTGTTTTTGTTTCATGCTTGCTGTTAATGCTTTTTATCCTTCACTAATAATTATGTTTCATATTGTCAACAATAGTGTTGCTTATTAGTGCATGTACTCATGCAGACATACATTTATAGGACAGCTTCCCTCATTTCACAGGACAGCATTGCTTTGGACAGTTGCATCTTGGAAACAAACCCACTGAGATGCAAATGTCCTAAGATTCCACAAGAATAAAATCTTGTAATGTCTCAATAAAAACATGTCAGACAACGCTAAAATTGGATCTCCTGTAGTAAAAGTATTTTCCCATTAGCTGACACTATTCAGGAATCACACAGTAACTGTCTGCATAATACTGATTCCATCTGAATAAATTTATTTTCTTTTCTGCTTTGTGGTACAATGTTTGATCTTTCACTCTTTTCCTGAACATCTGACTACAGTAGTTACACTGGTTACCTTTTGCAAGTTGAGGAAAATGTAGTGTCTATATTTACCAATATTTTCCTATCTGTGTGTAGGGTTGCCAGATTTCTTTGTGGCTAAAACCGGACTAAGGTCACGCCCCTCGCATCACCCATAACTCCACCCATTCCCACCCACTCTCCCATCAATGCCATGCCCATTTTGTGACATCACTGTGATATCAGCTGACAGAACGCCCTCTTTTTCTGTTCTGGATGCCTGCTTTCAGCCGATTTAGTATGCTTTCCTGTAAAAAGGCATAGTAAATATGCCTAGTAGTTCTTCAGAACTACTGTCTCTAACTCAAACTACTTTCAACACTGTAGAAAATTGGTTTACTAGACGGTACCTCCTCCTCAATGCTAAAAAAAACAAACTTCTCCTTTTTACTCCTACCACTCGAGCCTCCCCATTAAACTTCAACATCCTATCTAATGACACCACTGTCATCTCCCCTGACACAACAACTAAACTGCTAGGAATAACCATTGACAACAATCTCACTTTTGATCAACATATCAATAACATCATCAAAACTGTTAACAAAAAAATAGGATCATTATACCGCATTAAACCATTTCTTACACCTGCTTCTAGAGCAACTATCGCCCACTCCCATCTGATATCTACTCACTTTTATGCCTCACCTATTTTCACTAACCTTAAAAAGACTAACTTAAATAAACTAGCAACTTGCTACAATAGTATTGCCCGTTTTGCTACCAGTAACCCTTTTAGAACACATCACTGTCATAACCTAAAACTCCTAGGCTGGCTTGAGCTACAAAACTGCATTATGATCTCACAACTTACCATTGCCCACAAGATACTTTACCAACCTGACAACACCCCTATACTTTCTCAACTTTTAATCCCCTATAATAATCTTACCTCCCTTCGATCTTCTGCTAAACTCATGACCAAATCTGTAAAATCCTATAACTTAGCTGGTGACTCTCTATTCACCAATACTGTAGGTAGGACATGGAATCAGCTACCCTCTGATATCACTCTAATCCCCTCCTTACCACTCTTCAAACAAAAAATCAAACTGCACTTCCAAAATCACTGGCTTTGCTCCTGTAGGACTCCTGACTAAGCTTCTTCATTCCCCTTCTCTACCATAACTTTTCTCTGTTTTTACTAACCAGAAATACACATTCTTCTCTTCACCCTCTTGCTCTCCTCTCATGCTCTGTCCCACTTCACCTTTTCTCTACCCTCTCCTCTTTTCCATCTCCTTCTCCTCTCCTTACTAGACCTTTGTATCTCACTCTTCTCCTCCCTTGCATTTCTTCTTTACCTCTTCATATGTCCTGTATTAATTCTTTTTTACCAACAGTTTATCAAAAAATTTGCTAATCCTTAGCTTTTTTATTTGTGACGCTTCAAATGACCTAGTATACTTTTTATTAGCATGCCTTAGCTATTTGTTGTTGTTGTTATTTGTTATTGTTATTTGTTATTGTGACTCTTATTACAAAAGGTATATCCTTACTGTACTTTTATTATATGTCTCATTGTAATTGATTTATGTGAGGAGCTTTTCTCCCCGGGCCTCTACTGAAAATGGACATATATCCAGTTAGACTAGCCCGGTTAACAAATGTAAAATAAAATAAATAAATAAAAATAAATCAGCCAATTGTAACAAGCACTGATAGTCTGTTTCTTTTTGTGAAACAGAAAAATGGAGTTTGTACAGTGTTTTCCCACAATAAACAAGACATGTTGGAGGGATAGGTTCCTGTCCCAGAGACTCCCCATTTATGTCAAGCAGAGCACCTTATTAGCCCTCTTTAGGAAAAATCTTGACGCTTGGATGGGAGATAAGAAATACACCCTGGGGATCACTTCTGTGGCTCTGCTCAACAGAGACACAGGAAAATAATTTTGGGTGGTGAAAGCCAGGGAATCTTTACGGCTAGGCTTTTACAGGCCTTAGGGCCGATAGCCTAGTACCTACTTATGAACACCTTAATATAGGAAAGATGTTGACAGTGCTCTGAAATAAAGAGAAAAATAACTTCAGGTTCTTCAGTATCACTGTTATAATTAACCTTCTGCAGCAGATAACAAAGTACTATTTGGGAAGCCAAGTAACTGCTTCAAAAGCTGTAACATATCTTGCCAAACAGTTCTCAGTTTCTTATCTCCAGAATCAGCAATAGAGGCAAAATAATCAATAATTATTGTAAATTATATTTCTGGTTTTAAAAGTTGGGACAATAACAATACTTCAAAGGATACACATTTTCTCAATTAAAACAACTCTGTGACTTTGGTGACTACCATTATGGGTTGACTATAAATCATCACCTCATTTCACAAAATTACAGAATACAGAAGGGATAAATCAAAAATCTGAGCTATAATATGACACTTAACATCTTTAACAGCTGAGAGGTACACACTCGCACTTCAACACAAACAGCAGCCAGAAGCAAAGTGGACCTTGAATCATCAGCTTCAAAAGTGGTTAGATACTTTGTGCTTCCATACTTTTTTAAAGCTGGTATTACAATAGAGCAGCTTCCAGTTCTGTGTGTGTTTTTAGGTAGTTTGGTTACATATGCTGGGAGTGTGGGCACGTGAAGTCACAGAATACTGCAGATAAGGGTGATTTACCCTCTCCTGGATTGTTGTGATCTTGAGAGTTAGAAAATATAAAGGGGTATAATAGTTGCAGGGGGGTTGTCCCTCTGCAAAACATTTATTTTTGTTTTGAGGGATCGGGAGTTGAAACAAATACAGTTGTTTTTGCAGGGGGGGTACTTGTTCTTATTTTGATGGATTGGGAGATGATGTTTGTTTTTAATGCACGGACTCCTGACGTTTGTGTCATTTGATGTTTTGACATAAGCTCAATGAAACACTTACACTTCATAAATTTTGACAACCCAAGATTACACTGCTAATTTTAACAAACAGATGCAAAATATATACTAGTCAAACTAAGTGCAACTTGTCTGCTGTGCTCACTAATTCAGACTCCTGTATCTGGATCACGGAGTTTTTTTTATACACAAACTTGATTTTTAAACCTTAAGATTATAGCCTGTGATTGCGAAGTAGTAATACAACTTTTCTACCCACACCTTTTATCCACCTAATTTTAGCACAAAAACATTTAGATGCCCAAAATGTTAAAAACCAATTACAGAAAATAAAAACTTTACGGGCTCTGACTCTTTATGAGACAGCATTAGAAACATGCAACCAGACAAGGTACATATAGTGCCGTACAAAATCTAAACATGAGCACCCAGCAAGTCACTTATTTCAGTACATACATAAGCATGCAACCACAGCTTTTACACAGGAAACCTCAGATGAAGTATTTCCCTGGTTTTCAAACAAACATAGCAACATACAGTGCTACTAGCCTGTAGTCAAAGCTAACAAACAGAATGAAAACTACCTCTTCAATCACGATTCACGCTGGAACTGTGCTGCTTAAAATTTCCGCGTGATTATTTCCATTCCACACTGGTGAATGGTGGAATAAGCACGCATGCATGATGAGCAGCTGATTGATGACTAATAAGCCGTACTTAAAGGAAAAGGGGAGAGAACACGGGCGACGGTACCGGTAATTGCACACCATTGCATATAGTATGTTTTCAGTTTTCACTTTTCAGTCCTTGACTCCTGACTGCAAAAAAAAAAAAAAACGGACTTCACTAGTCCGGTTTTGATGATTTTTTTTAACCGGACAATTTGACTGAAAACCGGACAGTCCGGTCAAAAACGGACAGCTGGCAACCCTATCTGTGTGCATAAGTATGTATGCAATATGCAATCTAAGTTTATATTTATGTGGTTTTAAAACCACAGCCTTATGTCTTACTGACCGGCTTGCAATTCAAGGCATTCTTGAATGTCTGTCAAATTTGCACATGCTGGATATGTGATAATGTGTTTATTTTATTAAAACTTTCTATGCAGTGCACATAATTGTTTTAGTTGTGTACTTCAATGTTAATACTGGAATTCTCATAACTTTTCTCAAACTTTGCCTCTTTTGTGACTCAGTTGGCTGTAGTGATAAGACCATTTACCCCCTTATCAAGAGGGAATATACAGTGATTGTCTAATCTTATTAATATACAGTGATTAACCCAGCCACTGGGGATGCACAAGCCACTGCATTTCTTTGTGCCGATCCCAAGCCCGGATAAATGGGGAGGGTTGCGTCAGGAAGGGCAACCGGCGTAAAACTTCGCCAAATCTTTTCATGAAGTCACCAGTTAATATTTCCATACTGGATCGGTCGAGGCCCAGGTTAACAATGACCGCCACCAGTACTGTTAGCCAACAGGGTGCTGGCGGAAATTGGGCTACTGTTGGCCGAAGGAGGAGAAGAGGCGGAAGGCATGGTCAAAGGCAGGAAGACAGGAGAAAGGCTAGGACTGTGGTAGTGAGGGTCGGAACTATGAATGTTGGCAGTATGACTGATATAGGGAGAGAGCTAGCTGATATGATGGACAGAAGGAAGGTTGGTATATTCTGTGTGCAAGAGACCAGATGGAAGGGGAGTAAGGCTAGGTGTATCGGAGGTGGGTTCAAATTGTTTTATCATGGTGTGAATGGGAGGAGAAATGGCGTAGGAGTTATTCTGAAGGAACGGTATGCAAAGAGTGTTTTGGAGGTGAAAAGGGTGTCGGATAGAGTGATGTTTATGAAGCTGGAAATTGATGGTGTAATGATTAATGTTGTTAGTGCATATGCTCCACAAGTTGGGTGTGCAATGGATGAGAAAGAAAAATTTTGGAGTGAATTGGATGAAGTGGTGATGACTGTACCCAAGGGTGAGAGAGTGGTGATAGGAACAGATTTAAATGGGCATGTTGGTGAAGGGAACAGTGGGGATGAGGAAGTGATGGGTAGCTATGGTGTTAAACAAAGGAATGCAGAAGGTCAGATGGTAGTGGATTTTGCGAAAAGGATGGATATGGCTGTGGTGAATACGTATTTTAACAAGAGGGAGGAGCATAGGGTGACATACAAGAGTGGAGGAAGATGCACACAGGTGGATTATATCTTATGTAGGAGGGCCAGTTTGAAGGAGATTGGAGACTGTAAAGTGGTAGCCGGAGAAAGTGTAGTTAGGCAGCATAGGATGGTGGTTTGTAGGATGATGTTGGTGATCAAGAAGAGGAGGAGGAGTGTGAGGGCAGCACCAAGGATCAAATGGTGGAAATTGAAAAAGGGTAATTGTGAGGTGGAGTTCAGGGATGAGTTAAGACAGGCACTGGGTGTCAGTGAAGAGTTACCAAATAGCTGGGTAACTACAGCAGTGCTAGTAAGGGAGATGGCTAGAAAGGTGCTTGGTATCACATCGGGACAGAGGAAGGACGACAAGGAGACATGGTGGTGGAAGGAGGAAGTACAGAAGAGTATACAGGCAAAGAGGTTGCCAAAGAAGAAGTGGGATTGTCAGAGAGATGAAGAAAGTAGACAGGAGTATAAGGAGATGAGGTGCATGGCAAAGAGAGAGGTGACAAAGGCTAAGGATAAGGCATATGAAGTGTTGTATGAAAGGTTGGACACTAAGGAGGAAGAAAAGGACCTGTACCGATTGGCTAGACAGAGGGACCGAGCTAGGAAAGATGTGCAGCAGGTAAAGGTGATAAAGGATAATGAGGGAAACATACTCACAAGCGAGGAGAGTGTGTTGAGGAGATGGAAAGAGTACTTTGAGGGGTTGATGAATGAAGAGAATGAGAGGGAGAGAAGGTTGGATGATGTAGGGATAGTGAATCATGAAGTACAATGGATTAGCAAGGAGGAAGTAAGGATAGCTATGAAGAGAATGAAGAATGGAAAGGCTGTTGGTCCAGATGACATACCTGTGGAAGCATGGAGGTGTTTAGGTGAAATGGCAGTGGAGTTTTTAGCCAGATTGTTTAATGAAATCTTGGAAAGTGAGAGGATGCCTGAGGAATGGAGCAAAAGTGTTTTGGTACAGATTTTTAAGAATAAGGGTGATGTGCAGAGCTGTAGTAACTACAGAGGGATTAAATTGATCAGTCACAGCATGAAGTTATGGGAAAGAGTAGTGGAAGCTAGGTTAAGAAGGGATGTGATGATTAGTGAACAGCAGTATGGTTTCATGCTGGGAAAGAGCACTACAGATGCGATGTTTGCTCTGAGAATGTTGATGGAGAAGTACAGAGAATGTCAGAAGGAGTTGCATTGTGTTTTTGTAGACTTGGAGAAAGCATATGACAGGGTGCCTAGAGAGGAGTTGTGGTATTGTATGAGGAAGTCAGGAGTGTCAGAGAAGTATGTAAGAGTGGTACAGGATATGTACGAGGGTAGTGTGACAGCGGTGAGGTCTGTGGTGGGAGTGATGGATGCGTTTAAGGTGGAGGTGGGGTTACATCAAGGATCAGCTCTGAGCCCTTTCTTATTTGCAATGGTGATGGACAGGTTGACAGACGAGATCAGACATGATGTTTGCAGATGACATTGTGATCTGTAGTGAGAGTAGGGAACAGGTGGAGGATACCCTGGAGAGATGGAGATATGCTCTAGAGAGAAGAGGAATGAAGGTCAGCAGGACCAAGACAGAATATATGTGTGTGAATGATAGGGAGGATAGCGGAATGGTGAGGATGCAAGGAGTAGAGGTGGTGAAGGTGGATGAGCTTAAATACGTGGGGTCAATAGTTCAGAGTAACGGTGAGAGTGGAAGAGAGGTGAAGAAGAGAGTACAGGCAGGATGGAGTGGGTGGAGAAGAGTGTCAGGAGTGATTTGTGACAGACGAGTACCTGTAAGAGTGAAAGGGAAGGTCTACAAGAGGGTAGTGAGACCAGCTATGTTATATGGGTTGGAGACAGTAGCATTGACAAAAAGGCAGGGGGTTGAGCTGGATGTGGCAGAGTTAAAGATGTTAAGATTTGCACTGGGTGTGACGAGGGTGGACAGGATTAGGAATAAGTATATTAGAGTGTCAGCCCAGGTTGGAAGGTTTGGAGACAAAACCAGAGAGGCAAGATTACGTTGGTTTGGACATGTGCTGAGAAGGGATGCGGAGTATACTGGGAAAAAGATGCTAAGGATGAAGCTACCAGGTAACAGGAAAAGAGGAAGGCCTAAGATAAGGTTTATAGATGTAGTGAGAGAGGGCATGCAGAGG
>NC_056732.1:677999920-678019920 GCF_019279795.1 Protopterus annectens
TTGGTGACTGTCTCAAAGAAGTCAACCAGGTTTAGTAGGCATGATCTGTCCTTAACGAAGCTGAACTGGGTCAGGTCAAGTGTTTGGAGGTTCCCAATGTCTTTGTTAATGAGTTCCATGATGATGCGCTCCATAGCCTTGTAGACCAGGCTAGTCAGGCTTATGGGGCAATAGTTACCAGGGTCAGTTGTGGCCCCTCCTTTGTGGAGTGGAATAACCATTGTTTTGTGGTTATCTTTTGAATCCTTGGCTAGTTTTCTTTCGAAGTTAGCCTTGCATGATTTTATGAGGGACCTTAGTTTCTTACTGATACTGATCAGGGATAACTTTTCTTCTTGGGATTTAATTTTTTTCTGAACTAGTTTTCTCCTTCTGTTGTATAGCCTGTTTATGGCAGGTGTCCACCAGACTGGTTTAATTTTGTACTTGTGTGAAGTTATCGTAAAGCTGGTATCATAAAGCCATGGTTTCTCTCAGTTATGTCTTGAAACCGTACTCAGTAGAGTACGAAGAATGCACCTAGCTAGACATTTGAGTTTCAGACTTTGTATCCTTCAAGACATGCATGCTAATGCAAAATCTTTTAGTATATCAACTTTCTAAGATGACAAGAGCAATAATTTAAAACTTGTGCCTAGTTTGATGGTTTGTTCCCACCATTATTTCTGCACGTGATATTTGTACAGTACAATTGTTACATTTGGCTACATTAATTGTATGCATGATGTCACTGACAAATATGAATGGCATGTCAATCATGCTTCATTTCATATGCAAATTTTCATGCCAATCACTGGAGCCACGCCCACTCCTGCGCAGAACTGAAGGTGAGCCAGTACACTACACTATCGTCATCAGATGTTTGTCAGAGGCATAACTTCAAACACTCAGGGTCCGATCTTGTAGCTCAGGCATTTTTTTAGGTGCAAGGTCTAAAAAAAAAAATGCCGAAATCTCAGGAACACTCAGTTCTCTTACCCCATATATTGTTTACTGGATTTTGCTGTTTGCATAATTTATTGCATGTTCACACAATAACCAGTACCTGTTGGTTGTTCTAAGCCAAAAGGGAAAGATGGGTTTAGTTAACATACATCACATTTTCTGTAAGTATACATCAAGCACCCTATAAATTCTGGTGCTATAACCATACATTCAAGTAAAATTTTAATGTAGACTAAAGATCATCAGGATATGGGAAGCTTCAAACTGCAAAACATCACAGGGTCTGCTTGTTTATAAAGCACCTAAATCAATAGCAGTCATGACTAAATCCTTATACCCTACAGTGAAGTACATTTGATTAGTTACTAGCCCAAACTGGTTCTGAGTTCCTTCACTGGGTTGTGTAGTTCTGCTACCTTGGTAAACTTGCATCCATAAGATTCTTAATTACTACACCATGAGTAGTAGGTGTGCTGTGGCTACTGTTCTTATTAAAGTTCCATTTTGTATTTTTTTTTTATTTATGTTGTTTGTCTTTTCGGCTCTTCCTGGTTAGGGGTCGCCACAGCAGAACTCCGGTCCACTAATGATTGGCAGTAGATGTTTATGGTGCCGAATTGCCAGCCCGATGCCCAACCTTCAGCGAAGGCATGCCCATTCACACATGTCTTTCGAAGGCCACTCGACTGCGGGGAGGACATGCAGACTCCACACAGAAGGCATTCCAGCCGGGAATTGAACATGTGAACCTCTTGCTGTGAGGCAACAATGCTACCGTAGTACCACTGCGGCTTTGAAAATCAGATACCAGAGACACTGCACTAAGTAAATCAGTGCACAATTGTACTGTAAAAATATCTACATTCGGCCACATTAATTGTATGCATGATGTCACTGCCTAATATGTATGGCATGTCAATCATGCCTCATTTCATATGCAACATTTCTCGCTAATCACCGGAGCCATGCCCACTACTGCGCAGAACTGAAGGTGAGCCAGTACACTACACTATCGCCAATAAAACCCAGAACCTCAGCTAATCCTAGAATGTTCAAGCACTACTCTAAGGCTCACAGGCCCATACATGCTATTACCTGATAATGTGACAACATTTCAAGACCCCACAAACCATGAGAACTCTGCTGCCTCTGCACAACTGTTCACAGAAACTTTATACAAGCATGCTAATCACTGCATAGAGGAAGCTGTATCCACCAGGAATAAGTACAGAAGTAACTAAAAAAAAAAAAAAAACACTGTGGTGGAATCACAGCATTGGAATGCTCTATAACAGAAGGAAAAAAATCATGGCAAAATTTAAGAGATATACCACCCAGCAGGATAAAAGCACTCTCAAATTAAACAAACTACTCAGTGTAAAAATAATGCCTATCAAAGCCAAATCTAAGGCAAATTTGGCCTCCCAGACCAAAGACAACCACAAGACATACTGTAGGTATATCTGTAACCTCAAAGACAATACACAATTGTGTGCAGAGCTCATTGTTAATGCAGCCACATATACTGAGCCAGAAGATATAAAAAAACTATTGGCAGACAAGTTCAGCTCTAACTTTGGCCTCTCTCCTTCTCAATCTCCTTCTGAAAAACATCATCAAATATAACCGCTCTGCTATCACTAGGAACAGGTCTTTAATGTTTGCTCTAAGGCCAAGAACACTCCATTGATTGGTTCTGGCATGAAACTGGATCAATCAGGCCCTCCGGATTGCTATTTAAACTGCAGCCACCAAACAGGCTTCATGCCTAATGAATGGGGAACAGCAACAGTCATCCCTCTGTCCAAAGGTGGGCTATCTACAGACCCTGGAAACTATAGCCCCATAACCTCACTAGTCTCATATGCAAATACATGGAAAGAATTATCATGGAAATGATCAACAATAGCATAGGAAACCTCCAGACACTAGACATAACCCAGATGAGTTTTGTCAAGTGCAGCTTTCGCTTACTCAGCCTGGTGGACTTCTTTGAGAAGGTCACCAAAACAATGGTTGAGGGCAAATGCTTCACACTGCCTACCTTGACCTGGCCAAGGCATTTGACACAATACCTCACTCAAGCATTGGTCGACAAACTCAAGAGGTTAGGTGTAAACCTTTACGTCATCTGGTGGATACCCAGCTGGCTGACAAGAAGAATGTTTTTAAACACCTACATGCATGTGTGTATGAGTATTTGCAAATGTATATATAAATGTGTGTCTGTTTTACATGTAATATACAGACACACACAGAAACACACAAACACACACACACACACACACACACACACACACACACAGAAACACACACGCGCACACACACAAGCATACTGAAATAACCAACCATAAGATAGCCAACAAACAGAACTAAAGAAAATAGGACACAATGTGAGAAACCAGCAAGTATACACTGAAATAAATGCTCACATGAAAGTGTAGTAAAACTGGTATCCTGTAATAAATAAAACAAACACTACTTAAAGCATAAAACACTAACAAAAGTTTAAATTACTCCCATATATAAGATGTACACTTACCTGTAGGTTCGTTGTGTGGTATAATCAGGTTATGTGAAATACACTCTCTACTCTTGATTCATCTGCAGATGACCTTCACAAAGTCTACATACAACATGACCATCCACAGCCATCATCTCTTACACTTGGCACAGTAGAACCAGTGCTCTTATGCCCACCTTCTATAAAGCCTATTGACTATTATTCATAAGCCTACTACTTATTCATAATAATAATAATAAATGTACTAGCATCTCTTTTAATGCTTTGTTGTGACTGAGTTCTCAACTGAGCCGATTTCAGCAGAAACCAAAAATCATCATTTCCTAAAAAAAAAAGAAAGAAAACTACATCCCACCCTCAGAAAAAAAGAAGAAAATTAACCATCACTCTCCACAGGATGTTCCCAGCCAATACCTAACATTAGTAGTTTGTGATGAATGTATTACCATGTAAATAAAGTCAAATATATAAATAAATGCGTTGAATCAATGAAGACATTTTAAAAATCCCATCATGTAAGGTTCTAATTACATGAAATGAAAACAAGCCAGCAGAAATTTAAATATTAAGCACAAATTATCTTCATATCCAAAGTGGTCTCATCAGGGGGGCACTGGTATGCCAAAACAATCCCATTAAATGGTAAAAAGCAATCCTAAGTGCTGATCTTTGAATTTGTGTGAATGGGTTTCTGTACAATACAAGTCCAACCCATTAGCACATCATTACAGCCTGCAATCACAGCATTCCCATTTACAGCATAGATACATGGTTCCTCAAAGGGGAGAACATTCACAGCTGGGGCTCTTTGAAGGTATTGAATACCACCAGACTTTCAAAATCCTGAAGCCTACTACTAAATATATGCTGCATTCTTCAGATAAGTTTCTTTCCAGTCAGAAGTCATAAAGGTACAATCACACAGACCTAGCAAACATATATCATAAGACACTAAACATTATAACTCAAAATACAGACAGGATAAAAACTAGTAACGACTAGTAAAAAATAAAAAAATCGAAAATAAACAATCAAGTCGACCCTCCTAAAAAAGATTATATACTGTAGTTCTTTGAAGCCTAGTTGCATATATATATATATATATATATATATATATATATATATATATATATATGTATATATATATATATATATATATATATATATATATATATGTATAGATATAAATATATAGATATAGACATATATAGATAAATATAGATATATAGATATAACATATGTATATGTACAGCATAGCTGTTAGTGCTGTCACCTCACAGCAAGAGGTTCTCTGGTTTGATTTTTGACTGGGTGTCTTCTGTGTGGAGTCTGCATGTCCTCCCTGCATCTTTGTGTGTTTCATCTGGGCATTCTGGTTTCCTCCCATGTTACAAAGACATGCATCTGGAGTGTTTTTCCTCAGGCCTGCATTGAAAATAGGCTCTGCCCTAGTCAGACTTTCCTGGTAAACAAATATATATATATATATATATATATATATATATATATATATATATATATATATATATATATATGTATAACTATATATATATATATATATATATATATATATATATATATATATATATGTATCTATATATATATATATATATATATATATATATATATATATATATATATATATATATACGCTCACACACACGCACACACACACACACATATATATATATAAATATATATATATATATATATATATATATATATATATATATATATATATATATAAAAAACACATCTCAGCCTTACCACAGGATATGTACCCAAAGAGTGGCGTACAGCAACAGTGGTCCCTCTCCATAAAGGTGGTGCCTCAACGGATCCTGGAAACTATCACCCCATAAGCCTGACTAGCTTGGTCTGCAAAGCTATGGAAAGGATCATCATGGACCTCATAAATAAAGATATTGGGGACCTACAGACACTGGATCCTGCAGTTCGGCTTTGTTAAGGGCAGATCCTGCCTCTTAAACCTGGTCGATTTCTTTGAAACAGTCACCAAGGCCATTGAGGGAAGGTGGTCCACACAGCCTACCTGGACCTCGCAAAAGCCTTCGATACAATACCACTGGGCATTATAGATAAGCTCACCAGCTTAAATATAAACCCCTATGTCACTAGATGGGTTGCAAACTGGCTCAAGGACAGAACCCACATGGTTAGAATTGCTGGAGCCATGTCAGACTCCAAACCAGTTACAAGTGGCGTCCCACAAGGATCAGTCCTGGGACCTCTCCTGTTCGGTATATATTTCTCGGAGGTACAGGCAAACATGGAAGGACTGTGGCTGACCAAGTTTGCAGATGACTGCAAACTGGGCGCTATAATCGACTCTCCAGCTGACACAAGCATCCTCCAAAAGGGCCTCATAGAAACAGACAACTGGTGCCAGAGCCATGGCCTCAAGCTAAACGCCAAAAAGTGTATAGTCATCCCCTTTGGCAAAAACAAAGTGCCCACAAATTACCACATAGGTGGTAATCCATTAAGTACAGAAGAAGTAATTAGGGACCTGGGGACCCAAGTTGATAGCAATCTCTCATTTGACAACCACGTGGCCAAAGTGGTTAGAAAAACATTTTATATAGCCCACCTAATCATGAAGGGATTCACATCTAGATCAGGAGGTCATCACTCTTTACTCATCCCTCATCAGGCCCATAATTGAGTACAATGCCCCTTTTGGGATGTACCTTACCAGACACCTGCAGCAACTGGAAAGACCCCAAAAGTATCTCACCAAGAGGATCAAAGGGCTCAAACAGATGCCATATGCTGCCTGGTTAAAGAAACTCCAGCTCTACTCAGTGGCATACCGCCTGCTCAGAGGCGACCTGTGTCTGGCGTATAAAGCCATGTCCAACCCGGAATTAATGGACATGCTGCACCTCAGAAAATCCACAGCCCATCGAGCTACGCTTTTCGAGACTTGAACCTCAGCACTGAAATAAATAGGACATGCTGGAGGGACAGATTCATAACCCAGAGGCTCCCTTCACTCTGGAATAAAATCCCAGTCCAGGTTAGGCAGAGTCCCTCATTGACTCTCTTCAAGATGAATCTTGATGAGTGGATGGGGGATCGTAGGTTTACCCCAGGTATCACTTCTGTGTCACTGTTAGACAGAGGCACAGTATACTAACCTCAAAAAAGGGCATAGCAAAATTAATTTTAAAATGGGTGGCGAAAGCCAAACACACTCTGGCTAGGTTTATAAATGCCCTAGGGCAGATAGCCTAGTATGAACCTATGAACCTATGAACATGAGAGTGTACTGTAGGATCATAGGAAGTTACTAGGCTAATGGCCCTAGGGCTCTTACAAGCCTAGCGAAGTTCTACCCTTATTTCCATGACCAGCACCTATTGCCTTTGTCCAAGAGGGACACACATGGGAAAATGTTATGGTTATCCATCCAATTGTTCAGATTACATTTGAAGAGGGCCAATGAAGTGCTCTGTTTGACTTGAAGTGTGAGTTTTGTTGCAAAGGTGTGGTAACCTCTGGGAGACAAATCTGTCTCTCCAGCAGGTTCTGTTAATGTCACATACCAGATTAAGGTCTTTTGAGGCAGTAACCGGTGTACCATTTGACTTACAGATGTGCAGCATTTCCAATAAATCAGGGTCAGAGATTTCTTATATGCAAGGTAGAGATCACCTCTGAATAGTCTTTATGAAAAAAGTGACAGTGATTTCAGCTGATCCAAGGAGGGCAGATGCTAAAGACCTTGAATTTTCCTTTCCAGCAATTAGAGAGACATTGTGGTCTCTACAATTGCTGTAGGTGCTTGGAAAGGTACATACCAAAAGTGGTGTGGTACTCAATTATTGGCCTAATGAGGGAAGAGTACCGGGGTGTTATAACTTCTTTTTTTTCTGAAAGAAATGCCCTTGCTTATGAGATGAGCAATATGGAATGCCCTTTTCTAGGACAATCACAATGCCTTCTTGAGCTATGCCCAAAACCCTGTAAACTCATTATTTTCTTTGAAAAAGTCACCAAAGCATTGGATAGTAATTATGCAATGCATACAACATATCTGGACCCTGTTAACGCTTGACAAAGTCTAAGATGACCACTCCGTTTAGTGTAGCTGAATCATTCAATTGGCAAGCAGGAATGGAAATCAAACCAGAAGTCAATAAAAATCATACAGCAAATGAATGTGCGAAAAAGCAAAAGAAAGAATGTAAGAAGGATCAGATGAGAATAAACAAAATTTGGGAAAGCTATAAATATTGTAAGAAGTATAGAGATCTCCTGGAGCACCCTCATGTTGATAAGAATTTGACACAGGAATGGATAAGGGTACGCGAGTTGAAACCAGAGGATGAAAGGTTAATAATAGCAGCCCAAGATAGTGGACACATTAGTTTACAAAGTCCATTGAACATGTTGGAGGTACAGACAAATGTAGGTTCTGTAAAAGAAAAAAGAATTAGAAAGAGTCGCATACCTTGTTGCTGGGTGTGGTAAACTTATGGCAGAGGGCCTATACACTGAAAGACACAATAGTTTGGCAACATTGTTCCATTAAGGATTGTGCAAACAACACAATACAGAAGTAGCTGAGAAGTATTGGGAACATGAGCCGCAAATTATTAGAGAGAATGATGAAGTGTGCATCAGATTTGGATCAGCCATTACCAAAAGTCCAAAAAAGTAGATGCAAGAGCACCAGATATAGTAGATCATGGAAAAAACACAAAAGTGGCATTGATCATTGAAATTGCTACACATTGCCATTACAGCGTCATACATACAGCAAGACTCAAAGTCATAAAATATCAAGATTTGTAGGAAGAAATGAGAGCAATGTGGTGGAAAAATGCCCACACGGTTCCAATAATAGTAGCAGTAGGAGCAATGGGTTGAAAAAAAAAAAACTACAGTAATTTTTAGATATGCTACCCGTAAATGTAACTCCATATGAATTGTAGGAATCATTTATGGGCCCATTGTGGGTGCTATGAAGAGCACTTTTGGATAACAAAGATTGAAGCAACACTAATTTCATGAACTTTAACCATGCCCTGACTTAGGAATGGGGTCCATTCCCATAATGGTATTAGAAACCCAAAAGATTTGGAGAAATTAAACCATACATCTGACACATCCAATTAAAAGGCATGTTTATAAAACAATATACAGCCTGTCCAAGTTTAACCCAGACATATGCATTACTACCCTCTTATCTTTTAACTGGAATATCCAAAAAATCCTACCCTTCATGATGCTTTAAGTGAATTCAATGCATCTTTCCTAAATAGCATTACAACTCGTAGAAGGAAGAGTAAAAACAAATAATGCAATTTGCATATCCAAAAAGAGTAGAATGTTAATGCAGGATAAAGAAAAACTGTGGAAAGAATGGTAGAAATATAAAACATCACAATATCTCAAACTTCAGAATGCTCCACACCTGTAATAAAATCAAATAAATGAAGGCAAAAAAACTATACTAGAAGAACATTCTGAACAATAGGTAACACAACCCTAAAAAGATTCCAGTCATCTATTAATGAAGTCTTGCATCATGGACAAAGGTTCGACTCTAATCCCTCTCCCAAAAACCCATCACTCAAACCTGCAATGGAATTCATCTCTTATTTCGTAGATAGTATACTGCTCCTAACCAGGGATTCCCACATCTAGTCCCAACCCTGCCCAATAGCCATATATCACTATGTCTACTTTCACACTTTCACATGCAAAGTACTACCCTCAATCTACATAAAATAATTCAAACTCAAACCATGCTTATCTTCAACTGATGACCTTCCAAGTGAGTATCTTAAAGCAGAAGCCAATAGCATTGTCCTTCTTGTCTCAATCCTTATAAATAGGTCAATCTAGGAACCCCATGTTCCCTTTTTTAGGAAACAATCACATATTATTTAAGTACACAAAGTAGGAAATTCAACAGACATCACTAACCTTAGACCTACAGTGATCTTAGGCTCATGAGAGAATAGTAGGCTAATTGCCCTGAAATCAGAATCAAAATGTGTACTCTGTGTCACCAGCGGGTTGCCACAAGGGTCAGTGCTGTTCCCCCTACTGTTTGCTATATACTTTTCAGAACTTCAGGCCAAAACTAAGGGGCTTTGGCTGACCAGGTTTATGGCCAACTGCAAACTGGGTGCAATTACTGAATCCCCAAATGATGTCAGTGTACTTCAGGAGGGTCTTACACAGATCAAGGACAGTTGTCTTAGTCACGGTCTCAAACTTAATGCAAAGAAATGCATCATCATTATCTTTGGTAAAAACAATGTCCCTTCACACTGTGATGGCATCCTCCCTTCAGGCCAGTAATCAAGGAGACACAATCCCCACCACTAGCACTGGCGAGGAATGGCCACTAAGAGCAAGAATAGTTATACACAGTATTGCCAAATACAGCTCTCCACAGTAAACACAATTTCCCTTAAGAGCACACAGAGAGCATACTCCAGCTCTGGGGTTGGACTCACTTTCTCTCTCCAGAGCCCTAACAACTCCACCCTGACACCTTGGAGCACTGTGTCTCTGGTCCCAATAGCTGACACACACACTTTGATCATTTTCACACACACACGCAAAAGGATGGCACAAATTTACCAGTTGTATCCCATTCTGCCCAAACTTCAAGGGTAACTGCTGCCACCAGTCAGGCTTCTATAAGGGTACCCAATTATACTGTGTACAGTTAATACCAATAGTAGAGTGTGACCAAAGCATCAAGGCTTTCAAGCATGGCCACAGTGTCACTAAAATAAATATAAGCACTCTCAAGCTGTTAAATGTATTCTGTAAAGCACCAGCCACAATGAAGGGTAATATTTGATAATAAATATAATACTTAATTACAATAGACACCAGAGTTTCCATCACAGGAAAGATAAGAAAAATAACACAGTTGGATAGGTCTCTCACATACAGAAAGCAATGCTCAAGTAATCTCACTATATTTCCTGACTAAGCTAAAGAATTGCTGTTTCCTGATTACTCACTAAGGCAAGTCGAGAAGATAAATGCTGAGCTGATTACTCCAAAGGCAAGATGAACTGTCTCTCCTTTTGTGAATGGCTGAGGTTCATAGGTTCATAGGTTGGTACTAGGCTATCAGCCCTAGGGCCTATACAAGCCTAGCCATAACAATTCCCTGGCTATTTCTTCCCACACTATTTACTTCCCTGGACCCCTGTCTAGCAGGGCGACTGACATGATCCCCGGGGTGAATTTCCTTTCTCCCATCCAATCGTCAAGGTTCTTTTTGAAGAGGGCCAAAGAGGCACTCTGCTTGACATGTATGGGCAATCTATTCCAGAGTCTGGGGAGTCTCTGGGTCAGGAACCTATCCATCCAGCATGTTTTGTTTATTGTGATGACAAGGTTTAGATCCCTGGAGTGTGTGGCTCTGAGGGATTGGGATTTCTTTAAGTGTAGCATGTCCAACAGCTTTGGGTTTGACATGGCCTTGTATGTTAAGCATAGATCACCTCTGAGTAGACGATATGCGACAGAGTATAGCTGGAGTTTTTTAAGGTGGTCAGCGTAGGGCATCTGCTTTAGGCCTGTGATTCTTTTAGTGAGGTATTTCTGCGGCCTTTCCAGTTATTACAGATGTCTTGAGAGGTACATACCAAACAGGGCATTGTATTCTATAATGGGTCTAATGAGGGATGAGTACAGTGGGACAATGACCTCCTTTTTTTCTGGATGAAAAGCCCTTAGTGATGAGGTGTGCCACATAGAAGGATTTCCTGACTGTTGTGGTGATGTGGTTATCGAAGGTGAGACCTGTGTCTCTAAGTCTCATCACACTTTTGGTGTTTAGTGTACTGCCACCTATATGGTAATTCACAGATACATGTTTTTTCCCAAAGGGGATAACTGTACATTTCTTGGCATTGAGCTTGAGCCCATGGCTCTGGCACCAAGCATATGTTTCTGTAAGGCCCTTTTGTAGAGTATCCACATCATTTGGGGATTCAATAATGGCTCCCAGTTTGCAGTAACTCTCTGACAATGTGTGAGATATCTGTGAGAGATCTTTCCCTCTCAATTTCCATTGTTACTGCTGCTGTGAGAGTTCCAAGCTATCCCTCACCACTATCTAGAGAAATCATTACACAATTACATCATCTCATGTCACCTGACTCTGGTACAAGACACACCCCAAGCTTTGTTAAGATCTGATGCCCCATCTGAAAGTTATAAAACAATTTCAAAATCAGCTGGACTGAGATTATTTAAAAAGAACACTGTATGGAATTCATGTATATCCCCTCTCTGTCCAGCAAGGCCCACTGTCGATGCATTTTTAACACAAGCAACTTTACTGCACAGATCGTTGTAAAGGTCAAATGACATAAAAATATGTACAAAACTCCAGCTAATTATGCTGGCATATGTTACACACACTTTACACTATCAAATTAACAATAATACCCTATGTACCCATGAAATGGCACGGGATCTGGGATCGCAAGTAGATTGTGACCTTAACTTTGACCACCATGTGTTACTGTAGTAAGGAAGGGTTTTTACATAGCACACTTGATTAGCAAAGGCATTGCTTCTAGAGCAAAGGAGGTTATAACCCCCCCCATTCTCGTCACTATTCAGGCCCATAATTGAGTATAACCCCCCTTTGGCATGTACAATATAGACCACTTCCATCTATTGGACAGATGTTAGAGGTTGCTAACAAAGAAGATCAAGGGACTACAGCACTTGCCCTACACAGACTGATTAAAGTCCCTGTCACTAAACTCTGTATCATACAGACTTCTTAGGGGAGACTTATACCTGGCTTACAGAGCGACCTCCAAACCAAACTTAATGAACTTGCTGCACATCTGTAAATCAAACAGGACTAGAGCTACCTTTCCAGGGACATAAATATGGTCTGTGACATGAATAGGATGTGGTGGAGGGACAGATTCATCTCCCAGTGAATGCCATGTCTTTGGAATACGCTGCCAATTCATGTGAAGCAGAGCACCTCTATGACACTGTTCAAAAGGAACCTGGATGAGTGGATGGGGCACTGTAAATTCTTACCGGGAATAATGGCCACAACCCTCCTGGATATGGGCAGTCATTACTAAATACAGTCCGTTGTATTGACTAGAGTATCTCTGGTATTACATTGGGATGAAATGCCTAGGCTTGAAATGACCTTTGGGTTGAGAGCCTAGCAACCTCTGATGACCCTATATACCAAACTCATTCTAGTCCTAGGGCAATGATAATTATGAAAATTGGGGCATGAATGGCTATGCTTAAAAACATTCTTTGGCCATTACCTAAGTAAGTTCTTATGATCATATCAGGGTTTTTCTACAGTGAGTTGAAAATGCATGAAATTGTTTTCCTCAGAAAACTGTGAAACAAAAACATGTTGGAATCCAGGAATACATATAATTACCTAAATCTGTTACAGTGTAATGTAGGAAAAGGTTTGAAACTGATTAGCAATGAGCTTCTCTTTAGAAAAGATACACCTTAATCAAAGTTTTATTTTTCTGACCTTGTTATATCTACCAGCAGGGAAAACTACTAATAGGAGTCTACGTATGTTATGTACTGCCTGATTAACATAAAAAATAAATACATAATAAAAATGCATTACTTAGGTCAGCTGTAGTTCATAATGCATTTTCTCAACCAATTTAGGTCTGAATCATTTACTCACATATTGAAATCCAAATTTATCTAAGCATAGGCCTAAGCTTTAGCAAGCAATCTCATTAAATGTGAGATAAGAGCAATCATGATCTTTAAATGTGTGCAAATTGTTCCCTGAGCAACACAAGCACAAGCTATTAGCACATCATTTTAGTCTTAATCTACCATCACCACTAGTTACAACACAAAAAACACAGCCATTTGGGGGTAGGGAGACTCACAGCTACTGAATACAGTTTGTAACCCTCCTCCATCTTGTTATCGAAGCCTTGCTACTAAATATTTAATTTATGTTTGTGTGTATGTAAGCGTACATGTATTTATTTAATTTCAAATAAAAGTCCAAAAAGCAAAGGTATGGCTCCAAACTTCAAAATCTGTTGAAATACGAATCCAAAATCCAAGAAGTTGATGTCAGCTCAGCTTTATTCACACAAGCGCTTTCACATATAGCTTTGTCAGGTGCATAATACATGCTGATTAGAACACCTATTTATACTAACAGTTAATCATGTGACAAAACCTAGATGCAAATAATTAAAGTGAACATGTAGCTAAAAAATGTCATAAAAATTTTTTATATAAAACATTGAACAATATTACATACTCATGTATACATACATAAATATAAAATAAATGTTGTTAAAATAATTATAATTACTTCCTCAAAGACCTTTTCTGTAATGTTGGTTTAATAGGAACATGGTCATTTAGACCATGCCCACAGTTGGCCCTTAATCTAATAATCCAACCTGCTTCTAACTCTTCAGTTCTATGTCTTACATTACCCCTTCTCACAGTCTCGAAAGTTTTAGCTATTACTGAGAACATAAAAACATGTTTTATATCTGTTTGCATAACATGCTTGGCAAGTGCATTAGTACCATTCCTTCTCTTAATGTTATATAAATGCTCTCTAATCCTCTCTCTAAGACTGCGGTCAGTCTTACCTACATAGTATTTATTACATAGGGTACAGACTGCAAGATATACAACATGCATGGTGCCACAATCAGCACTAGTAGTAAGTTTGTAAAATTCACCTGTATCTGGATGTTTAAATTCAGAAGCTGTGGACACATAACTACAATAATTACATGTCCCACATGGTTTGGTGCCCAAATTATTGGTTAAATATTCATTCTGGGATTTATGACATAACCTAGATTTAATGATTTCATATTCGTAAAAGAAAATTGAGGTTTTGTACCAACCAAGGCCTTAATGTTGTCATCCGTCATCAGAATGCCCCAATGCTTATTTATAATTTCTGTATACAATTTTACATCTCTAGTATAATGCATAGACATTCTAAGTCGATTATCAATGGTTCTATTCTTTTTACTAGAGTGTTCAGAAAAGTAGGGTTTAGCTACGGTGGATCTCACAGCATCTATGGCTGCAGAGTTCTTCCTCACCAATCCCTGTTCATAACCCCTAGCAACCAAATCCAACCCAATTTTAGTTTTATGATGCTCATAGTCTTCATCCCTCACATTGAGCCTTGATGCCCTAAAAAACTGATTTTTAGCAACATTGTCAAAAACAAAATTCGGATGCATACTACCCCTACTGAGTAACTGGTTGACATGACATTCATTCTTGTACAATCTACTAATTAAGCCACCTTTTTCATCCTTACATATGTATACATCTAAAAACTGTATACCTTCCGTAGAATAATTCAAAGTAAATTTCAAAAAGTCAGATGACAAATTAATGTATTTAATAAATTCCATCAGTTGTATTTCCGTACCATTCCAAATCAAAAAAAGGTCATCCACAAATCATTTATAAAACAAAATATATCTGTAAAATGGACCTTGCATCAAATGTTGAGTTTCTCATCCCCTCATTACTGCATTCGCATAGCTATTGGAGCAAGAGCTCCCCATAGCAACACTGTTTTTCTGCCAATAAATTTCTTGATTGAACACAAAAATATTATTGCGTAAAACCAAACCCAGTAAAGTTTGTATTAAATATATTTCATCCTCTTCATAGTCATTCAATAATTCAGTGACATATTCTATACCTACAGTATTGGGTATTACAGTGAAGAGAGAGGTCACATCCAAGGTGACAAAAAACATATTCCCATTAATAATAACTTTCCTTGAAAACTCATATAATTCTTTCAAAAATTGTTCAGTATCTCTTAAAATTACTTTCGATGTACTAACCAAAGGTCGCAAACTCTTCTCAAGATATATAGACAAAGATTCTGTACACCAATTATTACCTGCCACAATAGGTCTCATAGGTGGTTTGTTACTATTTTTGTGTACTTTTGGTAAACCTTTTATGATAGGAATGGTAGGATTAGGTGCTTGAAAATACATAGCTAATTCATGGTTAATTAATGAACTTGCTTCTAACCAATCAATAGATTTACTTACATTGTTAATCATATTATCAACTTGTTCAGATGTAATAACTTCATATGAGGTTTTGTCTAATAACAAATCATACATAGCTTTATCATAATCAGACCTGTTCATCACAACGATCTGGCCCCCTTTATCAGCAGGCCTAATAACTAGGTCTTGTCGCTTTTCCAATGCTACTAATGCGTCATGTTCTAGTCTAGTTAAATTAAACCTAGGACCTATTCCTTGTGACCTGCATTTATTATTATAAACATCATATATATCAGAAATATAAAGTTGTTCAAATGCATTAACCAACATGTTATTCTTCGGTACATATAAACTAGGTTTCTTAAAACAACTAGCTTGGGGCTCTTGCATGTCATGAAACAAAATTTTAAGAGAGAGATTGCGTGCAAACATTTTAACATCTAAAATAATGTCTGTTATATGCATATCAGCTGTGGGTACAAACATTAAACCTTTGTTTAACACTTAACTCAGATTCAGTCAAACAGTGGGTAGATAAATTAATAACTAATGCTTTCTCTGTTGAAATGCTTTCTTTATTGTTAATGGGCTGGTCGATGTTGCTGCCAACTTCCGTTTGTATCTGGTTGTACTCCTGCCTCTCTGCTGTTGGTTGCATTGTCCCTTCCTTACTTTGATCGTAGATCTTTCCATTACTGGAAGGGGAAAGTTGAGACCCATACCTTGTAACCCCTGTAAAAAATTAACATTCAAAGCATTACCTTTCTCTTGGTTGGTAATCAAAGGTGGAAATTCAGAGTCAGCGGACCTATGCACATCCGCTATTGTTGTAATAGTCTTCCTAATGGCGCCCTGTTCTGATCCAGTTTTTGATAACAAGGGAACCACTTCACAAAACTCAGTCTCTACCAAACATTGATCTGTACGTGAAGTAACATTATCTGTGGCCAAAACTTGCACCGACTGCTTTCCCAAGCCAGTAACTTCATTATTTCACCTGGTGTTGCACAACTCTTGATCTTGTTCCAAAATCGTCGACCGCTGTCGTAATACTCCTGTCGATCGACCACTCTGTTGAAGTTGTTGTGAAGTATACGATTGGTCAGCCGGATCACGTGACCACGTAAAAATACTTCCTGTAGAAAAATCTTGGTGGTCGCGTTTAACTTTATTCATCTTTATTTGTATCAGTTTTCTGCCATACATAAGTACATTGTCAATGGTATCAGTTAAGGGTTTCTCTAACACAGTAAAACTGTATTTAGAATGAAGCGCCAGGTATTTGGTCTTAATATTCTCAAGCAGCAACACTTCTTGTCTATTAGCTGAGGCTATCAATAGTTGTAAATAACCCATGCTGGTAGAAAGATTAAGCTGCTGCCAACTAGTTAATAAAACAGAATCACAGTCATTCTGAGCAGGCATCTTCAAAACCCTTAAGCCACGAGGTATTATCTGCTCATTTAGATATAATTGTAAATGAAACCTTTCATACTGAGTCCTTTTAAGCTTACATAACTCTTTTTCCAGGTTCAACAAATCACTTTTCAGTGCCAAATAATCATATTGAGAAACCCCTTCACCTTCAATTGGTGTAAAGTCACTCATAAGTGGATTTTCCTTATCACAAAACCTGGATATGAATGCATCGACATTCAGTTCATGACAGTCCATGTACTCAGCCTCTTCTACTGATTCAAATACCTCTGCAGCTTCATTTCCTGCAGCCATATTAAAGCTGTTGTTTGGTAAAGACTCAGAACAAATTAGGCAAGTAAAAAATGTTACCAGTTCAACAATCATTAAAATCTAGGTTATGTCATAAATCCCAGAATGAATATTTAACCAATAATTTGGACACCAAACCATGTGGGACATGTAATTATTGTAGTTATGTGTCCACAGCTTCTGAATTTAAACATCCAGATACAGGTGAATTTTACAAACTTACTACTAGTGCTGATTGTGGCACCATGCATGTTGTATATCTTGCAGTCTGTACCCTATGTAATAAATACTATGTAGGTAAGACTGACCGCAGTCTTAGAGAGAGGATTAGAGAGCATTTATATAACATTAAGAGAAGGAATGGTACTAATGCACTTGCCAAGCATGTTATGCAAACAGATATAAAACATGTTTTTATGTTCTCAGTAATAGCTAAAACTTTCGAGACTGTGAGAAGGGGTAATGTAAGACATAGAACTGAAGAGTTAGAAGCAGGTTGGATTATTAGATTAAGGGCCAACTGTGGGCATGGTCTAAATGACCATGTTCCTATTAAACCAACATTACAGAAAAGGTCTTTGAGGAAGTAATTATAATTATTTTAACAACATTTATTTTATATTTATGTATGTATACATGAGTATGTAATATTGTTCAATGTTTTATATAAAAATTTTTATGACATTTTTAGCTACATGTTCACTTTAATTATTTGCATCTAGGTTTTGTCACATGATTAACTGTTAGTATAAATAGGTGTTCTAATCAGCATGTATTATGCACCTGACGAAGCTATATGTGAAAGCGCTTGTGTGAATAAAGCTGAGCTGACATCAACTTCTTGGATTTTGGATTCGTATTTCAACAGATTTTGAAGTTTGGAGCCATACCTTTGCTTTTTGGACTTTTATTTGATTTTTATCTTTTAGCAAAGGTTAGCTATTGAACTGGTAACATTTTTTACTTGCCTATTTATTTAAATTAATGAAACCAAAAAGTAATCAGTTTTTGAACATAAGCCATAATGCTCTGATACACATGCACACAAGCACCTCTAAGCTCTCCTGAATTTGAAGGATCATATCTAATTCATTCTCAAACTTTTGTTCCATCCCTTCTAAATTTAGAAATAATTTTAATCTAATAGTAGCAGTATGAGTAACTAACATGGAAGCTTTTCCCTAATTATTTTTTCTTTGTCCATAATTCCAAGGTATAAGTTGAAAGACATAACACACATTATATATATATATATATATATATATATATATATATATATATATATATATATATATATACACACACACACACACACACACACACACACACACACACACACACACACACACACACACACACACACACACACACACACACACGCAGATTGTGCTAACACATATGCAACTATTTACCACATTAGAGGAGTGGAGTACTATTTCAGGTTCCAGCTTCTTACATAACAAAAAACAATGTTTATTACAGTCTTTTGCAAAAGAATGCTTCCAATTACAAGTGAGTACACTGAACAAAACAAATATGTCTGCAACTGTCTAATCAATAAAAATGGTCAGTAGCCATGGATATGGCCTTTCCCAATATCTACCACTACCAGCTTGGTGGATAAGGGAATCCTGAGACAATGTAGTAATTGTCACATATTTACTGACAACTAGTAAATTCTCAAACAAACTGATATAGTATATGAAAGATGTATTTACACAATGCCACTAGAGGCAAAGCCCTCACATAAAAGCACTTCTAATGTCAGTACAGTTATCAATAGTACACACGCTGCACCCATCTCACACAATTCAAAGCAAGCACATGGATTCACATATTCTGAGGCACTTAAATGTAACTTACCAACACCAAAAACTTCCTAGATTAAGAACACATAACAAACTCCCTCAACAATCCTAAACATATTTTTCTAAAACACCTGCATCAACACATTAGACAAGTCATTGAGCCTTGATTTCTAAGCCCATAAGGCAAGCCACCACAGAATCCAAAATTCTAGCCATTGGAGACTCCATTGTGAGACAAACTGACATGCCTTTCACCAGGCGGAGTATGGAGAAAGTCATGGTCTGTTGCTTATCAGGGGCTAGGATACACCACATTATGCATGCACTCAGGTCATTGGACCTCAAGTACTAGTATGACTCAGTCATAATCCATGTGGGTATAAATGACCTGAAATGTACATCCCAATACTATATGAAAAGAGACAATGTGGAGCTCTTGGAATATGTGTCCCAGGCTGGTATGAACCTAGCTGTGAGCAGCATTTTACCTTCTCCAAGGAAAATGCCACAATGCGAACAGGAGATGACTGACTTTAATAACTGGCTTAGTCTCTGGTGTCATTCTAAGGGGGTGCAATATTTGTCAGCATTGAAGGAGCTGTTACAGAGACAGGGATGAAAGGTGGAGGTGTCTTGATTTACTTCAAAAATAAATATACCACAAGACTTGTCAAACAGGACCATTCACTTGAGCTTCTCCAACATTAAAATCCAATACTATGACCAGTCATCATTTACACACACACACACACACACACACACACACACACACACACACACACATACACTCAGATATGTACACAGCCACCGACATACATGTATACACACATCCATGCAGATATATATATATATATATATATATATATATATATGTATATACATACAATAAACTTACACACAGATACACATACATGTGTGTGTGTGTGTATATATATA
>NC_056732.1:678022420-678024920 GCF_019279795.1 Protopterus annectens
TAGTTTTCAATGATTTGAGATTCGATGAAATGAGTTTTCGACGATTTGGTCTCGATGATTTGCAATATATGGTTCCACTTCATATCATCGAATTACCATTTCATCGAATTGCAAATCATTGAGTCCAAATCGTCGAAAACTCATTTCATCGAATCTCAAATCTTTGAAAACTATGAAGCAACCACAAATAACATCCCAGACACTTTGTACTATGTTCATGCAGGGGGGCTTATACACACACACACACACACACACACACACACACACACACACACACACACACACACACACACACACACAGAGAGATGTAGTAAAACTTCTAATATCTCCCCCTCCTTTTTCTTCCCATCTATTTCTTCTCCCTCTTTTTCATCATCTTCCACTGCCTATCTAATAAACTTCTACCCTTCTATCTCTATGTTTAACCACTTCATCCGCATGCTATGCCTTTTGTACATATAATGTATATAACCAAACAAGCATGAATGCTTTATTCCTTTCAAGACATTGTACCAAAGTGTTTTCTGTAAGTTTTATTACATTATACCCAAGGGTTTTCTGTATGATGTATTGTAAATGTTGCTTGTTTGACTAGTTCCAAATGGTAGTGTCTTAACTGTTTGTAATTACATTTAAAAAAAAAACCTCACTGCAGAGATTTTCTCCTCGGGTCTCCACTGAAAATGAACCAAACGCTCAGCTGGACTAACACGTTTAACAAATGTAAAATAAATAAATAAATAAAAAGCCATTAATTTCTTGTGATTTCATGACATTTCATGTTATAACTGATGGAAGGCACACCTCTCAAACTTATAGTACAGAGAAAAAAGCCTTAATAGAAATATTTCCATGGCTAAAGTAGTTACCAAACTCCAATATAAAACAGTAGCAAACAGTAACTTTTCTCAAAAGTGTTACACAAGAGCAATAAGGTACAAGTAGAAAACAGATTCTATATGACTAGAAAATGAAGAGTTAATCAGGCACAAATGTGTTACAGAGTAAAAATCATGTTTATTACAGTCCTTTGTAAAACTTTTTTTTTTGTTTACAGTTAAAAATGAGTACACTCAACAAAACAAACAAAATGTCTCCAACTGTCTAATAAAAAAAAAAGGTCAGTTGCCATGGATACAAAGTTTCCCACTACTTCTGTTACCAGCTTGATGGATATGGGCATCCTGAAGCAATACAGAAATTGCCTCATGTTTACTGACAACCAGTAAATTCTCACACTGACATGGTATGTGAGAGAAGTATTTATACAATGTCACAGGAGGCAAAGTCTTCACATAAAAGCACTCCTAATATCAATAAGGTTGTCAGTAGTACACATACTGCACCCATCGCACACAATTCAAAGCAAACACATGGACCCACATATGCTGAGGCACTTAAATGTAACCTACCTAAACCCCAAAGACCTCCCAGATGCAGTGCACATAACACCCTCAGAAACCATGAGCTAGCCTTAGTTCCTTAGCTGATTTGATTAAATAAATAAATAAATACATACATAAATAAATAAATAATCCATGGAGCATGGATGGTTTTCATTCTTTTTATCTGACGAGGTTTGGGACTGTTAAGAGTCTGTATGAATGTTGTATTAAAATAATTTAATGCCTCATCTAGTGGTAGAGTTTTGAGGATGTTCCAGTTTAGGTTTTTTAATATATTGATAAATATATATAACTTATATTGATAAATGACTGTGGTTAGGTTTTTTAATATATTGATAAATATATAATTTATATTGATAAATGACTGTGGTTTGAGGTTGGCCAGATTCCGTATTTGTTTGTAGTGATTCTTATTTTGTACATTGGAAATAGTTCTAGGAATAAAGGCAGGAAGATGGTCGCTGAGCGCATTTGGCAAAGTACCTGCTACGTAAATCTTACTTGGGTCAATGACCAATATCCAGTTTAGGATGGAGCCTTTACTGTTACTCTTGCTGTACCTTGTAGGAGTTGTGATGAGCTGAGTAAATTTAAATAGACTGATGTTGGAGGTAGGGAAATTAGAGCAGAAGTTTAGCCAATTAATGTTGACATCTCTCAGAATAACGGCCTCGTATTTGATTATATTAGAGATACAGGCAAGGATTTCTTCCAGGACAGGTACATTATTATTGGGGGTATATACAGTACTATGATACATATTGTTTTGGAGTTGTTAAGTTTTGAAAAAGAAATGAGGCTTTCTGCATTGGAGAACTGTGGAATAGTATTTGTGTATGAGGTTGGTCAGATCAGACCAAGAAGCGGTCACTTTCAAAGTCACCATCTCCCCTGACCCCCCTCTAGCTAGGGTCAAACAAAAAAACTTCTCAAGATGCTGATTGCAACCTCCTGAGGGGTGGTATAAACAGCTTCACAGCCCCCTTTGTAGGAACTGGCACCAATGTCCAAATCTACACCAAAGAACTATACGAGCATTTACATAGATGCATGGAATCAGGAATACCCAAGAGGACAAAATCATCCTCTGCAAG
>NC_056732.1:678029920-678052420 GCF_019279795.1 Protopterus annectens
CTTAAGGTGTGGAAGCTGCACTGAATAATTCTAGGTGCTTGTTCAGGTTTCACATGGTGCTTGCTTAGAGCTACTCTCATGTTAAGCCACTATGAGTATGTTGCACTGTCACCTCTGATACCAGGGTAATGTTTTAATCTTTCTATTCCTGCACTGCACACTAGCAGTATCTGGTGCAAATACAACAGAGAAGTATGCAAGCGATACACCACCTAAGCATCATTTGCCGTGCAGAATGTACAAGTATGCATACCAAATTTCTGTGTTTCAAAACATTGGTGTTACTACACTACTACTGAATAAAATGAACAGCACTCAGGCTGGGGGAAGGACAAGGGAGCCATGACATCACAGAATGGGTGGGTCTTATTATTTTCGTTAGAATCAGATGATGACTGTAGTGATGTCACTTTGGGGGAGGGAACTGATTAAAAAAAAAAAGTACCTGCACTGCCTGGCCTCGATGATGTCAGTAATTGGGCGACTCCAGCAAGCTTTATTCAAATGTGAGAGAATCATTTTGTAAGTGAAACCATCACAGTATGAGAAGGTAGGCTTCTGTTACAGAAGTAAGGGGAATTATAAAAATTGTAAATGCTTTATTGTTGTTGCTTTACAGAGGACAATGTGAATAGGGAGGAAAAGGGCCGTGAAGTTGAGGAATACATTAGAGAAACCTGTTGTACTCCTTTAAATAGAACACTAATTCACTTAAAAATGCTAACAATGTGTTTTACATCAATATTCAAACCAAAGTATACAGCTCATTTGATGTACATGGAAATATCCATTGCTGCAGATAAAAAGAGCTTTAAATTAGAAATAAATTGATTCACATAGGTAAAGATATGTATACTTTGCAAGAAGTGCAACTGGAGTGTATCTATGGTTGTATAGCAGATGAAAGATGCCACTATGATCGCAAAGCTTTCACTTCCATTTATGCACTTGCACAAAGCTGGTAAAAATGCTGTAGCATGCCTTTGGAGAATGAGGAGTACAAAACTGAAATGTCTCTAATTACTTAGTGACTGCAGTCCTCGGTAACTTGCAGAGAAACACATTTTATTTTAAGAAATAGAAGTAATGGTAACCAGTAAAATCAAGACTATTGTATAATATTAGAAAACGTGGAGCGATATGCTAAACCAAAATATAAGATACAGCAGGAAAACTGCTGATGAAGTGTAACTGATAAAACTAGAAACTGTTATACTTCAACAGTTTTCCTGGCAGCCTTTATACTGTTTGCTTTACATATTCTACACAGCCTACAAATGCTGTCATGATAAATACAGAGGTGCTCATATCCCTCAACGTTTACAAATTCTGGACAAAGCCAAAAAATATTTTGGGAATAGTGGTACAAATGGACAAAATCTGGAAAATTCTTTGATATTACCCTAAGTTCTTAAAAGCTAACAGAACACCAAGTTTGCTTCAGCAAGTTCAAGGCAATTGAATTTTAACATCTAGCATCATTGACTTTAATCTTCGATGATTTACCAGAAAAGTAAACATTTACAGGACAAAGCAACAATACAAGGCAAAATCAGAGGGTTTCTGAAAAATCTCAGCAGCTGAAAGGTATTGTAGGGCAAAATAATAACATCTACACTCAGCATTTAAATGAATGCAAACATAACCAGAAAAGTAGAACGTCAGCCCCAAAAACAGTGCACTAACCGACATGCTAACTGCAAAGTGGTGCATAACCTGGTGCACATAAATAATAGCATACTACTGGTGGGCATTCCACCCACCACTTCAAGAAGTACATACTGTCACATTTCATACAATTTACATAAAATTAAAAATAACGAAAATAGTTAACCATTGCTTCTGTGAGGAGAATAAGCACACAAGTCAAGTTAAAACAGGTTCGGCAGACCTTATTTAACTAGTGACCAGAATAGGAACCAAAATGCAGAGATTTTACTCCCAAGGGGAGATAAAACAGGACAGGGACAAGGCATTAAGCAGGGAATTAAAGAAACATGATGCTGTGGGTGGGATATTTGAGTACAATCAGGTGTGATGTCACAAAATGGGAGGTTATTAACAAAGTTGACTGACGTGTTTAGGATTTGGTCCGAGGCAAGGAACTGTATTTTAGAAACGAGACAGTGCCCCTTTAAAAGAAAGAGCAGAAAGGGTTTGATTTTAAAATGTGATTTTTTTCATTGAAATGTTTTTATTTGATTGTTCAGTTTTTACAGTGTATGCCTTTTAGGGTATTAATTTATTCAAGGGATTTTCATTTGATTGGTGCGATTTTAACCTATCCTGTGTTACTGTAATATATGTAAATCCACATGACTGTTTGTATATTATTCTGATGAAGTCAATTTTACTTTGATGAAAGCGCTTAACCTGGAAATAAATTTTGTGTCTACTAGTCCTGCTGGAGAATTTGTTGGTTTTTAGTTTCTTTTTTCACCAGTTCACTACATTTTTTTTGGTTTTAATTTTGCAGATGTGTTTACCACTTTAAGAGATCTCACAAATTTAATGTAAAAGTCTTTTGATAAAAATACTAATTGCCATGTCATAAATAATGCTGCATATAATATATTTATAAAAATAACATGCTTACATTTTCTGTGAATCTCCTTGAAAACAAATGCAAATAAGGTATTCACTTATTGTTTAAGCAAATATCTAAAACCGTGAGTTATATTGTTACAGCTCATTAAAGAGTTGTTATTTATGGGCTACAAAAAAAAAAAAAAAACAGAATTATAAAATGTGATAACATTTGGTCTATTTTGGGATTCCAAAAACTCAAAAAATATGATTGATCTGCTGTTATACATTATAATGGTGAATGACTTGACTATGAAATGTTTGTTATACATTTACATACATGCACATATTTCTTTTTAAATTTACTCCTATATCTGGTCTCAGTTGTATACCTTTCCTGGCTATTACTTTTCACAAGGGAAATAATACTACTGACCTTTCTACTTCTATATGAAATAGAATTAATGCAAATAATTTCATTTTACATGCTAATAGTATGCAGGGCGGCCCATGCTATTGGACTGCCGGACTGCAGCCCCCTCAACTGTAAAGTAAAAGAAATAAAAATAAAAAGAAATAAAAAGAAAAAAAAAATTTTAAATTCGCGGACTTCGCGCATGCGCACTAGTCCGGACTGCTGCTGAGAGTCTGGAGCATGCACAGATTGTCTCAGCAGCAGTCCTGACTGGGAAACATGAGGAACGGAGCTCCCAGACGTCTATGCAGTTATAAACTGCATAGACTGTCCTGGAACTCGCTGGGAAAATGCGTCAGGGTCGGACTGCAACATCAGCAGTCTAGAGTTTGCTGCAGTCTCGTCGGGGGAAGATCTCGCGGGTCTTTTTGCGCGCAGGGTCAAGATCTCATGGGTCTGGTGTGGATTTGCGCAGGGTTTGGATTTATGGTGGTTTCACTTGTGGGGATTGGATTTATGGTGGATTATGGTGGTTTCACATGGTTAAACTTTGCGGACAAGATCTACTACAGGTAAATGTGTGGACAGGGATTTGGATGTATGGTGGTTTACTGTAAGGAGTGTGTGTGTGTGTGTGTGTGTGTGTGTGTGTGTGTGTGTGTGTGTGTGTGTGTGTGTGTGTGTGTGTGTGTGCATGTGTGTGTGTGCACCCGCGCGCGCTTCTACTCTCACAGCAGCAAATCAAATGAACAAAGATTTCATTCTGCATAGTATATATTTTATGTTTTTAGCTAAAGTAGGTCAGAAAAAAGGCAGAAATTAAATCCACTGACAACTATGCAAAGATATCAGTATCACCCTGTCGATGGAGTGAAAAATCAAAGGATTTCACATGCCAATATGTCCAAATAAGACATGGGATAGCTTATTATACAGCTTGAACAAAGCCCACAGACCCAGGAGACAGTCTAGCAGGTTCTGTGGATGTACAGGAGGCAGTAAAGGATAGTCCATTCCATTCCTGGTGGACATCAAAACCCAAACCGGTTCAGAAGGTAAAACATCTGGAAGTGAAAGCTTTTGAGAGAATGTGACAGCTGAAGGCAGAACAGAGAGAGAAGGAGTATCATCAGAAGTGAGAGATAATGTGACAGCTGAAGGCAGAACAGAGAGAGAAGGAGTAACATCAGGAGTGAGAGATAATGTGACAGCTGAAGGCAGAACAGAGAGAGAAGGAGTAACATCAGGAGTGAGAGATAATGTGACAGCTGAAGGCAGAACAGAGGGAGAAGGAGTAACATCAGAAGTGAGAGATAATGTGACAGCTGAAGGCAGAACAGAGAGAGGAGTAACATCAGGAGTGAGAGATAATGTGACAGCTGAAGGCAGAACAGAGAGAGGAGGAGTAACATCAGGAGTGAGCGATGATACTTTTTCAAACTGTGACATACTTGTTGCACCCCACTCCCCCATGCAGTGACTCTGGATGTGTCGAAGCAAGGCAAGGAGTAGTTATGCAGTGTAAATGTGCAGAGAATCCCACCCATCCAAGGTAGACACAAGTACTAGAGTGGCTTTTCATCTGTCCTTGATTTTTACAGAATGGTCTGGTTTCTGTCATATTTGTGTACTGTTGATTTATGCTTATTACTCAAAGTGCCTGTTGCTCTGTGTTTAAGTAGCAATACTTTAATGACCATCAGGTAATCTTGGCTGAGATTGCAAGATGCAAGTAAGCTTTAATAAGCATACTGTTAAAGAATTGCCAACATTGAAAGCCTTTCTGTTGCCATGTAGAGAATACTTAACTAGATAATGTATAAGCCTTGGGTATTGAAATGCATATGCCAGTATTTGTAATAAAGGACAGAATTACATTATTTTAAGAGTCTCATTACACTTGGTGACTTCCAGTCATCTCTGCAGGCTTTACCCATAAACAGAATGCCAATCATGTGGTCCATAACCTGTACAGTAATCCTTTTAAGCAATGTATCTTGAGCTTATTTCTTGTTTGCTTTTCATTTTTTTACTTTGATCGTGTTTTCACCATGAAACAAGCAGATGTCAGGCAGCAGGTCTTTTTTTGGATAAGGAACATTTTTACAAGTGGGGGCATCAGAGATTTCTACTTTCAGCATGTTACTTGGTACTTTAATAAAGCTGAATATAAATTATAATTAGAACTGCAGTGCAAGAAGTGGTTTGAGTTGAGTGCTGCTTGTTTTTCTTATACTTGATTTTGACTGGCATTCCATTAATGTATTTAAAAAGTAATTTATTTTTTCATGCCTCACAACCTTTTTGTTTCCATCTAGATATTAAGCTGTCATGCAGCCAATGCATTGAAATATTTTTATTCTTCTACACTTCATTTTGTCTTGATTGGACTCTCATAATGATGGTTTGGCATCCAGGGCAGTATATTTAGTTTTGTGGTTTGCTACTACAGGTGTGTGTGTGTGTGTGTGTGTGTGTGTGTGTGTGTGTGTGTGGTAGGGAATACCTCAGGCTTGAACCCTGTACCTTGTATGCAGGTGTTAAAGACCTGAATTCCCTACCCACCACCATTTGTAAAACAATTGCAGATTTTTACCTCATATTTGATCTGATCTGTTCCTCATAATATCTGTGGTTTGTAAATGTTGCAATGCTTGATATTTGATGGTGCAGTGGTAGCATTGTTGCCTCACAGCTGCAGGTTATCAGGTTTGATTCTTGGCTGGGGTGTCTTCTTTGTGGGGTCTGTATCTTCTCCCTGTGTTTGTGTGGGTTTGCTTTTGTGTCCCCCCATGTTATAAAGACATGTCTGCATTATTTCTTCCTGGGCCTCTGCTGAAAATTGTTTTTTTGTTCCAAGTCAGACTGTCCTGATTAACAAATGTTAAATAAAATTGACAGGCATTTGAATTTCAGAGTTCAGGTTTCTGAATGTTTAATACCTTACATATTTGATGGTGCAGTGGTAGTATTGTTGCCTCACAGCTTTATGTTTTTCTGGTTTGATTCTTGGCTGGGGTGCCTTCTGTGTGGAGTCTGCATCTCCTCTCTGTGTTTGTGGGGATTTGCTCTGGTGCCCTGCCATTTTACAAAGACATGTCTGCAGTATTTCTCCCTGGGCCTCTGCTGAAAATTGTTTTTGTTCTGTCAGAAGTAAAATTGACAGGCATTTGAATTTCAGACTTCATGTTCTTCAGAAAATACATAGTAACAAAACCTTTTATTCTAGCAATTTTCTAAGTTTATAAGATGAATATTTGAAATTTGTCCCTATTTTTGGGACTGTATTCCCCCATTATTGGCTTTGTCCAGGTTTTTTGTGCTAAGGTTGACAGCTATGGCAAGAACTGAAATCACTGAATATGTTTGAGGGCTATATTCCCTCATTACTGGGTTTGTCCAGGTGCTTTGTACTAAGCGGTTGACAGCTATGGTGAGAACTGAATTCACTAAATGATAGCCATTTAAGTTTCAGTCTTCCTCTCTTTTACAAAGCAGCTGATTTGGCGTAGTGCTATGTTGCTCTGACTGTTTTGCACAGGGACCTCGGCAGTAAAATGTATGGTGGTAACACAGCATTTTATTCTAGCAACTTTCCAAGATTATACAAGCAATGTTTAATGTGTCCCTGGTTTTTGGGCTTTTGACCCCCCCAATAAATTCTGGCTTTTTCCAGTTTTCTTGTGCTGCGAAGTTGAGATGCAGTTGAGTATTGAGTAGATTTTACAAGGAGCTGAGAGCTGCAGGGGAACAGAAGTTTAGTGTTGCTTAAGTGAAGCAAACGCCTTGTTAATAGCACAACAGGTTGTATACTTGCTTTTGATGCAGAAGGCTGTGGGTTCTACTCCCACAAGGGGTGGATGCTGCCATACTGAGAATGTTCTCCTTGGTGACGATACTAACTATGAGTCCGTTATTAGTTTGCCATCCATTTCCACTTGCAATATTACTAGCTTTTCATTTTTTTAATGTAATATAGGCAATTTATTCCTGAGGGGCAACAGACACTTTATTTTTTGATGAAACCATGAAATATAAAGGTGTTTGCTAGCAGCAACCTCTTCATTAGTTACAGATTTCTTTAATGTGGAATTATTTAGATGACTTTTACTTCTTCAGAGATTGTGCATATTTACTGATAATGGACTGTAGAATTGTGCATATTTACTGATAATGGACTGTAGAATTGTGCATATTTACTAATAATGGTGGACTGTGGAAGTCTGAGTAGACTTTTATGATGGAAATGTTCTGAACTGGGCAGTTTTGTCATTATGGGTGCATGCGTTTTGTTTCATTGCTTACTGGAAAAATGTTCAAAACAAATTTAAAACGCCCTCTAACAACTGTACTGTATTGTACAAGGAATATACATTTAGTACCATGAGGAAGGTGTATCAAAGAGCACATGTATGTTTCATATGCAAGGGGCATATGATTTGAAAACAGCCCAAAATTAATCTTTATCTGCCACTGGCAAAATGTACTTTCTTTGAATGTGGGTTTCAATGCTGTTTCAATGAATGTGAGTTTCAAGGGCAGAGAAGTTTTAATGCTAAGTCTGTTTTTCATTGTGAGACTGCGTTGCTTTGTTTAGCAGATGTCTTTGTGTTTGTGCTGTAAAATAAAAAATAAAACTTTCAAATGAAGTCCAACTCATCATAGAAGTAAAGCAGTATGCACATTAGTGTTTATGGTAAATGGAGTGAAATAGCCAAGTAATGGATCATTGGAATGGCTGCAGAGGCTCCATTCAACCATGATTTTGTCAGGGGGGAAGGGCAGCAAACTGAGACAGGCCCAGCTGAACTATACCTCTCAACTGTCCAGATTTTCAAAGAATGAATAGATTTTTGCTTCTTATTTTTGGTTTGTTCTTCATAAAATTTGTAGTTTTCTGGCAAATCATTTAGAAATTAAGTCACTAAATAATGATATACTGAGTTTCAGACTTCATAACCTTCAGAAAAATGCATGCTAAAGTAAGAACTGTTATTCTATCAACTGTCTCAATTTATACAAGAGCAATTTATGTACTGTTTATATGTTCCCCCAATATATTAGGCCTTGTTCAGATTTACGGCATTAACAGGTTGAGAGGTACATGCAAATAAATTGCTTTATAGAATTAGGCATAGCCAACCTCTCAACTGTCCCCGATTTTGGCTCAAAATGTTGCTCTTCCCCCTAATAATCCCTCCGCAAAATAGCAATTTTGGAAGAAAACATGGAGGGTTTACAATTAAGAAATAACTATAATAATCAAAGTTATAGATTACTTGAAATGCATGTAGATTCTTTTATTTTGTCAGCTGCTCAAGTTAGCAGTACTAATATTAAAGTGTCCCTTCTTTGACAGGTTCCCAGCTGTATTGTGTGGCTATTTCATATTTTTGCATCACATTTTTGGTCCATTTTTCATAAAATTGTGTGTTTTGGCAAATTAGTGACAAATCATTAAAGACTGAAGTTAGAAAATAAAGACAGGCATTTGAATTTCAGATTTTACACCCTTCAGAAAATTCATACTAATGCAAGACCTATTCTATTATCTTTCTAAGTTTATTAGAGCAATATTTAAAAATTGTCCTTATTTTTGGGCCTTTGTCCCACTTCTGTGTATGGCTTTGTCCAGATTTCTTGCTCTGAGGTTGAGAGGTATGACAAATGTGTCACAGTCAACCAGAGACATTTCAAATTGTGACATACTTGTTGCACCCCACTCCCCCATGTAGTGACTCTGGATGTGTCCAAGCAAGGCAAGGAGTAGTTATGCAGTGTAAATGTGCAGTGTGTCCCCCCATCCAAGGTAGACACAAGTACTACAGTGGCTTTTTATCTGTCCTTGATTTTGCAGAATGGTCTGGTTTCTGTCATATTTTTGTACTGTTGATTTATGCTTATTACTCAGATTTATGCTTATTACTCAAAGTGCCTGTTGCTCTGTGTTTAAGTAGCAATGCTTTAATGACCATAAGGTAAGCTTGTCTGAGATCGTAAGATGCAAGTAAGCTTTAATAAGCATACTGTTAAAGAATTGCCAACATTGAAAGCCTTTCTGTTGTTGCCATGCAGAGAATACTTAACTAGATAATGTATAAGCCTTGGGTATTGAAGGACAGGATTACATTCTTTTAAAAAGCTCACACTTGTTGGAGACTTCCAGTCATCTCTACAGGTTTTACCCGTAAACTAAACAGAATGCCAATCATGTGTGGTCCATAACCTGTACAGTAATCCTTTAAGCAATGTATCTTGAGCTTGTTTCTTGTTTGCTTTTCATTTTTTACTTTGATCATGTTTTCCCCATGAAACAAGTAGATAGATGTCAGGCAGCAGGTCTTTTTTGGATAAGAAACATTTTTACAAGTGAGGGCATCACAGAGATTTCTACTTTCAGCATGTTACTTGGTACTTTAATAAAGCTGAATATAAATTATAATTAGAACTGCAGTGCAAGGAGAAGTGGTTTGAGTTGAGTGCTGCTTGTTTTTCTTATACTTGATTTTGACTGGCATTCTAGTAATGTATTTAAAAAGTAATTTATTTTTTCATGCCTAACAACCTTTTGTTTCCATCTAGATATTAAGTAAGCTGTCATGCAGCCAATGCATTGAAATATTTTTATTCTTCTACACTTATTTTTGTCTTAATTGGACTCTCATAATGATGGTTTGGCACCCAGGGCAGCGTATTTAATTAAAGTGAGTTTTTGTGGTTTTGAGCATAGCTCCTCCCCTTTCTAGGTGGCCACACCCCTTCACCCCACCCATTCAGCTGTCTCCTGCAGCCCCCCTTTGATTTGAAGTCACCAGCCGCCACTGATAGTATGCATCCAAACAGCAAATAGTCAGAGCTGATGATTATAAATGTGTGCATGAATTATACTGTATTACACAACCGTTTAGAGCATCAGGTTACATAGGGGTATTATATGTACAAATCCTAATTCCTTTGGGAAAAAATGTTATCCTTTTAAGCTATCTGAGCTACAAGATTAGATTAGAATTGTCAGAAATCTTACAGGAATATATTTATTGCTCTAACCTGCATTATTGACTCATATGAAATAGAGAATATCATTAAGAAGATCTGGAACATCGTAAAATGTATGAGGAGATCAGTAAAGTGCTAAATGTTTAGCTTATTATTATGAGTAAAAGAAACTTTAACTTAGAAATAAAATTACATGAGTCAACTGATGTTGGCATACCTCACCAGGTACTCTCCTAAAAATGTTATGGCAGATGTTCCTGTGTCATATACACTCAATGATAAACTATATCTAACAGCTCTTGGTATTACAGTCCAGTTAAAGATAGAACATGCAATGCAGGATGCCATTATACATACACTACTGCAAAACAGACATATTTTGCTGAAGACAAAAAATGTAGTTGTTTTTATATCGGGAGAATTGTTAGAAGATTCTTCAGCTAAAATATATGAACTTGTAAATGCCATAATACAAAATATTAAAATGGACATATGTGTGACTTCTGATAATTTAAATTTTTATGTTTTAGAACAGGTTTAAATTGGTATCAGAGGAGGAACACAGAAGATGTGCATTTTGGCAAAATTTCTTTCAAGCATGTAGTATGTAGGTTTGAATGACACAGAATTTTAAATTGTGTTTTTAAAAATGCTCTTTGAAGCATTACTATTTTAATCTCTGCTAAGTGCATTATTCTTTTTATTGGTTCAAGCTCCTGAAGCATTATTTGTTAATCTGTACTAATTGTATTACCTTTATGTGCTGATTCAAGCTCTGTGGTCAAGCTTTTAAGACCTGTACAAGGTGGTATTATTGTAATCTGTTTTAAAAAGTTCCCTGATTTTGGAAGGAAAAAAACACTTATGTCTGGTGTTTAACATTCTGGATCAACTTGTTTTATGGCAAGGGGTACCAGTGGGTTTCTTTTAATGTAAAGCAATTGAAATGCTACTGTTACAATTATGTATATTACCTAGACTTCTGCATGGAGAAAAAAAGCCATCCTATAATTTTTTACTAGAACTTGGAAGGGATCAAACGGCAGCAGTGAGATGTTGAAATTTTATCACCAATTTCTGCACTTCCAGAATCCATACAGAATGGAAGGTTATGTGCAAAGTCTGTGCACTCTGATTTCTTCTCACATTCCAAAGAGGAGCTGTTGGCTAATTGACAGTGGAGGAATTTGCATTTAGGTATGCATGCCCTGTGCCAGAGAGTACTTATGCACAGCCCACTGTAGGTTGACTCCTCATTCAGGATGAACTTCAGTACATTGTGCACAATGACCACCAGGATGACTTCATGCCTGCCATGACTCTGCATTGGATTAACTTGGTAATAAGAGAATGAATGATTTATCTGAGCTTAAAGTTCAATTAGCAGCATATGCACGGCATACAATCCCTGTTCTGGGATGCCTTATTCTGAATGTTTTCTTTGTTCATGTCAAAAACAATACACAGACTGACTTTTTTGTCCTTATGCTTTTTTGGTCCCTGTGCCTACTAACCATGTAGCCTCCTCTAATAAGAATCAGGTCATTGTTCAGTATACTAGAGGTTTACCCAGTACAGTGCAGGGTAAGCCATCCAGTTAGGCCCATTTTCCAGGCAGCCATAATGGTTGCTTGTATTCTGCTGTTATTATAAGATGCAAACAATGAAGGTGTTTCTATTTAAATCCTAATTCTGCCCTTGGTGGAAATGTCTGCTCCTGCATCACTGAAGGAACAACCAGTCCCCTGCTATCTGAGTATGTGAGTTTTTTGCATGTTCAGACAAGGGCTACTGTCATTGCATGGATAGCTGCAGCTCGCATTATACCTGATACTATCTCTTGTTTTCTGAGCTCCTGGATCTCTGCCCTTATTACTGGAGTGGCAGTAGAGCCAGAAGAAAAATCTCTTCACCCTCCCCCCATGATTGACAAGACAAAGACACTCATGTGTCATCCTCTTCACCCCGTTCTTCCAGTGCCTGATTTGCTTTTCAAACTCAGGTCATCTGGAATGGAGCTACTACTTCATTCCTCTGTGCCACAGAGCTGGGTGCAAACTGAATTTACACTGTTTCATTTGGTGTTAAAATCCTAGGCATGGAGAGAGAAGGTGTTAGGGAGCCCAGTCAAGATGGGCGCCAAAGTCCAAACTCTGAACAGAGTCTGCAAAAATTTGGATACAAATTGTGTTCTCTGGGAGAAAACGTAAAAGCCAGAAGGAAAGATGAGTGAAAAGAAGCAAAAGGAAGAGCAAATGGATGCCTTTAAAGCTGCAAACAAGGCATCACAATAATGCATTTTATTGGAAAAGCTAATCACAGTGGGCCAGGATGTGAGTTCCTTAGAAGAAACAGAACAACAACAAATAGAAATGCAAAGGCTGCAAAGACAGTTGCAAGATTTGGATACAGATAAAGCAGCAGTTAAAGCTGAGGTGCAGGAGTAGATTCACAGAACAGAGGAACTAAAATACATAATAAAAACACAGGCTGCATAGATCGGTAATCTTGAAAATTGCTCATGAAGGAATAACATCAGGATAATTGGAATACAACAATATGAGCAACAGTGAACTGAAGCAATTATAATGCAGCTGTTGAGAGTTTTGTAATACCAATAAATCACGAAAAACTACTAGAGATGATATACAGTGTGGGGCAGCAGCAAGCAGCAGCAGTAAGCAGACCAAAGGCATGTTTTGGAACATTTACATTCCTTTGGTATGAAAAAAAAAAAAAAACCATAAGGGAAACAATGAGACTCATAGTTATCCCATTTGCAGGGATGTTCATAAAGTTGGTTGAGGATTACTCAGAAACACAACAGGAGATAGAAAACTATGCTGGAGGCATTAAATGATCTAAGAATAAATGGAACAGCTGCATGGTTGAAACACCCCATAATTCTGAAAGTACAGCAGGAAGGGGAATCATTCAGGGTACACAATAGGGTGGATGTTCATAAGTATAAACAAAGGTATCACAGACAGCTAATTAATGCAGGCAGTAAGAATCATAATCATTGGTAGACATGGACTGGGAGAGCAACCCAAGACATAGGAGAGGTGAGGCAGAGACACTAGGATGATAGAAATTTCAGATTCTGAAACCGCAGCAGGGAAGAAAACAAGGAATAACAGAGATGTCACATGCCAGTAAAAGAGATGTGCACTTAATAAACAAATCACAAAGACAACCACATGGAGATGAGAAAAAAGACAAGAAGGTGGAAGGGATGATGTGGAAGAGATATATCAAAGGAACAGAAGGATGATAAGCCTCTCCCAAAAGAGATTTTGGCATAAAAACAGTAAAAGATACAGAGGTAGAGAGAGACAAAAGAGAGCTGTAAGGAAATGGGAGGAGGATGAGGGGGATGGTTGGGGTGACTCAGAAATTATCTGTCTGACAAATGAGTGAGTAAAAAGGCTATAGCGTAGCATTTATGATGAATGGTAGAATCGAAGAGGTGAAAGGCAGGACTGCAGAAAGACTGAAAGTGATCACACAAAAAAGAAACTAAGTAAGGGGAAAGAATGGACACTGAAATGCAGATGACTGTGGACAGTGTAAGAAGGATTATTAAATAAAACAGATCCTTATCTTGTGAAACACACCTCAGAGAACACAACATCAAAACTTTACAAACAACGGGATGAAGTGAATTGATTCCCAGGACAGTGACGTGTAATGCAGTGAAGGGAGGCAAAGGGGCAAGCCTCCATGACAAGTCATATGTTTTTCATAACTACTTATTTATGCTCAATAAACTGCAGTAAACATAAGATTAGTGAGTAAATTTTAGAAAAAATAAGGATTAATTACTGCCTGAACAAATGGGGGCATGCAGAGGAGTGCATGGGGAGAAACAAACATGGAGAAACAGACAAATGTGAAATAAGGAACAGTGTTGGATAAGCAGCATAGTAAACAAATGTAAAATTGAAAACAAAAATTGCTTGACTATAACACCATTTAAGCTGGTGCACCATAATGGTGAGCAACAGTAAGGAAGGGAGGTCAGTTGAATGGAAATGCTGCAATATGAAATGATTTGACATCAGTACTGGGTTGGCATACAATGTATTAGTGTGAGGGATACTGCAACAGAACCAAAGAAAATCTTAAATGGACCATGCACATACATGAGCGAAAAAACAGGGATACAGAAGCCAGGGACTGGGAGGATGGGTCTGAGTGTAGTCAGCTGCCAAAGAACACCATGTTCTTCTCTGAGGGTAGGCCCAAAGCATCAAATGGGAAAGCAGTGAGGTGTGGGAAAGAAGAAGAAAAATGCAGGAAAAGTTCAAAAGGATGGCAGAGATATTGTCCTATTACAAAAAACAAGACTGAAAATCCAAAATGGGGAGAAGATACTGTGTTAGGACTACCCAAATAGAGAAATGGACAGCAAGACATGGGTGTTAAGAATGACTAACAACTGTATTTCATAGATGGTTTCAGATAACTATGAGAAAGTGATAAAAAGTGAGTTAGGTAGATAGATTATCTGGCAAGAAAGGGTAAAGGGTGCATTCTAGACAATAGAAAACTTATCTACAACAATAAGGGTAAATGATTCTACAACAGTTTTTTTCTAACTAAACACAGACCAAAAGAGATGGACTAGAGATAATATGGGAGACTACAATATCACAATGGACCTGGAAAAAAGACAGGTTGTGTAGAAGGAGGAACTATAACAAAACGGTGAGACAAGAACTAGCCCAATGAATGAAAGAGGGAGGATGCCTGGACATTTGGAGGAAAAAGTATCCTAATGAGTGGGAATATACCTTCACAAGAAATATTTTTGTACAGACAAGTAGGTTAGACTGGCTCTCAGGGAAGGAAAACTAAATGGGAACAATCGTGGAGATCCAAATACATGACATATATCAGAGCATGCAGTAGTGAGAGAGTTAAGGTAAGTAAGCAGGAACAGAAAACAATGCAAAGGAGGTGAGGTGTAATGGGAAGGAGACAGAGGACAAAGAAACACTACAAGGACTAATAAAAGAGTCATTACAGGTCAAGATGAAAAGCAGGGACAAACTGGAAGAACACTGGTAGGATGGGAATAAGGTCACCGCTGGGGAAAACTAGTTAACAGCGAAGGAAAGAAGGAAATGTGATTGAGAACTGCAGTGAGAGACCTACTTCTGGTACAGGAGGAAGCTGGAAGAAATTAAAGTAGAAGGGAAGCACTACAGACCAAAGACAAAGCAATAAGAATGTAAGTAGAAAGTAAAATTATTACGGAACAAGAAATTCAACAATGTAAACCTTGAGAAATGGGAGGAATTAACTTCCCTGACTTATAATCTTATATTAAAGCTTCCATTTTCAAAACAGTAATAAATTTGTTTGATCCAAAATATTCTTCTGCATGGAAAACTTTGCATACTACTGTATTCCTAAAAGAAAGTAAATTGACAAAAAACAATTAAATGAACAAACAAACTCTTGCATATTATCTGTGTTAATTTGCAATACAATTCTACTAAACCCACCAATCTAAACTATATAAATTATATTTGCAATATTTTACGGAGTTTTGTAAATAATAATATTGATATTAAACTATGGTTACAGTTATTAATTCCCTTTAAAATTACAAAAAAAACTTCTTCAATAACATTCCTTCAAATAGTCTTAATTCTTGGGAAGCTAAAAGTTTTACATGCTGGTTCCAATGTATGGAAAGCTTGAAAGTCATGGATATAAGGCAGTTAATTAATACATTTGATTTATCAAATTCAGACTGGTTAGTTCTTAATGGTCTACTTCCCTATGCACATGATTTATGCAGAACAATAGATAGTTCCTCTTTTACTTCCATTCCTAAACTCATATATTTTTTACATGAAGTAATTTACAGGGACTTTAATTGGACAAATTTAAACTCAAAACTATATAAAATTATTATAAATTACAAAGCCAGTCCTAATCAGAAGTTCTGGAACTTTATCACTAAAAATATCCATTCTTGTTATCAAATGAGAATAAAACTAGCTTATTATATTCTATTAAATTAACCTCCAATATACAAATTTGGAAATTCTTTTCATGTAAACTTTGCATAGAGCTTTCTATACACCTAACAAAATTGCTAGATTCAACAATTCTAATGACATAACTTGCTGCAGATGTTCCTCAAAATGTAATGCTGATTGGTATCATATTATATATGAATGTACTCATATTAAGAAATTCTGGGAAGATATTGTTGAATTTCTACAAGCCATTTTTACAGATTCCTTTATTTTGTCAAAGTCACTAATTCTTCTGAATATAAATGAAACTGTTGTTTCAAAAAACAAAGACTTTTATCTTCTTTGGACTATAATGGCAGTTACTAAGAAATGCATCACAAGGAAACGGAAGACATCCTCCACTCCAACCTTTGATGATTTTTAATCCTATTGAAAGATGTAGCACTGCTGGAAATCAGAGTAAAGCAAATGACAATTTTCCCTAGGAAATGGGTTAATAATCCTTGGGAGAAAGTTCTCTCCCTTATTGAGACACTTAAAACAGACTTAAATGTACTTTCTTAAAGTGATGAAGAAGTAAAATGACTTTTTATAATAGTGTGTAACTTTCTCTGTTTGTGTATTTAAAATTTTTCCCTTTTCCTTTTTTTTCTTGTTTTTTATTTCATATCCGGCTTGAGGCCATTTGTAAATTTGTAAATAGTTCATTATAATTTATTCTTGCTTGAAATGTAAAAGTTTATTATCATTTTGCTTGAAAAATTAATAAAAATATTTGAACAAAAAAAAAGAAATTCAACAATGGTACTAAAGGGACTACTGATGGTTGGTGGGGGGTCACAAGGGAAATAACTAGTCAAGAACTATAAGAAGAAGCAGGCAGACAAAAAGAAGTACAGATGATATGGACAGGAGAAAATGAATATTTAGAAAAGGATAAGCTAATCGAATAAAAATTCAAGGAATATTACATGGAGACTTACAAACAACAGGAAGGGACAAAAGTATCTGAATGGAACTGAGGAAAGACTGTAGAGGGGCTATATACTGAAGGATGAGCTAAGTCACAAGCTGAATTCAGAGGTGACAAAGGATAAGATAAGGAAAGCAATATACAAGATGAAAGAGAGAAAAGATGGATGTCAGATGGATCCTCCCTAGAGGTCTACAAATGGGGAGGGAAGGAAATGTGGAAAGACCTAGAAAAGGATACAAAAAGAAAATACAGGACTCAGTTAAAATGTGTAAAATTATGAGGATGGTCAGGATAACAATGATACCTAAAGAAGAATGAGAAAGAGAGGAAGGGAATTCATGGGTCAAGCTAATTGATTAATGTAGATTTCAAGATGTTGGCAAAGGTATTGACAGAAGACTGGCTGAAGTATTGCCAGAAATAATGCAAGTACTGAAAATGACTTCATGGAGGAAAGGTTAAAAAAAAAAGGTAGGATAAGCTGTAGTTTATGCACATGGAGCATAATAAGTAAGAAGGGACTGGTGGGATTGTGCTCTTTGCGCGACGGAAGGCTTTTGATATGGTAAGTTGGGAATTCCTATGAAAGACATTTCAACAAAGGCAGGAAGGACAAAAGTTCATATGCTGTATACAGGCCATATGAAATATTTATAAATGGAGGATAGAGAGGGGGACCAGACAGCAGCACCCACTGTCCCCAGGCCTGTTCACAATGGAAGTCAAAACCAATTTCGCAATGTTTAAAGAAAAGAAGGAGATAAATATCTCAGTTTGTGTTATATGCAGATAGCTGTAGCAATGGTAACTTTAAGCCAACCATTTGAGAAGTTTAAGTGAGTGACAACAACAAAAAGACAGTAGTACTAAGATTAGGAATACAGAAGGAAAAAGGAGGAATAAGTAAGATAAAAGAGGCAGAGATCTGAAAGTACCTAGGGCTCTGTGTTGGGAACACGGTAAGAGAGACAATTGGGAAAAACCTAAGATAAGTTAAAAAAAATGTAAGGTATACTCGACAGAAGAGGGGCAGAAGATGTATACATCAGGTCTCTCGACTTTCTCTATTTTGGTGGAGCATTCCTAATTTCAGGCCTGATTTAGGATGCCACTATTTTCAGAGGTATGTCCCTATCTTCAGGCTTGATTTGCTCCTTTTCACAATTTTCTCAAACTCCCTCATCATATGTGATTTTTTTAGGCTGCCTAGTGCACAGAAAACCACACTGTATGACCAACATACTAGTAGCGACAATAATTTAAGGAAAGAGGACACACATCTTACAATTCCCTTTTTCTGAAGCAAAAAGAATAGATGTTGTGTAGTAGAATTTTACAATATAGTTCATTAAAGTCTACATATTTTACATAGCCTCTTTGATAAAGTGCTTATATTTTTCCATCATTTTTGTCATTCTTTGTTTTTAAACATGTGTTTCTTAGAAGTATCCCACACTTCTGCTGGAAGTAGGAAGAGGTGTGTCAGGTACCAGGATCCGTCACATAACACAAGTACTCAGGTCACTCCAGAACAAGTACAAATACAACTCTGTCATTGTCCATGTTGGTGCGAATGACCTGAGATGTACCTCCCTGGACTGCATGAAAAGAGACATGGAAGAGCTCTCTGATCTCATAGCCCAGGCTGGTATGACCCTGACCCTGAGTAGCATCCTGCCCTCACCAAGAATGATACCACAGTATAAAGAAAAAATGATCAATTTCAATAATTGCCTAAGTTTCTGGTGTCATTCAAAGGGGATCCAGTATCTGTCCACCTGGGAAGACATGCTCGATAAGCCACATTGATTCACAAGAGATGGCTTGCACCTGTCACCCTTAGGCTTTTGAATAATGGCCAAGGCTTTTGCCACCCCCATACTGCCTTTTTTAGACAAGGCTCAAAAGACAAACCTACCACCGTAAATAGCACAAGTAACCAAAAACTGAGGGTAATGCTACTCAATGCCAGAAGTCTAAACCTCAAAATACATGCACTCAAGGCACTCCTCAGTATGGAGAACATCGATATCTGTGCAGTAATAGAAACCTGGTTTAAGGCTCCAGAGAGCATCCCAGCACTACCAGGCTATAACTCATACCACACTTTTCGGCCACAGAACCTGGACAGAAACACAAAAGGTGGGGGTGTATCCATATTCATCAAGGATACCCACACCTCCAGGTTAGTGGCACAGCACAATGCCTCAGAGATCATCCATGTGCAACTAACAATGGACAAAACTGCAATTCAAATTGTAGCTTGCTACAGATCACCCACCATGACCCAGGACCCCCATTCCGCGTTTCTGGAGACACTGGAATATATGAAGGTCCTACCAAATGGCCTAATATTGGGTGATTTCAATTACCCAAACATTAAATGGGAGAACTACTCAAGTACTAACTCCCTTGCCCAATGCTTCCTAGAATTTATAAACTCGAATGCCCTGGATCAACTGGTCAACACCCCCACCAGAGGTGACAACATATTGGACCTGGTCATTACCAACATGGGCGAATGGTGTTCTACACCGGAGGTCAAACCCTCACTGGTGAGATCAGACCAGAGACTAATCACTCTGGATATCCACATTCCGCCCCACCCCCAATCAAGAAAACCACCTTGAAAAACTTTTCAAAAGCAAACTTCACGTTACTTAAGACCGAGGTGGAAAGGTTCACAGCCCCCATGCCACAATGCTGTCCAAGCTGCTGAATCCCTTACAAAGGCACTCTATGAGAACCTGCAAGAATGCGTGGATCGTGCTATCCCAAGCAAAACCAAGACTCACTCCTCTAAGAAAAGAAAACCAGTCTAGTGGATGCCTGCCATAAACAAGCTATACAATAGAAGGAGGAAACTAGTGCAGAAAAAGAGTAAAATCCCAAGAAGGAAAGACATGCCTGATTAGTATCAGCAAGAAACTATGATCCCTCATAAAATCATCCAAGGCTAGCTTCGAAAAAAAAATTGCCAAGGACTCCAAAGATAACTACAAAGCGTTCTTTAGCTATGTCAAGAACCTAAGTGGAAACTCTCAGATTTGCTCTGAGTTAGTGCAGAATGGCACAAAATACACTGAACCAACTGATATTGCCAACATTTTGGCAGACAGGTTTAGTGCAAACTTCACCCCCTAAAGGGCCCATAACCATACCAGAAGAATGTAAGTGCCCCAAGCAATCACTGATGCACAGGTTAAATCAGCCTTATCCAAAGCCAAAAATACAGCTTCAATGGGACCAGACGGTGTCCCAGGCTGTGTCTTACATGAGCTCCAAAATGAACTAACCCCTCACCTAAACATACTGTTCAAACTCAGCCTATCTACAGGCTACGTACCCATAGAGTGGTGCACAGCAACATTTATCCTGTTCCGCAAAGGTGGAGCCATAACGGACCCCAGGAACTATCACCCTATAAGCCTGACTAGCCTAGTCTGCAAGGCTATGGAGCACATCATCATGGAATTCATTAACAGAGACATTGGGAATCTTCAAACATTGGACCCTATCCAGTTTGGCTTTGTTAGGGCAGATCATGCCTCCTAAACCTGGTGGACTTCTTAGACAGTTGCCAAGGCTTTAGATGAGGAAGAAGGTCCACACAGCCTACCTAGACCTTGCAAAGGCTTTTGACACCATTCCCAACTCTGGTATTATAGACAAGCTCACCAGCCTGAACATAAACACCTATGTCACGAGATGGGTTGCCAATTGGCTTATGGATAGAATCCACACAGTGAGTGTTCCAGGCTCTAGGTCCGACTCTAAACCAGTTACAAGTGGCATCCCCCAGGACTCAGTCCTGGGACCCCTCCTGTTTGGCATATACTTCTCAGAGGTACAGGCAAGCACAGGAGGACTATGGCTGACCACGTTCGCAGATGACTGCAAACTGGGGGCCATAATTGACTCTCCAGCTGATACAGACATCCTCCAGAAGGGTCTCACAGAGACGGATACCTGGTGTCAAAATCATGGCCTCAAGCTAAATGCCAAAAAGTGCATAGTCATCCCCTTTGGAAAAAACAAAGTACCAGTGAACTTCCACATACATGATAGTAATAAGGGATCTGGGGACCCAAGTAGATAGTAATCTCTCCTTTGATAATCATATTGCCAAGGTGGTTAGAAAATTCTTCTATGTGGCCCACCTTATCACAAAAGGGTTCGCATCTAGAACAAAAGAGGTTATTGTGCCCCTCTACTCATCACTCATCAGACTCATCATAGAGTACAATGCCCCATTTGGGATGTACCTTACAAGACACCTACAACAGTTAGAAAGACCACAGAAGTACCTCACCAAGAGGATTACTGGCCTCAAACATATGCCCTATGCAGCCCGACTGAAGAAACTCCAGCTGTACTCAGCTGCATACCACTTACTCAGAGGTGATCTCTGCCTGACATACAAGGCCATGTCCAACCTGGAATTGATGGACATGCTCCACCTAAAAAAACAAATCCCCGAGAGCCACATGCTCTAGGGATCTAAACCTCACCACAACGATAAATAGGACATGCTGGAGGGATAGATTCCTGTCCCAGAGACACCCCATGCTTTGGAACAGGATTCCAATCTACATTAGGCAGAGCCCCTCACTAACACTCTTCAAGAGAAACCTTGACGAGTGGATGGGAAACAGAAAATTTACGCCGGGGATCACTGCATTGGCTCTGCTGGACAGAGGCATAGGGAACTAATGGCTCTGCTGGACAGAGGCAAAGGGAACTAGTCTAATGGGACAGAGAAAGCCAACACATTCTGGCTAGGCTTATAGATGCCCTCGGGCAGATAGCCTAGTACTTACCTATGAACCTAATAAAAATCCACAAAATTGTTCATCTTATATGCCCAGTTCCATTTTAAATAATGATTATAAGGTCCTCGTGTCTATCATTGCAGACAGAATAAAAGAACCCATAACACAAGTAATCAATTTGGATCAAACTGGTTTCATATATCAAAGACAAATAAACACATAATACAATCAAATGAATTTAACTATTATACATTTTCTGAATATGAAGAAAAAACAAGTGTTATTAGTTACTCTTGATATTGAAAAAGCTTTGGATTCTTTAAACTGGGATTACTTAGTTAACATTTTATTGTTATTTGATTTCCCAATAAGTTTTATCTTATATTTATAAAAATAATCTAGCATATATAAAAATAGGATCATTTGTTTCTTAATACTTTTCTTTAACTAAAGGTACCAAACAGGGCTGTCCTCTTTCTCTAATTTTTTTGCATTAGCAATAAAAGTATTTGCCAATTTAATTAGACTAAACCAAAATATTAAAGGTATAGAAATATCTAGTACTTATTCTTCCACAATCATGCTATTTGATAGTGACATTCTGCTAACACTTTCCAATTCAGAAGCATCTCTTCTTGAACTTGAGTCTACAATAAAAACTTTTCAAACTATGTATTAACTTTATTTTAATAAAACTAAATCCAATTTTATAATAATAGATAAAAAGAAGAAATATTGTCTTTTCCAAATCATGTTATTGGCACACAAGTTATACCTAGGTATGAAATTACTATCTTCTATAGATGCAATAAGAATAAC